>NC_081406.1:258219385-258580263 GCF_030272615.1 Cryptomeria japonica
TGTCTGCCCCTTGCAATATCCCTTGCCATAACTTTATGTCTCAGCACCCTCTCGGTTGGTCTTCCAACTTTACTATCAATGCCCACATCTGCCTTTTTAGATCTAGTTTTTTTCTTCTGAGTCAACTAGTCCTTATTATCCACAGAGGGAGAACAAGGTGGTGATAACTTCACATTAGAAGTCAGCAGGGGAGATTTAGCCACTTCCTCTGAAATCTCCAAACTGCTAGGGGGACAGTGAGGGGCTGTGAAACTTAACAGATTAGTTCCACCTGGGGAAGACTTAACGCCATAGAGGTTAAAGGGGGATTGAGGAGTCGTGGGGTTAGTAACAACAGAAGGCCTAGGGGAGAGGTAGCCATCGACCATAGCCAAGGAGGGGGAGGCAGAAGGACCAAGGGATAGTCATAGGCTAACCACCGAGGGAGTTTCTCCATCTTCCAGAGGCGCCACTGGACTAGATTTATTCACTGGATCAATAGGGGTTTTTATAATGTCTAGGATCTTGTTAGTGTGGGGGTAATCATCAGAGATCTCACACACATTAGGTAGCCCCAAAGGGGCTGAAGAAGAGGGTGCACTTGGGCTAATAGGATCATCCACAATAGCCTTATCTTTAAGCTTGGGTTCGACAGTCACCGGGGTCTTACACTCAACAAACGTATTCCCTTGCTTAGCACATTTCTGACAAAAAAGAGTAACATTTTTATAGACAATGGCCTGGGACCATTTCCCCCACTTTGAGTTTAGGGAGACAAAGTTGGGAAGCACTTTGTTAATAGAAATATTAACACATAAACAAGCATAAACCAACCTAGATTTAGAAAGGGTGAGTGAATCCACTGTAACATAACTGTTGAACAAGTTCCTAATCCAACGAAAGATCTGTTCATCCCAGAATTCTAATGGGAGGCCAGGGAGCCTAACCCAAACAGGAGCCATGTGGTTGAGTTCAACTGAGGTGTCAAACCAAATAAACGGGACTCGCCCAAACTCACCTGAACTCGGCGAGTCCGAGTCTGAGTCATGCTCGGCGAGTCCCTAGGACTCAGACTCGGACTCATCCGAGTCTGGCGAGTAAACTCGCCAGACTCACCGAGTTGGCAAGTTTGGCTCAAACTCGCCAAACTCGGTGAGTCCTGAGCCCCAAACTCGGCTGACGTGTAGCCTAAAAGAAGACCCAAAAAAAATTAGTTTGGAATGATTTTTCAAAGTTGCTTTTTTTGTTAATTATCTCCTATCCCTAAAAGTGACCTTCATTTCATTCACTTGCAAAAATAGGAGGAGTAAAGTGAGTTGGGAAGAAAAACAAGGGTGCATAGAAGAAAAACCAGCAAGGAGGAAGCTCAAGTTTTCTTCAATTTGTCACATTGGAGCTGCATTGTGTTTGGATTTGGTGCATCAAGAGTTGGATAGGAAGAGTTTGCAGCTCATTTCAAGCTTGTTGTAAGAGGTAAGATTTTTTTTTTGAAGATTATTTTTTTTTCTTATATGCAAAAATTCCATTTTCTATTCATTTATTTTGAAAGTTTTACATTTTCTTTCAAAATCTTTTGTATGTTTGTATGTAGCATGTAATATGTAGTTGTAGTGTTGTACTATATAGGGTTTGTAAGTTTCTTTTTTTTTTTAAAGTAGGGTTTGACAAACCCTACTTTAGTTTTTTTGAATGTATGTATTAATTTTATTTTGTATTTGTAATGTTTTATTGCAGTAAACTTCACTTTATTATTTGCCTCAACTTCAAGTTTCACAAAACTATCCTAAAATGTCTACTTCAACTTCTAGAGCCCCCATTAGAAAGGACCCTGCTTGGAAATATCATGAGGATTTTCTAGAGCAAGGAAAGGGGCAAACAAAATGTACATTTTTTAAAATAATATTCCATGGAGGTATATATAGACTAAAATACCATATTGTTGGTGTGCGTGGACATGATGTCGAACCATGCCTAAAAGCACTCCTTGAGGTCGTACGTGAATGTTATGTAATGGTTGAGGAAATTGAAATGAAAAAGAAACAAAATGAGGATCGAGCGGCCATTGGGAGAGAGGAAAATTTAGGAAGAGGGACACAATTAGGCTATGTTGGAGGCCCTTCTTCCTTACCTTCATATCTTTCCACTCAGTTTGCTACTGCTGGTGCTTCCGCTTCTACTTCTATAAGTGGCGGTGCCACCGCCACTTCTCATGATCCTAGCACTAGTAGTTGTAGTGGGAGTGTTAGCATTGGACCTAGGACTCGTAAATCTAGGTTGGATTCCTTCTTTGTGCCTCACACTATTCCTAGGTCCCAACCGTCGCTTGAGGGCACAGGTTGGAATAAGGAGGTCCATGATGCTGCTAAAATGGCAGTTGGCAGGCTTTGGACCTACAACAATATTCCATTCTTTGTAGCCAGGTGAATGTTTTACTAACTTTTATGCTTGATTGTTTGAATTTTTATACTTAACTTATCTCATTGAGCTTATTTGCGACAGGTCTCGTTATTGGCAAGAAATAGTTGATGCCCTTACCATATGTGGGGCAGGGTTCAAAGCCCCTAGTGAGAGTGATTTGAGGGGACCCATTTTGTCTCAAATGGTGGATGATGTGAAGAAGGATTTAGATGAACAACGCCAGATATGGAGCACTAAAGGTTACACCATCATGACTGATGGTTGGATGGATAGGAGAAATAGAACTCTCCTTAATTTTCTTGTTTCTTCTGCAGGTGATTGATTAATTTTAGTTTCATATAGTCTTTAATTTTTTATTTTTTATCTAATGGTTTATTGAATGATCATTGACCTAGCTTTATTTTTTTATTTCAGGGGGCAACGTTTTCATCAAGTTCATTGATGCCTCTGCCCATTGCAAGAATGCCACCTACCTATGTGAGCAGATAGAGGAGGTGATTGATGATGTGGGTGAGGAGAACGTGGTACAGGTGGTGACTGACAATGCAACAAATTATGTTGCTGCAGGTAAACTTTTGATTACAAACTAATTTTGTTTGCAAATTAATTACTATCTTGTAGTTTGTAACTCCATTAATTACAATTTACAATGCAACAAATTATGTTGCTGCAGGTAGACTATTGATGGAGAGGCACCCATCTATTGTTTGGACTCCATGTGCTGCTCATTGCATTGACCTCATGTTGGAGGATATTGGAAAAATCCCATGGGTCAAGAGATGTGTAGAAAGGGAAAGAAATGTCTGCAAATCTGTATATAATCATTCATGGGTGTTGGCTCTTATGAGACAATACACAGAGCAAAAGGAGTTGCATCGTCCAGGAATCACAAGATTTGCCACAAACTTCCTCACATTGCAGTCCATGCTTAGGTCTAAGTCTACCTTGAGATGTATGATTGTTGGTGAGGAGTGGTCTTCCTCATCCTATGCTACCACCCCTGCAGGGAAAGATATGGCACATTGCATTTTTGATGAGCAATACTTTTGGGTCCCTTGTGATGAGATAGTGAAGGTAATTTTTTTATAAATTCTGCAATTTAACTTCATGTTTTATAACTTATTATATGTATTCTCTTATTTGCTCATTTTTCTAAATTACATAATATTTTCAATTTTGCAGTTTGTTAAGCCCTTGGTGGTTTTGTTGTGAGTTGCAGATGGAGAGAAGCCCGCAATGGGCTATATATATGAGGGCATGGATAGGGTGAAGGAGGGCATCAAATTTGTCTATGGAGGAGATGAGAGCAAGTATGGTCCCATTTGGGAGATCATTGATAGGAGATGGCATCATCAGCTTCATAGGCCCAGCCATGCAACAACCTATTATTTGAATCTGACATTTTGTTTTATCCCTTCTTTCAAGGCTGATGTGGAGGTCCTTAATGGGCTATACTCAATCATGGAGAAGATGGGACCTGCTGGTACTTCTCAGATAGACCTTATTCGAGAGCTACAGTTGTTCTCAGATGCACAAGGGGAGACCTTCTCTCGTCCTTTTGCCAAAGATGGTAGGACAACTATGATGCTAGGTAAAAATAAATTGCAAGGCTTACTTTTAGTTTTATTGTATATTGTAACTTGTTAAATAAGTTCATGAGTGAGACTGATTTTATTTATTTTTCTCATTTCAAACTCAAATCATTGATGGAGCCTTTTTGGCCCAATGACACCAAATATTCAGAAGTTGGCTATTCGCATCTTGAGCCAACCATGCAGCGCATAAGGTTGTGAGCACAATTGGAGTATGTTTGAGCACATACACTCCAAGAGGCACAATAGATTATCTATGGAGAAGATGAATGATCTCGTCTTTGTTCACTACAACCTTCGCCTGAGAATGAGAAAGAATGCATTAGTTGACATCTCTCCTATCATTCTAGATGAGGTTGATCTTGAAGTAGAGTGGGCCAATGAGAGTCAGACAGATCCTGAGATTCCTGCAACTGTCTTTAGTGATGATGACACTGATTGGATCGACCAGGTAGATATAGAGGTTGAGGCTGTAGCCATGGCAGAGGAGGAGCAGAGAGCACGAGCAGAGACAGGAAATACTGAGACTCAGAGTGACATAGTTGTTCCTGATGTTGGTGAGCATGGCATGGTGTCACGGGGAGTGACTATGGCTACTGAATCATCCAGGACCTACCTTAAATGCCTTCGTAGGGGGCTAGGGCGAGAGGGTGCATGCTCCTCTAAGCCATAAGCTTGTAGTTGTATTTACCTTTGGTATTTGTATGAAACATTTGATGATGATCATATGATGACATGGATTTTTTATTCCATGAGTTTTGTAATATTGTATACATTTGACAATATTTATATATCTATGTTTGTTATTTTCTTCAGCTACAATTTGCGTTTATGTTTATATGTGATTGATGTATACTTGTGTATGTAATCAAATGAGTCGAGTTTGATGATGTTATTGTGTCTTTAAGGTGTATTCAATAAAGGGTGTCTGAAACATGTTTTAAATCTTTAAAAATCTCTAAATTTCTTGAGTTTTTCACTTTCCAGAGTCCAGCCGAGTCTGACGCCGAGTCTCGAGTCCGAGTTCGAGTCAGCGTTGCCAAGTCCAAGACGAGTCTGAGTCCCATTTCTTTGGGTCAAACCTAGGCTTCCATTTAGCAAGAGTTACAATATGCTTTCCATAGGCCCAAGATCCTGAAAGGATGAAGATCAGGTCTTCCTCCATAGTAAACTTGAAAAGAAAGAGACCTCCTGGCATAGTCGAGATATCAACACTTCCCTTTAACTTCCATCTTGCCTTAGCCCATAGCCTAACCATGTCAATAGATGTCTGAAGGAGAAGAAATGTCCAACAATCGCCAGGTGAAGGGATGAAGCGATTTTATCCATGAGACTATCAGGGAGCTTGATCTATGTTCCTTTGTCAATTTGGGTAAAGTTAGCCAAAGCCGCTTCCATAGTCATATAAATGGACCCTAGTAGAGCACTTTTCTGGTTGGATTTGGAATCTTTTTTTCCATTCTCCACATTCCTCTAAGCGAAAACATTTTCCAGTCCGGAAGAAGGCAAATTCTTCTTGTTTGCTTCAAGGTTATCCAAACCTTTGTCCTCATCCCTTTGACCATATTCTATCAATACCAAAGATGAAGAGCTAGAAGGAACACCGATCTTGACAATCTTTTTCGTAAGACCCGCAGACAGTGGGGTCCCAAAAGCGGAACCGGGAGCATGTGGACCGACCGTGGTATCGGGAGGGTGGTCCGATTGCAGGGAGGAGGGGAACTCCCCAGAGGGGGTGGTCATACAAGCGATTTAAAATTAGAATGATGGTAGAGGTGGGAAGGTTGCAAAGCTCTGTGATAATGTTCTTAAAACCTCGTTCAAACCATTTTTCCTATGTTGGATATCCATTAAATGTTCTTGGAGAAAGTGCACAACTTTTAAAACAAATGATCAACACATTTTTCAATCTTTAAAATTTAATGGCTGTAGAAAATGTACATGCAATTCTTATTGTTAGTCATGATTTCCATATACCTATTTTGTTTGCTAGGATAAAAAGTAAGCTTATTTAATATAATCTTAATTAATTATAAAGAATCCTTAAAAAATAAGCAAACTATCCATCAAGGAAATCTCCTTAAAAATTAAGTAGACTATCCATCAAGATGAAGTTTGTCTGGCTTAACTAGGTCCCGTGTAATCAAGCGTACACTTAGTACTTCTAAACTCAAAAATATTAAGCATTCCCTCCTAATGCTAATTTTTTTTATTTCAAAATGATATGGTAGAAGAATTCATGAATTAGGGACTTTATTCCTAACTTCATTTTTTTTTTGAATCTTGAAAAGATTTTATAGCTTCCAATTCTTAATTTTACAAGAATCATAATGACAAACAAGATGTTATAATAAAGGCAATGGTGATTTCCAAGTGTAGCTAGTTAAATTTATTTATGAAGCTCACATTTAGAGAGAAAAAATATATACTAAACATCATAAAATAAATTATTTCAAATTATGAATCATATGTCTCTTTATTTACATTTTGATTCTACCACAAAATAATGTAATATGCACCATAAGATCTTTTACTCATAATTCGTCCTCCCTTGTTTCCTCTCATGCAATTGCTGTGGGATTAAAACCATTTGTATAAAACAAAAAAACATCTCTCCAAAAGTTCGATGTGAGAGGGAATAGATGCGAAACGGAAAATGAAAAAACATTTGACGGAAACACAAAAGGTTAGAAGATAAATGGGCCCAACATCGCACGCCACACTAACAAACGGAAAATTAAAAAGCCTTCAACGGAAACGGAAAGGTTAGAAGATAAATGGGCCCCACATTGCACGACACACTAACAATTTGTATAATAATGCTAAGATGTTATTAAGAGATAATATTATGAAATAGTAATAAGATCAGTTATGGAATCAGAAATCACAGTCCTTTAGATATGGTCAAAATTCAGCAATTAGTTCCGTTTCAAACCATTATTCTTAAACAGTTAGTTTAACATGTTTATATTTGTTTAAGTAAAAACTAGTATATCTATATTTTGAAAAATTTATGTAAAAATCGTCGAGGGATATCAACTTTTTTTTAAAATGATATTTTTAGCATTCATTGCCTCTTTCAAATTCAATAGATGTATACATCAATATATCTAATCAACAATTAACTCACATAACAATAGATTTAACAAAAAAATTAATCAAAATTTAAAAGTTATTTGACACATGTATCTTTCATATTTTAATTACATATATCCAATTCATTTAGAAAGAACATCTTAATATAATTATACAACATAATGACTACAACACAAAATGGAACCATGTCATTTAAAACCTTTCTTTGGATCTGTTCTTATCCACGTTGCAATCTCTATTTAATCCTCGATCAATTTCTGCATCAGAAAACAAATTAGTGGCCAAATAGAGGGGGAAATTTTTCAGAACTAAAATGAATCTTATTCCACAAAATGTCTTGCATCTACACTTGACCATACGGTCTTCAATCAATGGAACTATCCTCAGGCAAAAAAGGAAAATAAAAAGAGAGAACAACTACTATCAAGGGTGCCACATATATAAGCCAGATTTAAAAATACATGGAAAAGCTCTCAAAACCCTTACATACATTCATGAATTTTCTAAAAAATTTACAGTTTTCATGAATAGTAAGTTTTTCAGTTTTCTTCCATGTTTGTCCATATCATATGACGCTAGTGTAACATTTTTGACAGATTTCATGAATGGTAAGATGTATGATATCAAAGAAGAAATTGCATTGTTAGCCCTAAGTTTAACCTTGTCTTATTATTTAATCTATCCATACATAAATAGATAGAAAAGAATATGTCCTGGCATTAGATTATTATGTATTTTCCTTCGAGTTGCAATGTTAATCGATTTTTCCAGGGGGGCCCTACAGCCTGTTGATATGAAGTACATTAAATACTCTGGAAGATCAGTTATTCTAGGTTTCAACACCATTTTTCAGCAGGGGTAAATCTTGAAAGAAAAGTAGCTACGATTATTAATAAACTTTTTGAGAGCCAATACAATATGATCACACTAGATTTTTTCAGTGAAGTGAATCATCTTATGAGCTTGAAAACTCAAAGGCAACATCGACTAGTTGTTGCTAAATCTAACTCTATAATTTTGTATGTTAGTTTAATTGTTTTAACTTTTAAGATAAAGTTTTGCCATATAGTGATGCAGGGGAGGAAACATCAATGCAGGGGAGGAAACATCAATCCAATATCATAGGCAATAACCATAATTGAAACACAAATCCATTGAAAGAGGACCTCACAATCAAAGATTCACAATTACTCAACTCATAGATTTACAAATTTGCAATTCATATTAATGGTTTTTTGTGCTCCCTCATGAGTTTATTTCCCCCAGACTGAATCTACAATTACATTACTTATTTCTCTCTACTCACAAAACCTCACACTTCACAACCTCACTATGCTGCTTACCTCACACGAGGCCCCTCTCTTAGCTTGCCTCTCCACTCACCTCGCAGACACACTCCTATAGAGCTCCACACACTGGTTCTTAACAGAGGGGGTCAATTTTGAAAGAAAAGTGGGAGGAATTATTAGTATACTTTTGGGGAGCATATACAATGTGATCACATGAGAATTTTTAACAAAAGTAAATCATCTTATGAGCTTGAAAGTCAAAGGCAACATTGAATAGTTTTTGCTAAATCTAATTCTGTAATTTTGTACATTAGTTCAATGGTTTTAACTCTAAGATGAAGTGTTACCATAAAGCCTGATGCTTGACTTGGGCTATTTGTTCATCTCCTACAACACTAACTAAACTATGCATATTTTTACTTGCATCTGGAAATGCGTTCGAGAGAGTTTGCAGCTAAAAGAAAAATGTTTTATGGAAATTTTAAAATATAGAAAAGATCTCTTGCAGGAAGATGAGTAGCAATATACCAACAAACAATAAATGAATGACATATACATCTAGAAGTAAATGATAGCCCTGCTCCATATAGTATGATGTATCAGTTCTACAAACGACCCAAAGAGGGCACATTGTTAAGAGTCTTAAGACTCTCCTGTCAAGCTACTGATAAAGAACAACTAACTGAATTGAGTAGACACAAAACATTGCATAAGGATTACTCATTACTGTCGTGATTAATAGTACAAATTTAGCTTAGAAATTGATGTTTATCAACATATACAATTAGTCCTAAAATTGTTTCTTGTGAAAAATAGGCGTAATTGAGCTTGAATCCTCTAACCTCAAGATAGTTGAGGGAAGAAGGTCAATTTCTCTTGAAAACAAAAGGTGCAAAGTATTGCAATTGAGAGTAAGACAATTCGTCTGAGATGCCTTTGAAATAATTAACTAATGTAACATCAGAGAAGTCCTCATAAAAGAAGTATTATATTACACATTTATTTATATGGCCAATTACAGAATGTCATTCAATCAAGAGATGAGAAAAGAAATTAAAGGAGGAGTATTGTAATGTATCATTGAAATTATCACCACACCCTCGTTCACGTTGTTGTCGAATAGAAGGGCAGATCAACATAAAGCTAAGATAATCCTGTAGGGATACATATTCACATTTCTAATTGCAAAACCCATTTTGTAAAGAGCTTGAGAAATGTCAGACGATTTCTTACTCCTGTGGACAAAAGAGATGGTGGGAACCCTGTATTCTCCATTTGCATCAACAGGTCCTATGATTTGGACACCTGATCTTGATCTAAGATAGCTAATCAATGCACTTTGCAAGGGTTTCTCCAACAATTTAACTGTGGAAAGCAGCCTCGACTAACTCTCTATCAAAGGTAGAAGAATCCTCAACTTTCATAGCAAAAAATTGCTTTTGAACATTTTCAATCGAGTCAGCATGTTCAGAAGCATCCAAATTTAAGGACTCTTATTCTTGCGCCAAAAGTTGCAGATATTGTTTGAGGGCCAGGGTCCCTGCACAACCCTCATGGATAAGGCATCTTAGTTCAAATTTACTGCTGAATTTATGACTGCGAATGAAAATGAAATTGGACGTTTCATCCTTGATTTCACTGAAGGCATCATTGGTTCCAAAGAGAACAACTATGTGAGGCCCACAAACATTATGTGCTAAAAACATACCAATCAACACACTACCTTGCTACACAATTGCTCTATGTGGGGCAAAGGCCACACAAACCACAACCACTCTGGTTTTCTTGGATCCTGCTTTCTCCCTAAAAAATTCCACTAATTTTTCCAAATCCAGCATTTCTCCTAAAATGTTGGAAACATGTGCAACTGCTAGGATTCTAGTCCTAGTGGATAATAGCTTACCAAGAGATTCCAAGTTTGAGCTGAAATCTTCACTCAACATCCAAAACTTGAGCTTTAGCTCTTCTCCCCTGCGACTTTAATCCACGGACCAGCATTTGCTTCATGATTGGCCCCATGAGCAATCACTTCATGTCCTTCCTTGACAAAATTCAAATAACAGTTACTCAAATTTTCCAAAAGCTGAGAAGATGAAGGTCCAAATGCAACCTCTCCTTTCCAAAAGTTATGGTCGGTAAAGTCCAATCTAGCTCAAGGAAAAGCATTGTATAACTCATAAACGGCTTGTGTTATTTGTATATAAATTTTATTGCAGACATGATTGAGTAGTAGAGCAGCAAAGGAGCAATTGAGAAACAGCCGTAGGTGGTGTGGCTGGTTAAGATTCAGTGATGATGAGCAAACTGAATGCTTTTATAGATTGAACCTGCTATTCCACCACTCTATCAACAATGGCTTATTTAATTTTTCTTTTCTTTTTTAATTCATCGACTCTCTTAAAAATTTTAGCTGGCATTGATGAATGGTGGTTACTGCAGATTGTGGTTGCGAAAGTGCATTAGGGGAGACGTTTCAATTGTAGTAACCACTATGCTGCCTCCAACATGTTGCCACCCTGACCAACTACCCTGCTATGTTTTTCTACACATGCATGCAAACGTCAAATTTTTCTTAAACTGGTTTTTTGTTTATGGACAACATGGATCCCATTGTAGATCGCCTCACGGCGAAACAAGAAAAATATTTAACATTGTAATAAGGATGAGATCTAAAACTGTGAATTGTATAACATGCTTAAGTAAACTGTTTCGGAATATATAAAATTGACTAATAACATAACAGAAGCAAAATAGAAAATAGAAAGGGAAAACTTTGGTTTACGTAATGGATTGAACAGAGAATAGGGAGAAATTATCAGTCGGTTAATCTTGAAGAAGCACGTTATTCAAAATAGAATTGATAACATTCAAACTTGGTAAGAGCGTATAGCATTCAAAGTTTGTATGAGCGTATATGATCAAATCCACATGTTACGAGTCAATTTACAACAACAGAGCAATTACAAAACTGACATATTAATGCATTACGGTGGTGAGAAATTAATATTCCAACAAGTAATGGATTGAATATAGAATATAGGATAGGAAGGAATTATAACTTGGGTAATCTTAAACAAGCACGTTACTCAAATAAGAAATCAACATTCGGAGTTGGTACGAAGATAACAGAAGAAATCGACGAGTTTCGAGTCAATTCTCTTAACTGTATCCTGCACCGCAATGACTGTTTACGTTACAGTTTATTGGTACATTTGGACTTTTATTATCTGCACGGCAATGACTGTTTACGTTACAGTTTATTGGTAGATTTGGACTTTTATTGTGTTAGAAATGGGGGAGTTGAAAAAAAAACATATAGGGGAAAGGATCTAGTAGTTGAGCACGTTCCAATCCTTGTGATAGAAGTTGTTGATTTAATACCCCCATACATATTTGCTGATTTAATGTCCAACTTTTGTACAACATTGCACCAATACTTGTATGATAAATACCAATAATTGAATGAAATATACCATTTGTTGTGAAAATAATCAATCATGCGATGCCACATCAAGTGCACAAGTATTGGGGCCCTTTTGTTCACCTATTGGCCTCACATTTTTTTTGGGCTGTTTTGGATACCTTGGCAAAAAGCATGCTGATGTGGTATCATATTTGTTTATGTGGATAGTTATAAGTAGGGGACTTGCCAAGTAAGCTGCTATAAAAAAATTCGGAGTGATTTGAAATTTCCACGTAAGATTTTGAGAAGCGCGAAGTTAGGGTGCTGGGTCCTCTCCTATAAATAGAAACATAAAATATGTAACACAAAAATCTGCTCAATATTCTATAACATATAACACTCTATTTGTTAATTAGATCAGACATTACATATGTTTGTAATGCTACAACATTCATCTTATCTACCACATGATCTCTTGATCATTTTTTAAACTCCTGTCATAATCTGTTACATGTGCGTCATTTTAGACGTCTTTAGATCAATCTAGAATATGCATTCAAGAATGGACCAATAGACATCTAGAACCTTCTAAGGTAACAATATAAAATTATATTTCATGTTAGTCATAATCTATGTGAAGACTTCAAATGGTACAATGGCCACGTTGGAGTAGTTAATGAAAAATTCTTTTAAATTCGAGAAAATCTGTTTTGAATCATGTATGTAGAATTTTTATGCATACGGTGGATATGAGATGTGAAAGATTAGATGACGAAGTAGTTGAAATTAATTCCGAACACTCCCCTTAATCACAACTACCATTATAATATCCATCTTTTTGTTTTTTTTTCAACTTTTTCCAATTGTATGACAATCAAACCATTCATTGATTTCTCATTTAAAAATGATAGTCTTCTTCTCTTTAACAATCTTCTCCTTCTGTCTGCAATTTCTTCTTTTTTTTTCTTCACTGATTGTTGCTACAGTTGCTTCAGTATTCAACCAATTTCAATTCGTGCAGCTCCAAGTTGTTCGTGGGTCATGGCCATTATGGATCTAAGCAAGAGAGAGATCATTTTGGGAGTGATCTGCTGTGTGTTGGTGTTTTTCACACTTCTCTCCAACAAGTTACTTTTCCAAAAGGCCATCTCCAATGTCATCAACAGCCAATTTCAAGGAGATCTGAAGATTCACAATTCAGTAAGTCATAATCTGAGATCAAATTTCAATCTTTGAAATGAGGATAGTATATTGAAGAATGAATTGAAGTGATTTTCTTATTGATATACTGGTTTTAGACTGATCAGGACGAGTTGACATTAGCTTTGGGCAGGGCTTCCATGCCCAACAAGACGGTGATAATTACCACAGTGAACACAGCATGGATGGAGTCTGGCGGCATTTTTGACTTGTTTATGAAGAGCTTTGAAATTGGGGAAGAAACGCCACCACTGCTAAACAATTTGCTGGTAGTTGCCTACGATGAAAAGGCATTCAACGCTTGCACACAAATCCATCATCATTGCTATCGACTAAAGACTGCAGGAGTTGATTTTTCAGGCGAGAGCGTGTTCATGTCGGAGGATTTCTTGAAGATGATGCGCTCTAGAATCCTCTTCCTCACCAATGTCCTACACAGAGGCTACACCTTTCTTTTCTCCGTAAGTGTAATCTTTATCAATCCTATTCAAATGCTATATTAACTGATTTGGTCATGCACACTTATATGTTATAGTTAATTTTATAAAGTTCTTGCTTTTGCACAGGATTCAGATATAATATGGCTTAGAAACCCATTTCAGAGGTTTTTAAGGGACACAGATCTTGAAATGTCGTGCGATAGGTTTTCTGGGAATCCAAGTGATATGAGAAATGAAGCAAATACAGGATTCATGTTAGTCCGTTCAAACAATAGGACTATTCAGATGATGCAAGTGTGGCTCAATTCCATGATAATGAGGCCCCACATGGATGATCAGGATGTGTGGAGCTCCATTAAGTTGACTACAAATATTACTGAAATAGGTCTGCGTGCACGCTTCCTTGATACCAAATATTTCAGTGGATTTTGCCAATCTAGTAATGTTTTGAGTGTGGTGTGCACTATGCATGCAAATTGTTGTAAAGGATTGAAGGCCAAGGTTCATGACTTGAAAGAGGCTTTTGAAGATTGGACATCTTTTCAATCTAGTGGATTAAATGGGACAAACGTGCATTGGAGAGCTCGAGAGGAATGTAGACGTTCTTGGCTGCCAAAATGATATTGCTTTCAAAAGATTAGCCTGGAAATTAATCTATGCTAAGCTATTCCTTTTAGTTGTTTTTTTTATTATTTTATTAGAATTGTAATGACTTTAAATATTTTATAAAAATAGTTTACTATATTTTGTACACTGTATTAAAAAATAATTGTTATTATCTAATGTTTATATTTTATTTTATTTTTTAAATTATATAATTTTTAATAATTATAATTGAAAAAAAATCATAAAAAATAAATTTAATTCTTAAATTATCTTGCATTTATCTATATGACATTTTTTGAGTCTTCATTTACCTACATGACATTTAGTTAAAATAGCTTGCAAGTCAATGTATTCTAAGCTATTACTTTCATCCTCATTTTTCTACTAGATTTAAAAAAAATAAAAATTATTGTATCTTGTAAAGAGAATACCTACAAGCGTTTGTACGTTCGCAAGTAAGAGGTTCATAGGAGCTTTTGGTAAAAAAATGTTACTTTTTGGGTCCTAATCAAAATGCTTAGGCCCCCACTTTTGCTAATATTCATATTTCACACAGTCAATTGAAACCTTTTTGGTAAAGTATTTTTCAGCTTCAAAACAAAGTCGAATGAAAAGATATTGTCATGTAGCTGCCTTGCATGCACCATGTGGTTTCAATCGAAACAGTCTTGACTGGAAAGGAATTAGCTGGAAACCTTTCGATTGAAACTATTTCATTGGCCCAAAGTGTAACATAGGTTTGTTTTTTCACCCTAGTAATTCCTTAAAAAAATATGAGATCTACACTTTATACGAGAACTTTTATATCAAACATTATTTGCATACTCCATACTATCCCTGAAACAATGGTTAATTATAAGAAAAAACTAGCTTAGATTTCTTCAGAAAAATATGATTGGTTCTAATTATGATTGCCATCTCTATCTCCATCCAACCTTATGGGATTACTATACCAACATCCACACTCTTATAGGGCCCACTCTATAGTTTCAAGTCTTCAACATTGAAGTAATCTTGTCATTTCAGATTAAATTACCATTATTATGCATTTCTTTGCATGACCGTATTAATAATAAACAGTATAGACTTGTATAGTTACACGAGTTGAACCTACTTAATGAGCAATACCTATACCTTAAATTGTTTATAAATTTATTAGAAGTATCAATATATAAACTATAACAAATGTATAAAAATCTAAGAGTTTCATATCAGTAATCTTGTCCTTAAGGATAATAAATGAAACACTAGTTAAGGAAATGAGAAGAAAGAAAAATGTAAGCCTAATTAGCTACGTCATGATGTTAATATCACAAAGTATGGATCATGTTTATATCATTTGGTTATTATATATGGTTAGTGTTACACCCTTCTCTCATGATACAAGTGTTATTTTTTTCTTGCATAATAATGTTGAGATGAATGAATGTGTAACCTCATCGATATAAAAATTAATATTTAATTGAGTTTGCATTGCAATGGATGAATATATGACTCAAATGATTAATAGTGTATCTAATGTTTTGATATTGCTATGTCTAAGATGGTTTATGATTTGTATAACTAGATTTGTGAATCCAAACTTGGATGCAAGAGACTTTACAACCCACCAAAAAGAGAGAGAGCATCATTGGGGAGAGGGTTGAAAATGCAAGAAAAGGTTGTGTTGCCATTAGAGCTAAGAACACACTCTAGTAACTTGAGTAGAACACAGTCTAGTAAATCAAGTCAACCTTAGTCAAACTCTAGAAGGGTTTTCCCTGTTCTCACCTGGTTGAGCCAGATGACCGAGAAGATAACTTTAGTCATCAACCTAATCAAAGTTGGGAGGGGTAGATGGTGTCCTTAGTTTTATGTCTTTTTATTGGAAGCACTTTTGTAATATCCAAAGTTCTGATTTCTAGGTTTCATTTTTTTTTGTTTTTGATAAGGATAAATGGGTTTTACAAGGACCCGAAACCTAAAGTTTTACAACAACTGGCCAACAGCCAATCCGGCAAGAAACAACAACAAAATAGGGGGCAACCCCAAACAAAAGAAAAAACAAAAGAAACATAGACAAGCAAGTTGAAACAAAAAAGCTCTCAGTTGAGCGAGAGCACCAGATCCTTGTTCTTTTGGATGAGAATCCTATTTATTTCCTCAAGCTCCTCCATGATGAATCTGGAGGTACCCTTGTTGCCACTTCTGCTCCTGGTTATGTAACTGGGTCCCATGGTTTTAGCGTCTCCAGCAGCCACATCATCTCCACCAAGTTCTTTCATCAGGTCACTGTGGAAGGATCTATAATCAACAACCATCTCATTAATCTTTTCCAGCCCCTCAATGTTGTTGTTCATGGCTTCTTTACTAATGTCGACCAGATTCTTGAGATTTTTCTTAATCTCAGCCATGGATTGTTCCACTTTATCAAACCTTTGTTCATGGTTACATTTCATAACCTCAACATTCTGAGAGAGTTTTTGAGTCATGATCATGAGTTTTTCCAGCTTGCTGGGTTTTGGGGAAGCAGTGAAAATGTCAATTATTTCTTTAACCCCTATCTTAAGGGTGACGATTTCGCACTCAACCCACTTCCAGTAGTGCTCCTGGCTTCTAGTGGCTTCCATGACAAGATTCATCAGACTACCATCTTTTCCCTGGTTGTCATTCTGGACATTAACAGGGATGTCCAGTTTAATCCCTAGGTCCATAATCTTTGAGCTGTGATCCTTCGCCACTAGCTTTTTCTTTTTGGTGAGAGGTTCGGCCTTGGAGATCAACTTGCTGGTGGTTTTGTATTTACTGGCTGCCCATTTGGGGGGGGGGTTCTTGCTGCCGAGTGTCTCAAGAGTAACCATCTTGTCTTTTTCCTCCGCAGGTTCGTATTCAGGATCATCAGCAGGAACCCCACTATTGTCCGATTCCATCTCCGAATTCCAATTTTTTTTGTTTCTTTTACCTAAATATATGTATTTATGTGTATAAATTGTGTATATGCATATATATAGATATACATTGTTAGCATTTTACAAAGGGAGAGTGTTGGCATTCCAGTAAGATTGTTGGTATAACCGAGAAAGGATGATTACTATCTTAATAATATTATTTTGTCATTGATATCAAGCAATTGATTTTCTGATTTAGTATGATGTTGCCATATCTGAATGAGTATGTTTTGATAAGTATAAAGATGTCAGTAAGTGACACAAAAAGAATGAAATTGAAAGGAAGCAATAAGTTATTCAATGGGCAACTATTACCGAGTTAGACACTGATGAGATTTTGTTGTTTTGATTACTTTGATATCCTATATATGCGTATTCTAAGAATGAGAAAAGATTTCATTCAATAAATGAGTTAAGATTTGATATTGTTCTATGTTACCGAGCATGAAGCTAGTCGGTAAACACTAAGGTTATCGATATCAGTCAAAGAAGGCAGAATATCTACCGAGTAAAGGTTCAGTATTTATCGAGTAATAACATAATGCATTGGATGGATAAAAGCATTATTAAATGAAAGATGCCAATGAGCTGGAGATGTATAGATGATTGTTATGTCATGCAAAAAGTTTGTTGAGGATCTACGACAATGAAAATACAAGAGTTAGGTCTACAGTGCAGATTGAACGATCACAACCTAGCACAAGTTCCAAGGAAGGAATACAAGTTCCAAGGCGAGATAAAATGTTTTTAAATCAAAGGATACAATGAACCTAGTCAAGTTTGAAGATCTGATGGCTAAGATTGATCATGGGAAATGTGATCAAGGAGATTAAGCGGTTAGGAATTGTTTATAAATAAGAAATTGTTGATGAACAATGAATGCGGGCAAATAGAAGAACAGTGATACTACAATAGTAATCACCGAGCACAGAAGATTGAATATCTGATTAAAGAACAGATTGAGAAGCCCAACAAGGAGCAAGATAAGTCTTATGACAAGATTATTTTGAGCACATAGAGTCTGCTTTAGCATTTCAGATGTGAAGTTGCAGATATATTTTATACTGTTATTTATTATGTAAGTGATAGGAAATCTCTTAATCGAGTGGACCTAACAGTCTTATTTGTAAATCCTGTAGCAAGGTAACATTCTGAATGAGTGTTTGAAATCCTTTGATAAGGTCACTTCTAAAAAAGTGCAAGATTCTAACAAGTCTGAGGGAAATCCTTTAACCGAGTCACATCTAGCAATGTATTTATGTAATATGTAACGGGATTGGCTTTTAACCGAGCATACTCTAGAAGGGTATAATTTTTAGTGGGTCTAAAATCCCATAGTGGTTTTTCCCTATTTGGGTTTCCACGTTAAATCTGGTGTTAAATGTGTTATGATGTTTTAAGTGTATCTTTTAATAAGTTTGAATGATTTACAGTCATAGTTGCATATTAGTAAAGGCTACCGAGGTTGAATCTGATGAATACATTGATTATTGAGTTTTTATGATTCACCCCCCCTCTCATCTTACTGACAATACATATATATATAACTAATGTATATATATATATATATATATATATATATATATATATATATATATATATATATATATATATATATGGTATATATTTTTATAAGAAATAAATATGTATTATGAAAAGTGAGAATTATGTAACTCTTATTTCTTAATCCTTGTAGAAATTGAAGATAATAACTTTGGCTAGATAGCCAGCTATGGAATCAAGAATCAAATTTATAGTTTTGCCGACTATTACAGCTGTGTTAGGTCATGAATTATTAAACTTAATCACTTCAATTATATATAAATCTTTGAGCTGACAAGCTCTAAATGTATTTTGTCAAATAGGAACAACTACTGACTTGGTACTTTCATCACACTTTATGCAAGACCAATCGAAACTTAATAGGATCAAAAGATGATCTTAAGGAGTCGATAGGAACCAAATTCTTAAATGAATCTTGTAGAAAGGAATGAAAGATGATTTGAGGTCTGGTGTTATAGGCATCGAGTTTTCTATTCTTGAATGATTATAAACTTCGCTGGTTTTGGTTAATATTGCCTGGAAAATAGCTGCGGAGAATAGAGCTTAGAAGCTCGATTCGGAATAGTGCTACTAGACTTTCGAAAACGTAGCCTCATCCATAATACCCAGGCATGTAAAACTATTTTATTCTTTTAAAGTTTTCCTTTTGTATATTGGTTGAACATCATGCTCTCGTTCAGAGTGGTATTTGATAGAAATTATTCTCAATATGCTATCAATGGCATTGAAGATATCTTTGTCTGTTATATTTTATCAAATATAATATGAAATAGTCTCTCTTAGAAAAAAATTCAAAAGAGAAGCTACCCTATCCATATATTATAAGAAAGGAAAAAGAGTGTAGCGCTAACTCATGACTATGACTGCCAACTCTTTAACTTCTCAAGAAAATTAATAGCTCGCAAGCTGTAATAGTTATCCTCAATTCATATGAATTATCTTTGAAAACATTTGCTCTCAAGGTAAATTATAGAGAAGCTCAGAGCATTTCTTTATTTTTGTGAATCTCTTTCCCATGAACCATACGTGAATTCTTTATATGTCTTGAATGTGAACTCCTTCTGTAAACTGAAGTTTTTCATCTCTATAAAGACTAGTCTAGTAATTGGATGGGTTTGTCAAACACAAATCATTTTTATAACTGGAAAATTAACAATTTTACTTCGATAAGTAAAGAGAAACTTATCAAAAGAATAAATAAGCTTCTTGGTGGTACATTAACAAGAGGAACATGTTATCTAAATTCTTGTATATGTATGCATGTGGAATGCAAAGATAGCACATATTTATATGTATGCCTGTGTAGAATGCAGAGAGAACACATATATGTATGTATGTAGAGTGCAGAGTGCATGTAGAGGAAGAGGTTGAGCTTCTTAACCCTATATACCAAATCCTATTTCATGCAAGGAAATGTCAAAAGACTAGTGAGCCTAGTCTGAATTGAAAATTACATGTTGTTAGGAAGTGCAATCTCCAAATTCTAAATTCAAATTCCATGAAGAATTAATTGGGTTGGTATTACTTGATGCTATGGAAAAGAATGTTTCAAACCATAAGTAATGAATATAAAATTTGTACACCCAACCTATCACATTCACCTATGTATGAGAAAGATGAACTTGAAAGTATTTGTTAATATTAATTATCTAGTACACCATATGAGTTCTATTTGGTGTCAGGGATGAAACACAACAAGTGTGTGTCCTTAAACTACTTCTCAACTTAAAACAAATGGCTCAAATTAATACCAATTAGTGTTTGTGAGTCTCAAGTCAAGTAGGTGTGGGTGGATAGATAACTACACATATGACATGCTTAGCAAGTATAATAAAAACCTTTGTCCAAGATGTTGCAAAGTTCTACTTGTGCTAGTCAGTTCACCAAGTCCAATTGCATAAGCTACTCAATGGGTCATACAAAGTTAGTAGGGTCTATAATTGTGTGGCCAACTAGGATTGTGTAGGTATCTAAACACCAGGCTCAGATGACAACTAGAACTATACTTGTGTTTGCATCCTTGTGAAGGGTAGGGCCACTTCCAAAATGAAGGTGTGTGAGGGATCATTAGGTTTTCTGATTGGAGGAAAAGCACTCTAACCCTCATGTAGAATATGCAGATATTTGATTAGATTTCACTACTGACAAGCAAAACATTGTACACTCTAAACACTACTCTATCTTTGTTATGTTTTGGTTCGCAAGTTTGAATATGAAAAAAGAAAATTAATATAAATTCTTTTAATTTCATGTAAAGATTTTAGTTAATACATAATTATTTACTTTGTCAATACATGATAGATTTAAGTTTATATGCAAAAAAAAATTATTCAAATTTTAGATTGATTATCTATTTGAAAGATGTATGCAAACCATTTACTTTTGTTGTTAGTATAATGTTACTATTACATATGGTATCAAAGATGCCATTTCAGCACTAAACCTAGGAGCTCACTAGTTGAAACCTAGTATAGTAAGTTAAATCACAAAATATGTTGGTGTTACAAGATGTCGATCTACAAAAAACCTAGGAAAAAGGTCTAGGAACTTCATGACCGAACTCTTGAATAAAAAAAAAAACTAAGTTCAACTATTCAAGTTTCTCTTTACCATCAAACAATGAAACAATGACTGAAGCAATTAAACAACTCTGAAAGGAGAGGTGAACATGGCTTACAAAGAACAAAAACCCTCATCTTATTCTAAGTCAAACATGAATCCTATGCAAACTCAAGAGATCCCATTTGGGAAGAGAATTGTAATGGAGGGATAAGAGGACCTACACCTTTCTTCCTAGAAACAAACTTATACTAATAGTATATGAAGGGAAAGAAGAGCCCATTAAGACATCCCACTCTAGTAGACATAGTAGTTAATAATTTATGAATTTGTGAAATTTTAAATTATGATACATGATGTACATTCTCTTTTTGGAGTGAATAATGAAAAAAAAGTTTGTTGTGTATAAACACTTTTTGTTGTTTAAATTTCAAAATGAAATGAGACACATATTTGTTCTAAATTAGTAAATGATTCAATGTATTAGTAGGAATTGGTAATTTAAAAACATATAAAATACAAGAGATGACTTTGGAGGGTTTGAACCCACTGATTCTCTTATGCCCTAATCAAACCAATTATTATTATCTATGATGAATGACACCTAGGCTAGAATTAGGAACTAAGAGCATCAGGTCTTGAATTAGAATAACATGATGGAGGATGACCAAGAAAATCAAAATAGGGGGCCTATAATAGGCAAGAATGAAACATGCAAAGTGAACACCGAAAGGAACTCTCAAAAGCTGGAACTCAGTCAGAAATAAAAAATCAACTAGCTCATGAGATTTATTACAATGTGAAGAAAGTTAAAACCCCAAAGTTTGAAGGCAAAGTGTCAGGAGACACCTTTGAGGCCTACTTAATAAACATGGAACAAAACTTTTAGATACATAATTATATAGAGAATGCTAAGAAAATATGGGGAGCTTTCTTGTTGTCAAGGGAAGCTGCAACATGGTGGGAGAACAAGAAGGCCAAGCTAGACCTACACTTTACAAGAATAAATTTGGAGAAATTTATTGGTATTTTTAGGCAAGGTGGCTACCTCAATTTTTCTTAGACTATAAATAAATGGATTTATAGGATTTGATAGGAGACTTCATAGTTAATGAGTACTAGGATAATTTTACTCTATTACTCAAATAGGTACCTCAACATCAAGTTAACAAAAGGTTTAGAATAAAAAAGTTTTTAATGGGGTTAAGAAACTAAATTGGTGTCATGATAGATGTCCCAAGACCAAGCACAATGTACAAAGTGTATGAAAAGGTCACTAGACAAGAGAAAAGACTCAAAAAAGTTGTTGCAATTAGGGATAAGAGTTTCAAGAAATTCAAGTGGTCTCAAACCTCCCAGCCTTGTAAGAAGAAAGTAGATAAATGGGTAAGTGCACCAAGATGGTGAACAAAAAGGGTGTATAAGTGGCCACTTTTTTTTACTTTTTTTTTTTTTTTTGGTGAAAATGGGTAAACCTGAACTTCAAAGAGATATTCGAAGGTCACACACTCAAAACTAGGAGTTGAGAAAAGAATATGAATTTTAGTACTCTGAATCTAGTTTCTAAAATACTAAAGTTTTTTAAAATTGGATAAGATTAAGAGGGTCAAACCTCTCTCGCACGAAAAATTGTTCCTGATTTTTTCTGAAAACCATAACATAGCTATTTTCGTGCGCTGCACAAAATATATAATTAGATTTAGTATTTTGCAAAACCCTTTGGTAGTATGATAGGTAAGATTGAGATCTAGAAGTTTTGTATTTTCTTTGTAATTTTTCATTGATTATTTTTTTTTATGATTTTTTGAAGTGACCGCATCTTGAAAAATTTGGTACCTGTTTGTGCGCTGGGCATAACTTGAATCAAAATAATCGAAAATGAAAACTTCTTTTTTAAAAATTATATAGAATCTAGTGTACAAAAATAATATGTAATTTATTTTGAATTTGGTCAAGTATATAAAAAGTTATTAAAAAAATGGTAGACGTATGTCTGTGAGGACTGTCAAGGCATTGGTAAAGAAAATTAAAGTTTACTATGCTAATGCTGTCTAAAAATAGAAAAAATTATATGGTCAGAAATATGAGAAGACGTGTGAGATTATGGTAAACCTGATGATGATGAAGTTGAGAAATCATGTTGGAAGATGGAAAAACGTATAAAGGGACAAAAATGGAGGGAAAATGGGCTTGCAAGCCTTAGGGTCATTTTCCAACCCTCTTACCAAGCCAAAACCCACATGGGTTCTGATGTGCAAGATAACCCACTCGGGTTTTGAAAAACAAAAAAGTACCACTCATAGTTCTACATAACCCGTGTAGAACTAAAACCATTATTTTGAGTTTCACAAAACCCATACGGACTATGAAAAACCAAAATTATGGTATGGGTTATGAAAAACATCATTTTAAGTTTCACAAAACCCGTATGGGTTATGAAAAACCATTATTTTGATTTTCACAAAACCAGTACGGGTTATGAAAAACATCATTTTGAGTTTCACAAAACCCGTATGGGTTATGAAGACATCAAAATGTATGCTTGTAAACTTAGCATATACTACACATATGTATAGACATACATATATAATATGTGTGTATGTATGTATACATGCATATCTATAGTTATATATACATATATTTATATAGATATATGTATACATGTATACATGCACGTCTCTCTTCTTTTCTTCTCTCTCGTCTTCCTTCCCCCATCACCGTCTCTATTTATTCTGAGCCCTAATTATCCTTCTTGAGTTTTATCTCATCTCTCTCCCCCTCACACTTCTCTCTCTGTCACGTCTCTCACCCTCTTCTCCTTCTCGTTCTCTCTTTACCTCATGTCTCTCACCCTCTCCTCCTTCTCCTCTCTCTCTCTCTCTCTCTCTCTCTCTCGTTATCCTATCCTATTATCACCGTCTCTCTCTCTCTCTCTCTCTCTCTCTCTCTCTCTCTCTCTCTCTCTCTCGTTATCCTATCCTATTATCACCGTCTCCCCCTTCTCTCTCTTTCTCTCCCCCTACCTCTCCCTCTCCCCCCTCTCCCTCCCCCTCTCGTTATCTTATCCTATTCTCTCTCCTCCTCCCCCTCTCTTGACCCTACTCTCTCTCTCTCTCTCTCTCTCTCTCTCTCTCTCTCTCTCTCTCTCTCTCTCTCTCCCCATCTCTCTCACTCTCTTCCTATCCCCTTCTCTCTCTATCTGTAACACTCTCTCCCTCCCCCTCTCCTTATCCTATTCTATCCCTCTCTTCCTACACCCTACTCTCTCTCTCTCTCTCAATCCTATTCTCACCCTCTCTCCCTTCTCTTTCTTTCCATATCTCTCTCCCTCTCTTCCTATCCCCTTCTCTCTCTGTCTCTAACTCTCTCCCCCTCCTCTCCTTATCCTATTATATCCCTCCTATTCTCTCTCTCTCTCTCTCTCTCTCTCTCTCTCTCTCTCTCTCTCTCTCTCTCCTATTCTCATCCCCCTCTCTCTCTATCTCTCTCTCTCCCTCCCCCCCTCTCTCTCTCTTGCTCCCCTCCCTGTTTCTCTCTCTCCACTTCTTCTTTGGTTCCTAGTTCTACATAACCTGTACCGGTTATGCAAAACTAAGGCCAAAACTTCTAGTTTTACATAACCAGTACGGGTTATGAGAATTTTTTTTTGTTTTTTTAATTATTTTTTGCTAGGCTTGGTGTTACCAAGCCTAGCACATTTTTGAATTTCGTAGAACACGCATGGGTTATGAGAAATTTCATTTTTTTTTTTGTATGTGGCCACTTTTCTGTTCACCATCTTGGTGCACTTATCCAAACATGACTTAGGGAAAAGAAATGACAAAAGCTCGTACAAAGGAAAGAGACAAGAGTTGAAGGGAGATAGGAAGAATTTGAACAATTTTAAGAAAGAAGGTAATACTTCTATTAGGTGTCTTAAGAAAAGGGGGCCACTAGGGGATGTTTATCTTGTGGTGGAGAACACTATGCAAATCAATTCCCTACCAAGAATCAAGGGTTATCATATTGGAAGAATCCTCCACCCTCAATAGGTAGGTTTCCAACAATGGATCGACATGGCATTGGATAATAAATTGGAAAAATTCCATATAAATTTGATACAATCTTCGAGTATGATTTATGGAAACCATATCTCTATTCTTAAAGATATTGGTGCAATAAAAAGCTCTATTCCACCCAAATTGTTGAGTAAATTTTCTATGATAGATAGCTTTATAAAAAAATCATGGTCTATATAATATGCTAATCAAACTAAAGATCAAGTAGAAAAACGCTTGTATAAGGTTAGGGTTGAGCTTTTGGGATTCTCAATAGAGGTTAACTTATATGTAGCTCCCCACTTTGCGGAGGCCAATGTTGCCCACATTATGTTACATGTGACTAAAAGAGAAGGCTTTAGAAAATTCTAGCTAGAGTCTGACTCACTAAACACTATCAATTGTCTGAATGGCCACACGGATCCTAGATGGACATTTGCTAATCTGATCAAGGATTGTCGGGATGTAATAAATGAGTTGGAATAATTCAAAATTTTGCATGTATTTAGGGAAGGCAACAAAGCGGCAAATCTATTGGCCAATATGGTGGTGGGCTATGTGGCGGCTAAATGATGGAGTAGTAGGGATTCATTCCCAAAAAAAATGTGCGACCTGGCTTCTAATGATTCCACCCACTTGTGATAATCAATGATATTTAATCATGATTTGATTGAGTTGTTGGGGAAATGATGCCTTTTTCTTCTCCCTAATTGAATATCTAGAAACTTCCCTTGTGCCTGGATTTTCTGCCTAATTGTGTGGCCCATTTTTTCCTACTGTTCAGAGACTTTTCTGGTGTGGCCCATTTCATGCTACTGTTCGAAGACTTCTATGGTGTGGCCCATTTCCTATTGTTTGACAACCCAGATCATTATGGGTGGGGACAAGAGCAAGCAAGAATTGTCTACTTGTGAGAAATGGAAGAAAAACAAGGCGTGGCAGGAAATCATCGATGGGGGAATGTCCCCTTCTTGGAAAGACTTCATGACCCTTCTCCTCTTCTTACAGAATCCTTTGTCAATGGGTCGAAGAAAGGGGTTCTGAGGGCTTATGGTGCTGATTACCAGGTAGATGAAAGCCTGGTGGTGATGGTTACTAGTCTGGCGATGAATGGCAGAAGGTTCTATAGAGACAAGAAAACAAGGGAGGAGGACTTGGTGATTTTTTTTTACAAAGGCAAGGAGCGCTCAAGAGTTAACAAAATGGTTGATGGTGGCTACAACAGGAAATATCTTATGGCTCCCTGGGTGGACATGGCCGAGTTCATCATGAGGTATATTACGCTCAATGGAAGATATGCCAGTATCTTTTCCTACCATTTTGAATCATTTTGGGCATGGTAAAATCAGTTCTATTCCTTTCTATCTAGCCTCCTCTTTAGAGAATAGTCTTGAAAAACATATGGAGAATCCAAATAATCTTGTTCTTCATGAAGGGCTTATTGTGCTCATCATGGAGTATGCTAAGACCCTTGAAGTTGTACCCTCTCTATCTGAAAAAGGCCAACATACTAATATTCAAGATGTCTTTGACTAGAAAATGGATTTGGAGGATAGTGGGGGTGCCATTCCTTTTGACGACCCTGATTATAAGCTAGTGGAAGAAGGTGAGATGATGGTCACCCCTGGGATGTTTAGCAGTAAGAATCCCCCCAGATGGGAGACCAACAAATATAAATCTACCAGCAAATTGATTTCTAAGGTCGAGCCCCTTTCTAAAAAGAAGAAGCTTGTGGCTAAGGACTATGGTCCGAAGACTTTAGACCAAGAAATTAAATTGGAGATTCCAATTGACGTCTTGAAGGAAAAGAAGGGGACCATGCCTAAAGAAGAGGATAGTGGGTTACAAAGGATTAGTACTTTGATGAACCTAGTGATGTAAGTGACTAGAAGCTGGGAGAGCTACTGGAAGTGGGTGGAGAGAGAAGTTGATACTCTCAAAGTGGGGGTAAAGGAGATTATTGATATCTTCACAGCTTCGCCAAAGCCTAACAAATCTAAGAAGCTCATGATTATGACCCAAAAACTCTCCCAAGATGTCGAGGTTATGAAATGCAACCATGAACAAAGAATTGAAAAGGTGGAACAGTCTATGGCGGAGATAAAGAAAAACCTCAAGAACCTAGTCGACGTAAGAAAGGAGGCCATGAATAATAATATAGAGGGGCTCGAAAAGATCGATGTCATGGTTGCAGAATACAGATCCATTTACAGTGAACCTTAGAAAGATCTTGGAGGTGAAGACATGGCTGTCGGAGACAACAAAACCATAGGCCCTAGTTCCAGGACCAGAAGCAGGAGTAGCAATAAGGGCACCTCCAGATTCATTATGGAGGAGCTGGAGGAAATCAATAAGATTACCATCCAGAAGAACAAGGAGTTGGTGCACTCTCTTAATTGAGTTCTTTTATTTTATTTTGTTTTGTTTTGTTGTCTATGTCTCTTTTGCTTTCATGACTGTTCTGGGGTGCTCCCCTATTTTGCCATTGGTTTATGTCTGTTTGGCTGATGGATGGATTTTGTAAAACTTTTGGTTTCAAGTCCATATAAAACATGTTTATCTTTATCAAAAACTTATATGTAGCTCCCTCAAAATCCTATGACATAATTTTAGGAATGAATTGTCTTTGGAGACATCAGGCTAAGGTTGACTATTATTCTAAGATTGTTGAATGCCTTTATAAACTCGAGAACAAGGTGTATCTACAAGGCATCCAATGAGAAGTCAAAGTTTAGGAGATCTCTACTATGCAGTCAAAAGAGAAAGGGATGCCAACTATTTTCAATCAAGATGGAAGATATAGAGAAACCCAAGGAAATATCCACCAAAGGAAACCTTTGTTGAAAAATACATTACCTTCAAAATTACCTAGATGTTTTCCTTGAGGAGTCACCAGGGTTATCCCTGAAAACGCTATTTGATTTCTTAAATGACCTAGTACTACGAGATAAACTCATGTCTAAGGCTCCCTATCAAATAATGACAATACAACTTATGGAACTAACAACACAACTTTAAGAGTTGTTAAGGGATTGATTTGACCAAATGTATCACCATGGGGAGCACCTAATTTTTGTAAAAAGGAAAGATGGAACTCTGTGATTGTGTATAAACTATCATATGCTCAACAAGGATATGAAAAGGAATAAGTACCCCCTACCACATATTGGTGATTTGTTTGGGGTATGTGCAAGATCATGGTGGGCCAAACAGGCCCTTAAGTGGCAATGAAAAAAAAATGAATAAATTACCAACATTATTTCAAAAATATGTAAGAATAGAATATGTAGAAAAATGAATGTGGTTTCTAAGCGACTAGTTGTTCTCTGAAAAAAGAAAAAAACTATTTGAAAAAATTTCATATGTATTGTTATTGATTTTTTAAAGAAATTATTTATTAATATATTTATTTTATGTTAAAATTATCTACAATGCTATAAGAATCATGATATGGTAGTATTAAGATTTTTTTTAGAGTTGAAGTTTATTAAAAAGAAAAATTAAAAAATAAATCTTAAACAAATAAACTAATTTTTTGGTAAATAAAATAGTTCATAAATAATATTAATAAAATAATTTTAAATAGATATAATTTTTAAGTGATAAATTGTAAATAGAAAAACATAAATGGTCATAAAATAGATGAAAATTAAAATACAAGATAAATTCTTGTGGGAAAAATTTCACACACTAATAAATTGGAAGTTTGTATTAATCCTTCAATGAATTATATCAATACATGTTTTCTTTTCCACTTTTTTCTTTTTCTTTCAATTCAAGAAAAATCAGAAATCATGAATAGTTTCTAAAATTATGTACTAGAAACTAGTAACTAATTTAAGCATTATCATTCATATCTACATTTTGGTGATCTTCCTTGATCTTCTTTTAAGTCCATCTAGATACTTCCTCTTATCATGCTCTTTCTATTTCAACAACTCTAACATCTTTTTAAATTAGAATAGTTGCAGTTAAAACTACTACTAACAATTAAAAGAAATTTACAAACTAGTCACAATTAATACCAATTTAAGTACATGTATTAACAATTAAATAAATATTCTCCCACTTGTCATACATTGCAACAGAAAAAAGAAAACTAAAAGAATAATTAAAAAATATTTCCCTTAAGCTCTTTGCATAACATGAAGAATTGATATTTTTTTGTAAAATAATATTGTTTTTTTTTTTATAAAAGTGGATAAACCACTAAAATATATTAATAAATATTGTTTTTTATAGTGCCTGGTTCAAAGAGAACTGAAGGGAAAGAACCTATAAGAAAACCCTTCAGTATTGCTCAAGTAACACAAGCCTATCTACCCATTACAACAAGCCCATGGGCACAATTCATCCAAAAACCCAACTCAATTACATAATCCTCATTAGATATAAAGGAAGCTGCTAGAGGAGGCATACAAAAGAAAACTATTAGAGTGAAACCTCAAGAAGAAGTATATCCATCCAATAAACCAGAAGATCAACCAAAAACTTGAAGCTGGACCACCCCTATCTATGAAACACAATTCTCCAAACCACTGATTAGAATGATACCACAGAGCGGAAGGGAAATTAGTATAAGAGATTCTGTCAATACAAACATTGTGAGTAAACATAATATAACCCAAAGAAGGAGAAGGAGAAGATGCTGAAGACCTTGAGGAGCTAGAATAAAACCAAACCATAGAAATGCCCACAGAAGCAGCCAAGAAAAGACCAATAAGATGAGAATCCATCTCATATACCAAACAATCTACAAATTCCAAGCTCTTAAAGACAACCACCATCCTCCAAACCTAACCAAGCTCTTCCAGATAAAATAGAGCATATTACCATATAATAAATGATACCATAGAAGAAAGAAACATGAGAAGGCCAACAACAGAGCCTTGATATATAACACTCCAAAAGAGGAAGCATTATGAAAATTACCAAAACCACACAAGAGACCTCCTCGAATGTGCAGAGACCAACTTCAAGATATGATAAACAAGAAATGTTCCACATAATTATATGCAGGAAAAGAGGAACCAGGCTGGTAGAAAGAAATCACCCAACAATAATGAAGCAAAACCTAAATAAAAACACGACCCCCACTAATTACCCAAACAAGAATCAATCTGCCATCTCAAAGCAATCATCATTAAACAACCGAGCAAGTGAAGAGTAAGTAGTAAATACACTCAAGCAATGATACCCGAGACATCCACCCCAACATATCACAACATGATTAGCAAATGAAACCACCGGTGAGAAATTTATAATGAAAGGAGTATGCCCACACGATACAATAGTTATACAGCTAATGAGTACATCCCAAGCAATAAGCTTGACGAGCTCGAATACTCATACTAATGTCGTACTCAGAAAGTAGAGCATTAGTTCATGAAAAATAGGTAACATTAGACCTATGGAGAACAAATTCATCACAACTAAACAGGAAAAGAAAAGCCAAAGCAAATACCAAGCCAATAGGAAGGATGCAAGGCATGCAATTACAGACTTACACCCTCCTTGCTCCATGCAGAGATACTTACCGAATATGCCATTAACAAGGGAGTTACCATAAGGCAGACAACACTCTCCTCAATGACACATGTGAAAGAAAAACCACACCCAGCAAGGAGTGTAATGTAGGCTACAACCATGCCCAATCTATTTTAAAAGAGAATACAAATGCAAGAGGCAAAGATATCCAAGGGGGAAACCTCCAAATACTCAGCCCCTTCAACAACAACCCTATTAGCCAAGTAGTCTGCAATAACATTTATCTCCCTATAACAATGAGATATAGTAAAGGTAGAAAAACACTTCAACTGTGTAAGGATGTGCTCTAACAAGTACTGTGGATGCCAAGAGACACATTTCTTAGCAGGGACCAACTGAAAGACCAACATTGAGTCCCCTTCAATAATGATGTCCTTAATTCCCAGAGATATGGCAAGATCCAGATCAAAAGATAATGCTTGAAATTCAACAACATTATTGGAGTTGACACCAATATATTTGCCGACAGCTTTAACAATCTTAGAATTATGATTAAAAATGACTACCCGAACCCCAGCCTTCCCCGGATTACCCTTAGCTGCCCCGTCAAAATTTAACTTGAAGGAGAATTGGGGGGGAGGGGGGAATCCATTTGGCCATCCTATGTTTGACAAGTGAGGATAATCCAGTTGTTAACGCCCCATGAGAAGGAATGACTCGAAGTGAACTCCACTTCCATGTAACCCAATTATCCCAATGAGAAAAGGACCTCAGATGTTCCAAGTTTCTATAGATGTAAGAAAGAACCACCTCAGAAATGGAGGATTGAATCTTGTCAATAACCTCCTTAAATGAAGCAGACTTACGATTAAAGATCCTAGAATTTCTCTTTAGCCAGATGCTCCAAACAACTATAGAAGGTGCCACATTCCAAATAGAGGAATAAAAAGAGCATGAATGCAACAAAGGCCAAGACCTAAAATATGATAATAAACTAGGACTAATAGACAAGGACCAACCAAGCATTCCAAATAACCAGTACAACCATTCTATAGCAAACAGACAATACAAGGACAGATGATTCATGGTTTCCATAAAAAATCCACAAAACACACAAGGAAAAATTGTAGTAATCCCAAGCCTATCCAATCTCATCCCAGTGAGGATTCTATCTTGAACTGCCAACCAAGCAAAACACCCAGTTTTAGGAAAACACATCGAATGCCAAAAAAGATGAGAAGGCCAATGGAAGGAAGAAGAAGACTGAGACAAGGATTTATACCCCTCCTTTACTGAGTAGGCACTTTTAGTCCAAACCAAACTATCATCTTTATTTTGAAACATAAGAGATCTATTCTAAAGCTCTGCCTCAAAAGAAACTCTAAGCTCATTCTCAATGGGCAGGAAAGCAATAGACTTCCATCGGGATACTGGATAAGGACTTGAAGAATCAATGACAAAATAATTAGCAACAAAAACCCCCCAGAGATTAGAAAGAATATCAAACAGTGGAGACCAATCTCAAATGGAAGATAATGCAGGATGACCGTTCCAAACTTCATCCCAAAACTGAGCCTTCTTCCTATTATGGACAACCCAAGAAAGGTGCGGAAGGATGACCGATCTAAAACTAACCAAAAAATTCCTAAAAGCTGAACCTTTTGGAAGAGATGAGGCTATGAAAATCCTTTCTCTAGGAGCCACCCTTAAATACTTAGCAAACCTAATGGATGCCCATTTACTTGATGGATCCTTATATAATTTCCAAACAAGTTTAGCCCCCAATTCTTTATTGTGGGACACTAGATCTCAAATACCTGCACCTCCCAGCTCTTTAGGAAGGAAAACTTTATCCCAGGCCAGAAGGGGAAGCTTCTTTTTGCCCCCAATTTTATCATTTCAAAGAAAGGATCTTAGAGACGACTTGAGATCCTGGATAACTTTGGGGGGAATTTTCAAAATAGACATTAGGTATGTAGGAATGGCATGAAGAACTGACTTAATTAGAAGAAGCTTACCCACCAATGTGAGCCATTTATGATTCCAGGAAGAAATTATTGAAGATATCACATGCACCACTTTATCCCAAAAGATAGCTTAATCCGAACCAACAAAAAAAGGAATGCCTTTGTATTTGCAAGGAAAGGCACCCACTTGAAAGCCCCAAAATTGAATAAGCCTCTTTTTGACCAAGGGGGATACATTCAAAAACAAAACCTTAGATTTTAAAACATTAACTTTCTGACCAGAAAAAGAAGAGTAATCAGTGATAATCTTCTTGATTACTCTAGCCTCTGTCAAAGAAGCAGAACCAAATGGAAGAGTATCATCCGCAAAAAGACAATGGGATAGCAAATAAGGATAACCATCTATTCTAATACCATGCCACAGACTAAATGTTGTAGCATCAAAAATGGTCCTGCTTAAATCCTCTTCCAAAAAGTATAAACAAAAAGGGGAAAGTGGATCCCCTTGCCTAACTCCCCGAGAGGAAGAAAAAAACCCAGAAGGTGACCCATTAATCAAAACCAAAAATCAAATAGAAGATATGCAAGAAAAGACCCATTTAATCCAACTATGGGCAAACCCAAAGCACTTCAATACAACAACAAGAGACTACCAGTTAACCTGATCATAAGCTTTAAGCATGTCAAGTTTCAGAATCATAACCAGAATTTTTTGTCCCGAAATGGAATGCAGGACCTCATGGGCTACAATCACACCCTCCAGAGTTTCCTTACCAGGTACAAAGCCACCTTGGTCAATGAAAAAATCTTAGGAAGGAGCATAGCCAATCTAACCGAAATTGCCTTGGTAAAAATCTTGTATAAAGTATTGCAAAGAGCAATAGGGCGAAAATCAGAAAACGAGTTAGGATTATCCATTTTAGGAATAATAGTAATAAGAGTAGTGTTAAGTTCCTTCAAAATAGTTATATTACACCTAGACTCTTCCAAGGCTAATAAGACATCATTCCAAATGAAGTCCCAACACTTTTGAAAAAATAAAGCCATAAACCCATCCGGACCCAAGGCCTTTTCCGAATGCATGGAAAATACCACCCCCCTTAACTCTTCCAAAGAGAAAGGAGCCATAAGCATCCTATTATCCTCATGAATAACTAATGAGGGGACCAAATTTGCAAAGGTAGTATCTAAGGAAACAGGCTCAGCTGACAAGAGGGACTTAAAGAAATTTACTGCTTCAGAAGCAATATCATCCTCATCTGATAAAGTCTTCCCATGAGAATCAATAATACTGGAGATTCTATTGAGCTGGCACCTTAACTTAGTGGAAGAGTGAACAAATTTGGTATTTCTATCCCCCTCTGATAACCAAACATCCCTAGATTTCTGCCTCCAATAAGATTCTTCCCTACAAATATTAATCTGCCTACAAAGAAGTCATACCCGAGCTCAATATAATCTTATTAATCTGTTTTATTTCCTCCTAAATCCTAGCTTTTTCCCCAAAAATATTCTTAAATGAAAAGAATTCCAACTTCTGATTTTATTTTTCAAAAAAGCTAATTTCTTAACAATCTGAAACATCCTTGATCCATTAACATATGGAGCAGACAACCACCATTGTTTTAATAAAGGCAAAAAAGATTGGTCCCTAAACCACATCGGCTCAAATTTGAAAGGAAGCTTCCTAGGAGCCCTATCCTCAAGTATAGAAAGCATTATAGGAAAATGATCTGACCCGATAAAAGGTAAAACTGAGGAAAATAAGTCCTGACCAGAATTATACCAATTATCAGATACCAAAAACTGATCCAATCTTTCAGCAATTTGACAAAAGTCTTTTTGCATATTAGTCCAGGTGAAAGGACCATTTTGAGGTTTACAAATGGGCAAAAGTCAGCAATAGTATGCTTATTAGGAATGATCCCCCCAACTTTCTCTTCTAAACATGAAATTGTATTAAAATCACCCCCAAAAATCAAGAACATATTCAACAAAGGAGAAGCAATCAAGGCTATACTTTCCCAAAGCTTCCTTTTTTCCACCACCCGAATAGGGCCATAAACATTAAAAAGCTAGAATTTAATATTTGACAACCTACTCTTAGTTAAAGCAAGCATCCAATTGAATGAAGAGGCAACTAAAGAGAGGTCCACAGTAGAATATTTCCAAAGAAAAGCAAGCCCTCCTGACACCCCTAAAGAAGGAGAGGCACAAAACTTCCAGGATCTCCAGGAGGGAAATAACATATCTATAGAAGTTAATTTTAATTTAGTTTCTTGCAACATCACAATATCACACTTCATTAAGTCCAACTGGGACTTAATCAAGCGTCTCTTGTTAGGAGCATTTAAGCCCCTAACATTCCAAGATATTATCTTCATTGGTCTAGAGGGGAGGCATCGAATCCCCTCTTTTAACAATTTGGAGTCTGAGAGTCTTTTCCCACAACAAAATCCTTTTCAAGGCTCCTTTTAGAATCCAAGGCTCTTGTAACTGGTAGACTAAAAGGCTTTTTGGACCTCTTCTTCTTGGAAGAATCCAAAGAAGCAAGAAGATTTGATTGGATACCAACATCAATCTCCAATTGAGTATTAACATACTTAGGCTTATGACCCCTCTTTGCAGGAGTAGGAAAAGGAGAAGTAGGCAAAAGTGGGGACTAAATCAAAGGTAAGCCATCTAGAGGAGCATTTCCAACAAGGGCCTTATCCTTACCTTGACCCATACCCTCCTCCCTAATAGCATGTGATGGATCCCCAAGAACAGAGGGAACCAAAGCCCTTTCTGGATTAAGCAATTCAAACTAACAGGGAAAGAAAATAAATCATTGTCCAACCTACCTAAATCAGCTTTAATCGAGGTTATTATTTTATCAGCTAGATCAGAATTTAAGACAATGTTATTATTATTAACAATATTTTGCACTTGAGAAATAAGATCATTAGCCGGAGCGATAAGAGGACTATTAGTATCAAAAGAGGGCTTATTAGAAACCAACTTAGCAGGGCTAACAGGCAAAGAAGAACCCTAAACACCCGACTTATCTTTTTCCAGACCCACACATTTTGAGGGCAAATTCCAAACAACTTTAACATTACCCACACAAATATCCTTATCCAGGCCCAAGACTTGTGAAGGAAAAGAACAATTAATTGAATCTTTATTAATTCCAAATCAAACTTTTTTGTCCAAAGGAGAGATGACAAGTGAAATGTGATCTAGTCTTTGAACATACTTGGCACAAAATTTCAAGAAAAACATTTAAGATTTCTGTCAATAGAAGAATCTATAGATCTGGAAGTAAATCTAATCTTTTTCATATCAAAAAACAAAGCCGAGTCCATAACAACTGAAGAACAAGAAAATTCCAATGAAACCCTCACAAGGGTTTGATGCCAAATACCAACAAAGGACCAAATGTTACAAGTTCGAGGAGGGGACACATTCACAGCAACAAGAACACAAATTTTAACCAAAAATACGTCATCCTAAAAAATAGAGTGCGATATTAAAAAATTTCCAAAAGAATCCCCAATTTTCTTTAAAATATCTGACTCAACAAATTCAGAAGGTAGTTGAGGGAGTTTAAACCAGATAGGAATCTGTTTGGAAGGAACCCAAGAGGGCTCGAAGAAGGGTTTCCAGATTTCAACAAAGACCAAATTTTTACCCAACCAAAAAATCGGGGCCTATAAAGCCTTATCCCTAGCTTCAGGAGAATCAAACACAACAATAAAAGCACTTGCAAATAAAACTTGGAAGTACAAGGTTCCATACCAGTGCGAGTGAATCTTACATTGAAGCTTTGAAACAGAAATAGAGTCTCCCCAAACACAGATAATGACCACTAAAGCCTGAAGATCATGTGCCTTTTTCCCCAAATAAATATAAGAAGCATCAATCGAAGGTACCGGAAGCCATACAAAATTTGACTTCAAAGACCTCTCAGGATTCGGTAGAGGGCGAACAACTTCCTTTGATTTTTCCTTCCTCAAAGAGGGACCCAACATCTTTTTTATAGGGGAAACCCTAGGTTCTGTATTTGCCACCCAATATCGTGCCTTATTAACATCTTGGGAAGCCCTAAAATTGCCAACCCCTGAGCCATACCCCTTTATATGGCCCCATCCCTCTGTCTTTCGAAAAAACCCCTGAAAAATAACCAGAAGATGGGAAAGAATGGAAATATCATATAACATTTTTAACCCAAGGCAAACCCTCATTCCCCACATGAGCACCATGGAGAGGAAGACTAGAAGAAACATTATGTCGGGCAACCATGTCCACCCATTAACCATTTTGAAACACCCACTGAGGCACATGATCCATATTGGTGCCAAAAGGATCTTCAGGGGGATGGGGATCAGTGGTCGCTTCATCTCCCCAACCAAACTTGAAACCCTCCTCCTACATGACAAAAATTCGCAACCCTAAAAAATTCACTCCACTCGTAAAATAATATTGTTATTTTTCTTTCTAAATTATAACAAATATTAACATTTTATAGAGTGAATGCCCATTTATGATGCACATTTCATAAAAAGTAATAATATTTCATATTATTATTTAATGTGTGTAAATTTTAAAGAATATCACGCAAAATTGAGGAGAAGGTGTAAGGATATATATATATATATATTTTTTAAATATAGATTTTAATATTATTATTTAAAAAAATATAGTTAATATTTTATTATTAACTTTTTTAATAAGAAAATATTTCAAAAAAAAAAATTTTAATATAAGGATATGCTACTTGTATGTTTTTAAACCCAAAAAGAAAAAAATATTAAAAAAAGAAAGAATTAGCTTTATTCTTATTCTTCTTCTTTTTCTTTTTCTTTTAAGCAAATTCCTTTTTCATTAAGTTTAATTTTAAATATTTATATCATTTTATGAAATTAAAAATAATTATTAAAATTAATTTAATTCATAATTATTTGTTTTCTTAAAAAATTAATTGGTGTAGAATAATTATATTTTGAACTAAAAACTTTCTTTTATTGTCTTCTATTTATAAGAATATCTTTTATGTTATCTTTTTTTATTAGATATTCTATTTTATTTTTATTTTTAATTCTTCTTTTTCATTTAAGAATTAATTTATATTAAGTTAAATTTTATTTCAATTATTTATTCTTTCTTATGAAATTAAAAATTATAATTAAAAGATATTAGAATTAATTTAATTTTAAATTTTTGTCTTATGAAAATTTATTTATTGTAGAATAATATATTTGAACTTTTGTTTTAATTTATAAAATAAAATAAATTTCAACTTAAAACCTAAATTAAAAATTTGAAGTGAAAAGGAGAGAGAAAGAGAGGGAGATAAATTGACTTTTGATTACTCGTTTCATGTCAATAATTTAAGGATATCATGTCTCCTCGTTGACTTATATTTATGACAACATTTCATTTGATTAGTATCTCTATCTCTATCTTTCTCCCCTATCTTTATCTCTCCCTATTGTTCCTTCTTTTATATCTCTCTACTTCTATATCATCTCTCTCCCTCTCTTCCCCACTCCATCTATTTACATATATCTTTATCCCTCTCTATATATATCTCCACATCTCTCTCACTCACACACACTCTCCTTATTTCTCCCTTCTTATCTCTATCTCTATATGTATCTCACTCACATAAATAAACTCTCTCTCTCTCTCTCTCTCTCTCTCTCTCTCTCTCTCTCTCTCTCTCTCTCCCTCTCTCTCTCTCTCTCTCTCTCTCTCTCTCCATTCATCTCTCCTAGTCTACATCCCTCTCTACCTCTCTATATAACTTCCTATATTTTTATCTTTTTTTATCTCTCTATCTTCCCCTCTCTCATTGTTTCCCTCTTTCTATCTATGTATCTCTCTCTCCCACTTTCTCTCTCCTTCCATATCTCCCTATCCCTTACCTCCCATATATTTTACAAGTAAAATCTATTATATATCCCCTTTCTATCTCTAAATTTTATCTTTATACCCCTATACATCCCTCTCTCTCCCTCTTTATATCCCTATCTCTTACTACCTCTCTCCCCATCACTCTCATTTTTTATATCTATCTACTTCTCTCTCTAACACACACACTACATGTTTCTTCCTCCCTATCTCTTTCTCTATCTCTCTATTTTCCCCCTCTTTATCTCTCTTTGTCTCTCTAAACTTTTCTCTCATTACTTGTCTTTATCACCTTCTTCCTTTATCACTATTTTCCCCTCTATCTTTATCTCTATATATCCTTCCCCCTCTCTATCTCATATTCACTCCATCTCTCTCTCTCTCTCTCTCTCTCTCTCTCTCTCTCTCTCTCTCTCTCTCTCTCTCTCTCTCTCTCTCTCTCTCTCTCTCTCTCTCTCTCTCTCTCTATCTATCTATCTATCTATCTATCTCTCTATATATATCGGTGTGTGTGTGTGTGTATCTCCCTCTATCTCCCCTTATTTCACCCTCTCTCCTTCTATATATATCTATCACAATCTTTCTATATTTTCCATCGCATTTTATCTCTCCCTCTCTCCTTATCTCTATGTTTCCTTATATCTCTCTCGAACACTCTATTGTCCCTCTTCCTTTATAGATCTCTCAATCTTTTCCTCTCAATCTCTCCCTCTCTACCCCCTTACCTTTTTATCTTTGTCTCTTGCTCTCCTTGACCCTATCTCTATATCTATTTTTTAATCTTCCTCTCTCACTCCATCTCCATCTCTTCTCTATCTTCCTCTCTCCCCTCTTTCTCTAGACATGTCTACCTCTATCCATCCATCTATCTCCCTCTCTTTCTCTTATTATCCCTCTATCTAGACCACCATATTTATAAAAAAGTTTCTCTCTATATCTATCTATCCATATTTCTTCTTTCATCTATCCCTCTATCTCTATCTAGTTATCTCTCTATCTCTCTATACCACTATATCTCTCCCACTCTATATATCACTTCCTATCTCTATCTATATCTTTATCTCTATATCTCCATCTCCATCTCCATCTCCATCTCCATCTCCATCTCTATCTTTCTATTTGTCCTTCACTCTATTTAATTTTCTCTTCCATATCTATCTATTTCTCTCTCCCCTCTCTCTTTATCTCACCATATCTCTCTCCTTTTGTCCATCTTTCTCCATCTCTAACTCCAACTCTATTTATATCTTTATCTTGTTCTCTATCGACATCTCTCTACGAACATCCCTCTTGCTCTTCCCCTCTCCATTTTCCCTCTTTTTAGCCCTATCTCTACCCCCCTCTCATTGTCACTATCAATTTTCCATAGCTTCCTTTGGCCTATCCTCTTGATGTAAAGTCAATGAAAATTTTAATTACCATTATTTGTATACAAGGATACTACTAACCAATATTAGACATGGTTGATTATTCATCAATTATTTTCTCTATTTGACTCATGTCATTTCCAAGCACTATCATGCCATCTTTTCTATATTCAAGAAGCATTTTAACAATTACATATCTCCTACATGTACACCTATACTCTTTTTTGTTCTTATAAATAACCATTTTTGTTTGACACCATATTTTCTAGCTATTGAGGGTCAAATTAAATTCTTTAATCCTATCTCATTATAATTTCACACTCAATGCATCTTGGAGTCATAATAGTGACACCATAACCTTACCCACGTGGTTGGTTACAAGGGTGTGCTACATCTAATATTGTATATTTATCTTGCCACTAGTGGCCTATTGCCTTACTTTTACCATTTTCTACTCAAACTACTTGGATAATCATGATATGTATGTTTTTTTGTTTAAATGTTCTATAAACTTAGATAGATTTTTCTGATATTTAGGGTCATATCATTAATCTACTTTGCCAATTCTATTGTAATTTGTATTTATTTACACCTATCTCTATCCCATGTGATTGCAATGCTTATAATTTGAGATGCCTAACCTAATTGTCATAAATTACATTCATGACAGCAATTTAACTTTTATAACTTAAATTATTATATGCTTAGCTTATATATCACAACTTATTTGGATTGGGCAAATTTTCTTTCATTAAATTCTAGATGTGTTGATTTGGAACTATTAATGTTGAACCCTAATATGAGCAATGAGAAATATTACAAAGAATATTTGATTTTGATTTTGATTGTGATATTAATGATGACGAAGGTGATAATGTTGTATTTATGAGTACAATAGATAGGTCGACACACCATAAGGGAGAGAACACCATGTCGGGAGAAGGAACCTAACATTTTAAAAGTGAAGGGTTATGATGGAATAGAAACACATTTTAAATATTTAGAAATATTTAAGTGTCTATTAATTATTTAGATAATTGCATGTGAACTTCTTATTTCATTTAAAGTTTCGAAAAAAATAAAAAATTTAGAACACATTTTTGTTAGAAATGAAAGTTAATAACATTGAGAGAAAATTATTTCTATATTAAATTTCAGAAGGAATCTTCGTATTTTTATGTTTTTGAAGTTTTATTCACAACCTGGACAAAATTTAGTATTATGAGGGAGTTAAATTATAATTAATTTTGCTAATTATTAAAATTCTTGATTCGTAACTCCTTTTGGGAGTGGATGGCTAATGCCTTCATGCAATACTCTGAATTGGCATAAGTGCTAAAATTAGCCTAATACAGGAAGGAATCATGTAAGAAATTTTAGACGGGTCATAAGAAGTTCAAAGAAGACTATTTGAGGAAGAGAGAACGCAACATAACAAGTATTCAATGGGATTGGAAAACAGGGAAATATATTTTTGTATATTAAGAGGATTTGCACTTGTTGCAGGAGACTAAGTGACAAGGTGGAAGGAGGGAGAGTGGAAGCGAACCTTACAGCTCGGTAGATCATGATATACAGTTTCACTATTTTATTTCTTATTACGGTATGAAACTGCTAAGACGCATGCTCTTTGATAAGATCTTATGTTTCTCATTTGCATAGTTGTATTTATATATATATATTGGGGCTTTAGCTTCTTGTTCTATTGCAAAAACTTTGATAGTTTTTGCTACTGTGTCTCCCGTCCTTCGATCTCCATCTACATTTCGTTGTCTTGTAATCATTAGGGTTTGTCAAACAAATTATATTATTATGCTGAGATATCTTTATCTTTAATGCTGAGATTTGTTTTAGTATACGGAGGATATGGAGTACACAATACACATGGGGTAGTTGGGATTACTTCCAACAAATAATACTCTAATATTTATGCTTCCATAGATGTATATCTTTGAATCTGCGCTCACCTTGACATAGTTATAGATGAAAATAACAAGAATTTAATCTATATCTCTCAATTGCAATATCCTGAAAATTAACCTTATCGTTGCTGCTACTTTTCATGGATGATCATAACCTGGTGAGAAGATTTTTCCTTTTTACAGAAGAAGTTTCTTTGTTTTCCAAACTGTGGCTTATGTCTATTGGTAGCTCATTATTTATTTTTTGCATTAAATATTTGTATAATAATGTTAAGATGTTATTAAGAGAGGATATTATGAAATAGTATGTGATAAGATCAATTATAGAATTATGAGAAATCCCAGTCCCTTAGATATGGTCAGAATTCAGCTAGCAGTTCCGTTTCAAACATGAGTTAGTTTAACAGGTTTAATTTTGGTTAAGAAAAACAAGAAATATATTGAACATTGTAATAAGGATGAGCTATAAAACTGTGAATTGAATAATATGCTGAAATAAACTGTTTCAGGATATACAAAATTGAATAATGGGAAAACTTTGGGTTGCGTAATGGATTGAACTGAGGATAGGGAGAAATTATCAGTCGGTTAATCTTAAAGAAGCACGTTATTCAAAATAGAAATGATAACATTCAGAGTTGGTAAGGGAATATCCCATCAAATCCAGATGTTACGAGTCAATTCTCTTACGTAGACGGCGCGGCATCGACTTAGATAATTTACAGCAGCAGAGCAATTACATAACCGTTACATGCAGTAACTCATATATAGATCTTGCTTAAAAACTGACATATTAATGCATTGCGGTGTAATGGATTGAATATAGGATAAGAAGGAATTATCAGTTGGGTAATCTTAAACAAGCACGTTATTCAAATAAGAATTGATAACATTCAGAGTTTGGTAAGAAGATAACAGAAGAAATCGACCAGTTTCGAGTCAATTCTCTTATCGTATCCTGCACGGCAATGACTGTTTACGTTGCAGTTTATTGGTAGATTTGGACTTTTATTGCTGCTCATGTGATTTATATGTTTTGGGAAGCACGAGAAAAGTTTGATATTTGAAACATTTTCAATTTGTGCAGCTCCAAGTTGTTCGTGGGTCATGGCCAGTATGGATCTAAGCAAGAGAGAGAGCGTTTTGGGAGTGATCTGCTGTGTGTTGGTGTTTTTCACACTGCTCTCCAACAAGCCACTTTTCGAACAGGCCATCTCCAATGTCCTCAACAGCCAATTTCAAGGAGAGCTGAAGAATCACAATTCAGTAAGTCACAATCTGAGATCAAATTTCAATCTTTGAAACGAAGACAATATTTTGAAGAGTGAATTGTAGTGATTTTCTTATTGATGTAGTGGTTTTAGACTGAACAGGACGAGTTGACATTAGCTCTGGGCAGGGCTTCCATGCCCAACAAGACGGTGATAATTACCACAGTGAACGCAGCGTGGATGGAATCTGGAGGCATTTTTGACTTGTTTATGAAGAGTTTTGAAATTGGGGAAGAAACGCGACCACTGCTAAACAATCTGCTGGTGGTTGCCCATGATGAAAAGGCATTCAACGCCTGCACACAAATCCATCATCACTGCTATCGATTAAAGACTGCAGGAATTGATTTTTCAGGCGAGAGCGTCTTCATGTCGGAGGATTACTTGAAGATGACACGCTCTAAAATCCTCTTCCTCACCAATGTCCTACACAGAGGCTACACCTTTCTTTTCTCCGTAAGTGTAATCTTTATCAACTCTAGTATTCAGATGGTATACTGACTTATTTGGCCATGAGCATTTATATTTTTATTGTTAATTTTATTAAGTTCTTGTTTTTGCACAGGATTCAGATATAATATGGCTTAGAAACCCATTTCAGAGGTTTTTAAGGGACACAGATCTTGAAATGTCGTGCGATAAGTTTTCAGGGAATCCAGGTGATATGAGAAATCAAGAAAATACAGGGTTCATGTTAGTCCGTTCAAACAATAGGACTATTCAGATGATGGAGGTGTGGCACAATTCCACGATAATGAGGCCCCACATGCATGATCAGGATGTATGGAACGCCATTAAGTTGACTAGAAATATTACTGAAATAGGTCTGCGTGCACGCTTCCTTGATACCAAGTATTTCAGTGGATTTTGCCAATCTAGTAAAGATTTGAGTGTGGTGTGCACTATGCATGCAAATTGTTGTAGAGGATTGAAGGCCAAAATTCATGATTTGAGAGACGCTCTTGAAGATTGGACATCCTTCCAATCTAGTGGATTGAATAAGACAAAGGTGCATTGGAGAGCTAGAGAGGAATGTAAACGTTCTTGGCTGACAAAATGATATAACTTTGAGAAAATTAGCATGTAAATTTATCTATTGTAAGCTATTATTTGCTAGTCCTTGTTTTTGACGAGAATTGTAATATTTATAATGTATTGAATAAATAGTTTATAGTGTTTTCAAAATAATGAAAAGGAAAAATAATTGTTATTGTCTAATATTTATTATTTATTATGTTTTTTTGGTTGATTATATAAATTTTTATAATTAAAATTACATAAGAAAACAAAAACCAGTCATAATTCATGGGTAAGAAAAAATAAATTGTCTTAATATTGTCAAACTCCATGCATTTACTCTACTTGTTATGGGGATGACATTTGAAAAGGGTTGTAAATGTCACATATTTGATGTGATAGATGAAAATTGGTTTTAATAAAAAGAGGTTAATTTCCTTTAACTATATTCTCGCCAACTACACTAACATGAATAGGCCCCTTGAGAAGGATATCTCTCGGTGTATTCTATATATTATAAAATTAAATATATAGGATAGCTCTCAACCTATGATAAGGTTGACTAGAGATTTTTGTGTAAGGTCCTTGAGACGTATGGATTTAACAAACAATGGGTTAAATGGATCTTCACTTGGATCTTCCGAATGTGTGCTCACACATGTGTGAGCAAGAGGAGGGTAGGGACACTTGTCACATTATGACAAGTTTAGATCTTGGTCCATGTAGATGGATTCAAGGGTTAGGATTTAATGGACAAGGATTGAGGATGAGGTTGAATAAAATAATAAGAGAAATGATAATGGAGATTAATTAGTTTAATCAATTAATTAAGTAGGAATTAATTAATTGGTTTAGTAGGAGGATTTGTAGGACAAGGTTAAACATAATTAAATAAATATAAATTTATTTAATTAATGGTGAAGGTTGAATTTAATTAAATAAATGTAAATTTATTTAATTAAAGGTGGTGGGTTAAGATAAAGGATTAATTAAATAAATAATAAATATTTATTTAATTGGCTAGAATGGGATAAGGTCAAGTGTAGTTGGGTATAGACAAATTTAGATGTCTATAATGGATTTAACAAACAATGGGTTAAATGGATCTTCACTTGCATATCTATTATGAGGTTTTTTGTTCTTATCAATGGCTCCCCCGAAGGATTCTTTGAGGTGTTTTGGGGACTGAGACAAGGGGATCCCTTATCCCCTTTTCTTTATATTATCGTTGAGGCTAGAATTTTTGGCCTTGGATCAAGAAGTCAACCAATCCAAATTTGAAGTTTTTTTCCTAAACACCCCTCAGAGATTGGAAGCTAAAATACTAAACATCTTCAAATTTAAGAGAGGGATGTTGCCATGTTCATATCTTGGACTTCCATTAGATAAAGCTTTGAGAAATACTAAACTATGGAATCCCGTCAAGGGGAAAGTTGAGAACAAATTATCTTCTTGGAAAGGAAAATGGCTTTCTTGGGTAGGAAGGCTAGTCATGCTTAAAGCCATTATATTCTCTCTTCCCATTTATCTATTATCATTATTGACAATCATAATGGGAGTTAACCAATAAATAGTGCAGAAGGTGATGAGGTTCTTCCAGCAAGGCTTTACAGAGGAGAAAGTGGCACTCATATCCTAGGAGAAGATATACAGACCTAAGGAGCATGGTGGGGTGGGTTTGAGGATCCAAATTTGGTAGAATAAGGCCCTAGGTACCATTCTAGTATGGAGAATGTATAAAGAGTCGCAACTAAAATGGGCTAAGATATTACAAGACAAATATCTCAACAACAATAATCCTTCAAAAATTCTTAGGGTGGCCAATCCTCCCAAAGGCTCAAAGGTATGGAATTTTATGCTTAAGTGTAGACTATTAATTACATATTACCTATCTTGGGACACTTATGATGGGGGTTCTTCTCTTTTTTCAGAAGACTCCTTGGGGGGTCATCTGAGAATTGATAATTATAATGTAGTGATTTAGACCAAAGCATATTTGAAGTAGCATTAGGGTAATAGGGTTAAAGACTTTGTGATTTTTGTTCAAAATGACCCTTCTTTGGGATGAAAATGGAAGGATTTAGATTCTCTTCCCTTGTTGTGGGTGGATATTGTAGTGTCATAAATGATGCCTCATGCATTTATGACAGGGTTCGTGATTGATATTTTATCATTTTGACATCATGGCCTCTAAAGATAAAGTGTTTCCAATCACCGTAAGACTTCAATTGGGATTATCTTTAGTTGGACATAAGCATAGTGCATAGATGTCTATGCACTGTGCTAATGTTCCGATAGTTCCTCAAATTCAAATGGCCTATTATGCTCCATCCTTTCAATGACATGTTTCCCTTGGCTTGGGCACATCCAAAATAGTCACTTCTGTCCATTTTTAGTTTTAAAATCCTATCATTTTGCTAATTGGACCCCCTTCTTTTTCTTTTTCTCTCTCTCCATGATCTCTTGGCTCTAAAAAAAATCCCTTGGTGCTTTTATTATCATGAGCTCTCTGAAACCGTTATCACACTCTTGGATCTCTCACAGTAGAAAGATTACATCGATCTTTGTCACACTCTTATCTCGAGAGAAGGGTTTGGCTAAAATACTTTGTCTTCTCTCTTGTCTTATTAATTCTTAATATTGCATTGTCATATCTAACGAATCATTGAATGCATCTATTATCTAGGCACATTTAAGTCATTTATCTTTATATCTTATGCAATAGGGGTTTTCCTCCATTAAGCGGGGTTTGTTTCTATTGCATCTAATGTAATAGGGGTTTTTCTCCATTAGGCAAGGTTTGTTTCTATTACATTTATCTCTTATCCATTCTATCAATTTGGTTGTCCATGGCGGTAGAAACACCAAAGCAAGGTTTGATTAAGGCAAACCCCTATTCAGCCCCAAAATTTTCCCCTTGTCTAAGTGTGTGTAAGTGACAAACATATTATGTGCTACAAATAGTAGATTTTGGGGTACTCCCATGCATTTTTAGTTCTATGTCCATACAGACAACAATGCAGTGCACATATATGCTCGTGATGCACTGACATCTGAAATTCAAGACTGAATAAGCCTTGTGGTAAAATTTACCTTTTGTTTATATACTTCCTATCATAATTTCAATATCCTTATTCTATTATATGTTTTTTATATTTAGTAGTATTGATATATTAGTTCAATTGTTGTTTGATTTATGTTATTTTTATCCCTTGGCTCACCTAAGCACTAGTAAAGTGAGGTAGTGTGAATGTAGATTTATTCCTTGAGATTCTTCATCTTGAAGGTAGCAAATCCCTTCCTCTACATTTTGGTTCAAACCCAAAGTGAATTCCTTATGTCAAATCTTTTTCTCTTAGAGTTTGGTGCATTTGTTAAGGCATTCTCTAAGGATGACTTTGATATGCTAGATGAGGCCTTGGAGGACTTTCTAGAAACATCTCCTCCTAGTTGTGGAGATGTTAAATATTGTTTATCCCCAACCTTCTCTTCCTCCAGCGATGAAGAGTCTATGATTGTCATTGTTGTCTTTGTGGCTCCATGAAGGCCTAAAATACTACGCATCTATGTGAATGCAACTAGTCCTACTAAAAAAGTTAAATCCATTGGTGGTAAATTGTTTAAGGGAGATGTTCTTGATTTGTATACTAAGTTTATTTAGTCTAAGAAAACTCCCTACAATTCTCTTTCTCCTACATATAATACAAGGAGGAATAAAAAACATCCCAATTAGTCAAGCTCACATTTACCATCATCTTAGCCAAGTATTCCTCAAGTACCCTAGTGATGATGATCTTATCGAGCAACTTAGAATTACTCATGCTAAGATCTCGATATGGGAATTTCTTCAATACTACTCTAGTGTAGATCAAGGTATGCTACAACAGGCTTTGCAAAATATTTTCTCACCTTATTTCAATGAGACCAATGGATATGAATGCGCTGATGGACCATATTCAAATGGATTCGACAAATATTACATTCTATCCTCATGAACTCCAGCCTCCTGAAGTGAGGAGCTTGGTTGAGCCATTGATGATAATTTTTCATGTTAATGGTCTTGACATTAGATGAACTCTTGTTGACACAAGGTTGACACTTAATGTTTGTAGCTTAGATTTATTACCATTTAGATTAAAGTAGATCCAAATTCACTTGTAACATCTTTATTTATCTGTGGCTTTGATAATAATAGAAAGATTGTTGTGGGCACTGTAATTTTTCTCTTGAAGGTTGGACCTGTTACCATCCCAACCTTGGTACATGTGATGCCAGGGCCTTTATCTTACAACCTTCTTTTCGGTAGACCCTGGGTTCACGCTTTGGGAGTTGTTTCTTCTACCCTTCATGGGTCAATAAAGTTTGTTTCAAATAATCAGGTGGTCACGATCAAGCCTAACTCTGATTTCGTGCACTTATGTCAAATGGCAGCAATAGGCTAGGCCTCAATTACACCTTCATTTCAAAATTATACTTCAACATTATCTTCTCTGATGATAACCTCTGCTTCTATAGAGTCTCATAAGAAAGAGATCTAGAAGAATTATAAAGAGTTAAAGAAGAAGTTACCTAAGAATCAGGATCCTCCAAAAGAGGGTCTTCCCAAAGTAGACCTCCCCAAAGCACAAAACTCTAAGTCTACCTCTGTTAATTCACCGTCTAGCAAACCATGATCTTTGCTTAAGGTAAAGGCATGCTTGGGTGATGATTAAGGTTCCTTAGACTTCATGGATTATCATGTCGATGAATATAAGGTTGACCCCATCCACCTAAGATTTCCTAAACTTTCATTCACCTTGGCCACAAAAGATGATTACACATCTGTAAAGCCAGGTGATACTTATTACATTAATCATATTTTCTACACAAAACCTATGAACTCCAGAGACCTTCATGGCATCTATGGTCTAGGATATAACATTGTCTCAAAACTCGGTCATGATGGTAGAGGTTGTGGACCTAATGGACAAGGTATTCAAATTTCTTTGGAACTTGAACTTCGTCATCATAACACTAGAATTGGGTATTGACATACATATTGTAAGGAAAAAGAATGGTTAAATGTTAACATGATTTCTATGAATGTTCTCCCTCTTAATCTTGTACATCCTAAACACCTCGATATTGTTGCATCACCCAATGAAGTCCCTTTGGACATTTTCCTTTCTGAGGAGGTTTTGAAGGAATTATTGGGTGTGTATTCTGGATTGCCTTCTTATCATCATAAGCATTGATTTCCTTATCCTTTCAATGATCAAGCATGCTTTGGGGAATCCATTATGAATGTTGGTGAAATGCATCCCTTATCTCATGATGATGAAAATTTACCTTTGTCTCATCCTCAAGACCATAGTAAACTCCTTAAAGGAGACACTATTGATGTTACCATGGATACTAATGATTCTAGCATGGTTATCAAAATCAAAAAATATTTTTCTTTTGAGGAATGTAATCTTATTTTAGATCTCTTGCATCAATATCATTATGCTTTTTCTTAGTCATATGAAGACATGCCAAGGATTTATGCATTTGTTGTAATTCACAATGTTTTGTTAAGTCCCGATGCCAAGCCTATATAACAAAAGATTCGAAAGATGAACCCAGGGTAGCTCTATTAGTCAAGATGGAGATAGAGAAGCTTCTAAAAGCTATCTTTATTTTTCCTATCGATTACTCTCCTTGGATCTCGAATATTGTTTTGGTAGGAAATCCTAATGGATGAATCCAAATATGCAATGATTTTCAGGATTTAAATAAGTTTTCTCCTAAAGATGACTTTCCACTTCTAAATATTGATATAATCATTGATTCAACTGTAGGCCAAGCCTTATTGTCCTTCATGGATGGTTTTTCAGGTTATAATCAAATTTGTGTTAACCCCAAAGATTAATACAAGATATCTTTTACGACCCCTTGAGGTACCTTTTGCTATGTGGTCATGCTATTTGGGTTGAAGAATGCATGAGCAACCTATCAATGAGCAATGACCCTTATATTTTGTGATTTCATTCATAAGATCCTATAGGATTATGTTCATGATTTCCTAGTGAAATTAGTGACTCACTACGATCATGCCAATTTTTTTTGGCAAGTCTTTGAGAGGCTTCGATTATTTAAGATGAAAATTAACCCCCTTAAATGTGTTTTTGGTATGGATGTTTTTTAGGCTTTATTATTTCTCATTGAGGAATTGAAATTGATACAAACAAGATAGATGTTGTTGGTAGTGGGCCAACATCCCTCGTAGGGATTCATGACATGGTTTAACAGCCTCCTTTGGATTTTATCATTCTAGTGGTTGTATTGAGAATTGACAAGTCGATCTTTTGGTGAAACGATAATCACACATGTAACAAGTGGTATCAGAGCTTGGTCACATGTTTAAATCATGCAAGCCACAGTGAGTGACACGAGGAGGGGGATTGTTGGCAGTGGGCCAGCATCCCTCGTGGGGATTCGCGACATGGTTTAACAGCCTCCTGTGGATTCTATAAGTCTAGTGGTTGTATCGAGCATTAACAGGTCAATCTTTTGGTGCAATGACAACCCTATCTTGTAATAGATTCTATTGTTAATATTCTTTCACCCTATAATATCTCTTAACTTCATAGATTGAAAGGGAAGATCCAAGTCATCCATAGATTTATTGCTCCATTGGTCGATCGTACCCCTTCCATTCATGTGTTTGTTGAAGAAAGGTGTGCAATTTAAATGGGGTTAAGATTATCAAAATTCTTTTCATTCTATTAAATAATATCTAGATAATCCACCTCATCTAATGCTCTAGCTACTTTACTAGCCCAGTATGATGATGATGGTAGAGAAAGAGTGGTGTATTACATCATTTGTGTTCTTGTAGACTACAAAAAAATAATATTCTATGATGGAAAGATAATGCTTAGCTCTAGTTTTCACAACACAAAAGTTAAGACATTATCTCCTTCGTGCAAAAACTCAGGTGATTGTTAAGAACAATCTTCTTAAACCTCTTTTCTCCAAGGTTGATTTTGCTAGAAGATTAGTGAAATGGGTAAAGTTACTTTTTGAGTTCAACCTAAAATTTGTGACTCGAAAATGAATCGAAGGATAGGCTATTTCTGACCAACTAGCTATATCCCCTTCTCCTAAATAATTTCCTACTCTAAATCTTTTCCCTGATGAAGACCTGTTAGTGATTGTATACAGTGAAAAGTGATGATGATAAACTATTGTAAAACCATAAAGATCCAACCACAAACAATCTAGGTCCTACAATGAAACATTCACCAATACCAATAGAGATACCTAAGATCATGTAAATCAATAAAATAAAACAATATTACCATTCACATGTCAAGTAGGGTTTCAATATCCATTGTCTCCTATCTCCATTGATCTTGTTTGATATATTTGCTCTCAGATTTTATGTCAAGTGGGCAAGTAGAATGACATTATGTCAACATCCCACCTCTCCATCAATGCTCGCAGCTTCGAGGTGTGGAACCGAAACTCTAGCATGCGATAGACCCACTAGAGTCCTACTCATTGTAGTTATGCCCGTTTTTCCATTGTCAATTCATCTGCTCAATCTTGCAATGTTGATAGTAGATGATCGATGTATGATCATGCATCTCAGGCAATCCTTGCATTAGTAAACACAATCTACATCATTTCTATCTCCATACAAGCAAAAAAGTGACAATTTTCTACTCTATTCATTCCTATGTCCTTCAGGATGCTAGATCATTTGATGCCCTTGGATGACAATGCATCCTTTGGACACTAGCATGATCTAAGGATGCCAATGTAGATACACCCAAGATGAACACACGGCTCCCGAAAGCATGCATGGCATAAGGATGCTCGCATTACTCCTAATTTGAACTAGCTATTAAACATATAAAACCAACTACATGACATGGTTCAAAGCTTAATTGGTCTGACTCATCACCCTGCTCTACAGTGATGCGTAGCTCATCGATCTTGGTTTCTCTATGATCTTGCCTATGAGGCATTTTCACTGAAGCTGTATAGAAATCTCAAGGAAAATTTCAATACTGAATAGTAAGAATGACCCTTCTAAGGGCCCACTCCTCGAGTTTATAGTCGGATTCTTGCCCAAACTTTGTTAATTTTTTTGTGATGGTTCTAAATTGTCTTCTTTCTTGGTTTCCCCATCTTGATAGGGGAAAAAAATGAGAGGGCATATACTTGGCCTTTATGTAATTTTTCATTTCTGCCTCATACTAACACTTCTTAAGCATTCTTCTCGCCAAAGTAGTTTCCTTTGTTTTTTGTGCTAATAGTTTTTGCGTTTTGTAGTACTTGGGTTTTCACACTGAACACACTAATTTTTGCTATGTACTTGGGGCATGGTTCGTGTTTTCCTATCCAACCTCTGTGAACTCTATAGTATCTTTTTTCTTAAAATAGTCACTGAATTTAATGCACTGTATGAATTTGATGAATTCATATTTCTTGACTACTTTAGTGCACTTGATCCCTTAAGTTGACCAGTTCACTAAAGTGGGGACAAAATGTAGTGTCATAAATTATACTCTATGTATTTATGACACTTACGCATTGCGCAAATGCATTTATGATAAGATTCATGATCAAGATTTTTTCATTTTGACATCATGGCCTCTAAAGATAAAGTGTCACCAATTGCCCTAAGACTCCAATTGGGATTATCTTTGGTTTTACAAAAGCACGTCACATACATGTTCGTGCAGCGTGGTAATGTCCTAATAGTTCCTCGAATCTAGATGGTGGTAATGTCCTGATATGTCACGGTGCAGTAATGCCAATAATAGGATATATATGTTCCTAAAGCAGAAGGGTGAATTCACTAATTGGGATAGGAGAATGAGATTCAATTGGTATGGCCTTTGTATTCCCCCATTTATCAGGGAGGGGGGAATGAGACCCAACATGGAAGGTGCCATGCTATATGGCAACCACTAAGATTTAGCTGGTTCAAATGGAACTTTGATAGGGCTTCTCATGGTAATCTATGGCCTTTTGGAGCATGTTGAATTATCAGGCTTTGGGATAGATACATTGTGGGTAGACTAGTCATTCCCTTAGAATAAAACACTAATAATATGGCATAGTTAAATGCTTTGACTCAAGATCTTTTATTTTGCAAGGATCTTGATATTGAGAAAATAGAAGTTGAGGATGATTCAACTCTAGCCAGTAATGTTATCACAATATGCACTACACCTAATTGGAGATTGAAGGCACTAGTTGATGGGATTATAAATTTACTTGAATTCTTTGAGGAATTTACTCTAAATCACACTTATAGGGAGATAAATAGTGAAGGCAATGAATTGGTCAACATAGCGGCTAATGGACTGGAGTTGGGAATAATTGGGCCAACTTTGACTGAGATGACATATGCCACACAATTAAATTACACACTATCATTACTTCACATGAGATGTTGGTGATGGTATCTTATCATCAAAAGACATTCTCAAGCCATCATTCCTTCTTAGAGGTCAAAAATTTGTATGCTTTTCTATTCATGGTTGGGTTGTGGATCTAAGTCGAATGTGTGAGAGAATGATTATTTTTTGTGCTTTATATTAAAAGGACATATTTTTCCCAGTTTGGCACTATGGCTAAAAAATAATTAGGGTTATGCTAAAGGTTGGGGTTAAATTAGGGGAATATTATAGAGTTAGGGTTCAATTTGGGTTAGGTTTGAGGTTAATTTTCAATTTGAGTTAGGGTTCAATTCCGGTTAGGTTTGAGGTTAATTTCAACTTGAGTTAGGGTTCAATAAGGGTTAAAATTAAGGATTTAATTAGGATTAGGGTTAGGGTTGAATTAAGGGAATAGTATAGAGTTTGGTTCAGTTAGGGTTAGGTTTAAGGTCAGATTTCAATTTGTGTTAAGGTTCAATAAGGGTTAAAGTTATTGTTTAATTATGAGTAGGGTTCAATAAGGATTAGAGTTAATGTTAAAAACTAATTAAGGTTATACTAAAGGTTATAGTTCCATAAGGGTTAAAATTTAGGGTTTAATTAGGAGTAAGGTTCAATTAGGGTTAGGTTTAGGGTTAAAAATAATTAGGGTTATGCTAAAGGTTAGGGTTTAATTAGGAGAATATTATAGGGTTAGGGTTCAATTAGGGGAATATTATAGAGTTAAGGTTCAATTAGGGTTAAGTTTAAGGTTATCTTTCAATTTGGGTTAGGGTTTAACAAGGGTTAAAATATTGGGATTTACAATCTTGACATCTATAATCACATAATTGATAAACAAACACCCCTTTTAAAACAAATTGACATCTTAGCTAGTATTATTTTTATAAATGTCAATAGTTGTAGTTACAGTGGTGGAAATGAATCAATTAAGATTAGGTTGGAGTTCTACAATTTGTGTAATTACCCATCATTAGTAAATACTAGCAAGAAGGATATGGTGCTTCCACAATTATAATATGTTAGAGAGAACTATAATATTCATTTCATTTATTGAAATATACATGTCATCTATGGTGGGAAATGTTATTGGCATTGTACCTAGTTTTCAAGGGACGTCATGGTTGGCCTTGGGGAAACTACAATAGAAGTAATAGATCTTTGCTTTTCTGCTAAGATGGTTCTTAGGGTGCCACCCCATACCCTCTACATAATCTTTGGGTACCATTATATTGTATTTTATTTATGCTCTGTTGCCTGAAATAATCTTTTCCATCAATCATTTTGTACTGTCTAATTCTCGCATTTTATTTTCACAAGTTTATTTTATATTGTTGCAGGGTCATAGGTTGCTCGATTCGGAGTGCTACCAATGTCCCCAATGCACTATAGAAAACCCACTTTTCTTGTATTGTGTACTACAGGGGGGCCCCTTTTCTTATAATATTATGTACTACTAAGCTTGGAAGGGTAGCTTGAGAGATGTGCCCATACTCTATGGGTAGAATTTCATCTTAGGTGGCATGGTTAAGGTTTCCAGAATACTGTCTAGTTTAAGTTTGGGCTAGTTATTTTAGATTTGTACATTTGGTATCAAAGCATTAAGTCTAAACAACTTGAGTAATGGAGGACACACAATATTATGTTGATGGTCTGTCATGTTTTTCATGAGTCATGATTATGTTGGCTTGGGAAATCAATTGTCATCTTATAGTTTTCTTTTATGTCTTGCATGTTTTAAATTTAAAATTTAATCCATTGAAAATCTATAGGAAAGAGAGAAAATATATTGAAGGCATTGAGTCAACATGTTTTTTCTTTTATATGAACTTTTTTATCTCTTGTATGTTGTAATACATATTTATAGCCCATTAAAATGTGGAATGGAGATCTCCACTTCATACATTTTCATTTTGGAGATCTGCATTTAGTTTTGATGTAGTATTAGTTTTTGAATATCCATACAAAGAATTATTATGAAAGAAAAACATAATAGTGATTTATATGTGTCTAAATAACCACTTTCAAAAAGATATCCCTAAAAATCTTTACCTAATTTTTTTAAATATAGATATGCTAGTTTTTTTTTAATTAATAAAAATGTGAAAAAAAAAAAGATATCCCTTTTATATGTTAAGCTACTATAAAAAGATATGCTCTTAAATTTTTTAGAATTATTCTATTTATATAATTTTATTTATGTTCTCATTTACTTTTCTTACATTAAAAATATCTAAATTCTTTTCTTCAGTAAATTTTTCAAAAAACAATTTGGTCAAGAGATTCTAACTTGTATTTCCACCAATAGCATTTAGGCATTTGTATGATGCCAAAAAATAGAAACAATTTAAAGAACTTAAATTAAAAACAGTTTAAGAAAATTAATTTAAAATTGATTTTTCCTCTTCTCTTGCAGCCAATGCATGCAAGATTAAATTTGTCGAGCATGTGTGAAAATTTTAGAAATATCAATACATTTCAAATATTTATTTATTCCACCCCTACAAATGGAGGGTTCAAAGGCACTCCGCATATCATGTGGAAAAATAAGAATGAGATTAATTTAATGTAATACAACTTTAAAAATCTTTAAATAAGTTTAATGTAATTTTAAAGTTATCTGTAAATGGATATCTCCACATAATTATTTTTAAAATATAGGCATGTTGAGAATTGGAGGGCGAACTCTGCGAATTTGGAATAAAGCATAGGCTGCTTTAAGGTGGCGATCTCCGGCAGGTTTGAACGGAAGGACGGGAGATAACTGGAGGCCCCCGATCGCAATGTCAGTCCAGGTGTAGTCCTCTCCAACCCTTCCATTAATATGGTTGATTTACTTGGTTCTCAATCTCCCTCGCTCTGCCGTTCGGCAAAGCTCGTACCCCCTAACTCCTCTCCCACTGTGCCGAAGGACACCGGCATTAATGGCATCTCTGTTAATACCCCTAACCCTACCTGTAAACCAAAAACATTTTCTGAAGCAGTGGCCAATACAACTGGTGTTGTCAATGAGAAAGCCAAGTTTAACCTTGCAGGGGCCAGTGCCCACAATGCCGCCATTCCTGGTAAGTTCTCTACGGCTCCTTTGGCCCCTTTCTCCATGGCTCCTAATCCTGAAATGCTTGCTGAGATTATTAAGGAGAAGAATAGGTTAAAGAATACTGCGATTTTCTTTTTTGTTGTTGAACTTGATAAGTGTCCTCCTCGGAAATTTCTTGACGACTGGTTTCATAATTTTTGGAATCTCAAAATGGGCTTTCACATTTCTTTTTGCCGGCAGATCCAGAAGGGTTTATTTGTGATATTCTTTGTTAATCATGAATCTCAAGTTGAAGTCCTTAAAAAGCATATTGGACCGTTGGATCCACTTCTTTCCGTGCTTTGGCTTGGACTCCTGAGGCTGTGCACGAAGAAGTTCTTGCCCTTTCGGCCCCTAGATGGATAATGGTTAAAAATCTCCCCCCCTTTTTATGGCGATTCTTGCCTCAATTGCTTGAACCGTTGGGCAAAACCATCCGAATGGATGATACTGTTAGGCTAGTACCACATATGGACGCCAGAGTCCTTATTTCTTTGCAACTAGGGAAGGAAATCCCTGCTGACATCTCTGTTAACATCATGGAAGAAACTTTTGTGTGCCCTATTGAAATATTGGGAGGTAAAAATGCTTGTTTCTTATGTCGGAAAGAGGGCCACCTTAGAAAGGATTGCCCCATTATTAAAAAGAATCAGAACCTTGCTAAATTCCCTCAACCCGCTAACCCTAATCTGCCTCCTTCGGTTAACAAAAACACTCAAGAGGAAACTGCCTCCAAACCTCCTCCTACTCTTGACTCAGCCTCTCCTATTTCCCGTATCGCTCAAATCTCTTTCCCTTTTTCGGACATGGCTGTTGATGAAGCAAACACTAACGATGGCTTCCAAACCGTCAACAAAAAAAGAAGGCGCAAGGGTAATAACATTAATCATCCTAAAACTTTGAATCCTGCCTCCTCGGGATATCTCCTTCCCCAAACTCCTCTTGTTATCCCTCCTGTGGTTGAATTTAGTAGCGACAACCCTCCTTGCTCCCCTGCTATTTGTTCCAACAATTCCGACCTGAATATCTCTCTAGGAGCATCTCAAAAGTTCCTGCAAAAAGTTTTTAAGGAACTAAGTGATGATGTTCTATTGAAATCATCCCTGCTATTAACAATCTCCCCAATATGCCTTCGATGGAAGTGGATTCCCAATCTGAAAATGAAGATGATCCTAAATCTAATACCCTTGCTTTGAAACGCAAGGGAAGACCTCCAGGATCTAAGAATAAAACCTTTGATAAGAAAACGGGGGATAGTTCTACTAAGTCTTTACCCTCAGCTGATGAAGCTGGTGTTGTGTGCCCTACTCCCTCTAATGTTTCCTCATGAATTGTTTATCTTGGAATGTGAGGGGTCTTGAATCCTTGGATAGGAAATTTGTTATTAAGCGTTTTCTTAGTTCTTTTAATTCTATGGATTTTCTTATGTTGCAAGAAGTTAAAGCCATCGGTTTCATGCTTGAAACCAACCTTAACTTTATATGGAATAATGCGATCAAGTTTTGCACTAATCACAATAGAGGCAGAGGTGGAATTGCTCTCCTCACCAACCCCAAATGGGGGAACTATATTACTGCCAATGGAACCTCTCCCTCCCAGAGAGCTGTCTGGATTATCATTAATCATAATAATAATATCTTTGGCATTTGCTTTGTCTATGCCCCCAATGACTCTAAGGAGAGGGCTAATCTTTGGAAATGGATGACTACCCTCCCTGATATCCCCTGGCTAGTTGGCGGAGATTTTAATATGGTTGAGTCCCAGCAAGATAAATCTAGAGGTAATCCCTTCGTTTGGAAAGATAATGAAAAGATTCATTGGAACAAGTTAATTAATTCTAAGACTCTGTTTGACCCTTTAGCTGGCAATAAGGCCTCTAACCCCGGGATTTGGCACACTTGGTGCAACTTCCAACAGGGCCACTCTCGAATCTATTCTAGACTTGACTATTTCTATGGCAACAAGAATGTTTTCTCCTTCCTTCCTGACAACCAGAATAACATTGTCCTTGTTACAGCCACCACTCTCTCTGATCATCATCCCATTTTTACCCATATCAGCCTAAATTTCACCCCTGTTCACCCTAGGACAACTAATCCCAAGTTCATTTTGAATACCAGTCTCCTTCTTGATGAAGATATCCTTGCTGCTATCTAGATTATTCGCAATATCAATAAGGTCAATTTCCCTAACTTCTCCATGACTGACAGATGGAAGGTCAATCTCCCAACTTGACAATGTCTCCTCAAAACCATTGGTCAAAAGAATGCTAAGGATTACAGATTCGTTGAAAAACGTCTTTCCTCTTATCTCCAAGAGGCTGAGAACAATGTCCAGAATGATTCCTCCAATATTGACCTTGTCTCCCAGGTGATATCTGCCAAGGATGCATCAACAATTTAGAATCTGTGGTGCTAAAATCAGATCTCGTGCTCATTAGATCCAGAATGGAGACCATGGTTCCAGATTCTTTTTTAACCTTTTAAAACAAAAACAAACCAAGGAGTCTATTGATAGACTCCTTATTGACAACCAGGATATCTCAGATCCTATTATCATTAACCAAGCCTTTGTCGATTACTATAGGAATCTCTTCACCTCTGAAGACTCTATGGAGGCTGTTGTTCTTAGGAATAAGTGTAAACCTCTTATCCCCAATATGCTGGATAATGATGATATTACTATCTTATCTAAGGACATCTCTTTGGATGAGGTTGAAAAAGCTATCAACTCTCTCAATAATGATAAGGCACCCGGCCCTGATGGGCTCCTTGTTGAATTTTATAAGGCCAATATCAGTTGGATCTGTAAGGATTTACATGACATTTATGTGGAGGCCATAGCTAATGGTTCCCTTGGCCCTGAGATTAACAGTGACATCATTAAACTTCTTCCCAAAGATGGGGACAAAGCTCTTATAAAAAATTGGAGGCCTATCACCCTCCTCAATGTCTCCTATAGAATTTTGGCCAAGATCCTGGCCCTCAGACTTGCTCATATCCTTCCTAAGTTTGTTTGTGCTACCCAGACTAGTTTTATCAAAGGTAGATATATTTTGGAAAACTTAATTACTAGCTGGGAAGCCATGGATTAGGCAAAGTGTTCTCATCAGAACTCTGTGATGTTACTCCTGGATTTTGAAAAAGCCTATGGTAGGCTTGAATGGAACTTTATCATTATGATGCTTGAAGCATTTGGTTTCCCGGCCTTCTTCTATAACTCGGTTCGGGTTCTGCTTAATGATGCCTCTGCCCAGGTGGAGGTCAATGGTTCCCTCTCCAATCCCTTTCCCCTTGGTAGGTCTATTAGACAAGGATGTCCCCTTGCCCCTTCTCTGTTTGTCATAGCTTCAGAAGCCCTTTACTATATCCTCAGGGACAATACGCTTTCCCTTGATGTTAGAGGTCTTTATCTCCCTAACAATGATGAGCTTATAAACTATCAGTTTTCTGATGATATTGCCTTATTTTTTGAGCTTTCCAACAATAAATTTGCAGCCTTGCAAACCAAACTTACTTTGTTCTGCTCTATCTCTGGTGCTCGTATTTCCCAATCCAAATCCATCTGCCTGGGGTGGGAAGAGCAACCTCCTATTTGGTTCAATCAGTATAACTTCCAATGGGGCGGACCTCATAAGATTGTTAAGTATTTAGGTATCCCCTTCTCTATTGAGCCTTCCCTCAAAGACATGTGGTCTTGGATTAAGGAAAAAATTGATAAGAAGTTGAATAAGTGGCATAACAGATCTTTATCTCTGCTGGCAAAATTCAGGTTTGTCAAAAAATGTTGTCTTCATATAGCATATACTACTCCTCTACTTGGATGTTCAGTAACTACCAAATTTTGGAAATTCAAAAGGCCATTAGGAGCTTCCTCTGGTCTAATGGTAAAGGCAATAGAAAATGGCATGCGGTCAAATGGGACTGGTGTCATACTGACAAACTCCTTGGGGGGCTGGGGCTTAAAGACCTTAAAATTCAAGGTATTGCTTTATCCGCCAAATGGATCTTTCATTCTATGGATGGGAACAATCCATGGAAGGTGCTGGTTAGGCATAATATTGTAAGAGGCTTTCCTAAAAAAGCTAGATCTTGGAGGAATCTCCCATTTTGTGACTTAATTGTTGGCAACTTCCTGGTCAATGTCCAAGGCTCTGTTGTTTTCAGACCCATCTGGAGAGCCTGGGACCATGTCAGGAATTTTATCACCAATAAGGATTTCCATGATGCTAAGCATCTATATGGTGAAAGATCCATTTGGTGGAACTTGAGCCGGGCTAGTAAACCCCTAGCCCTTTCCCAAGGATGCTCTGCTAGGTTGTGGGCTAAACTGGGGATCTCCCAACTTGCTGATCTTTTAGAAAATGATAAACTCGTCAATTGGGATGAGCTCAAGAACAGATTCAATATTTTGGACTCCCAAAAGAAGACTTATAATATGATTGTCAAGGCTACTAAGGACCTGCCCTCTGACTGTCATGTGGACTCTCATAGATACTTAAAGTGCAAATGGCCGGATGGGGTCATCATGGTTAATCTCAAAGCCAAGAATATCTATAGAATCATTGATCATAATGAAAATATTATTAATCATATCAATACTGTTTGGTACTCTTCTCTTGATGCTGTGTCTTGGAAAAAGTATTTTGATATTCTCTGGAAAGGCCCTGTTGAGCCTAAAATCAGATGTTTTAGGTAGCTGATTATGCTTGACAGACTCCCTATTAGACAAGATGGTCACACTACTGACATTTGCAGTCTCTGCAGGCTTCCTGAAACGGGTAGACATATCCTCTTTGATTGCATCTTTGCTAAAGAAATATGGAATATGTTTGGTATTTTTTATCCTTTAAATGTGAACATTCTGGAAATTGTTACTGGTCATATTGATGGGCTTAAAAAGGATGCTAATTTATTTTGGAATATGTTGTCTTCTAACATCCTCTAGCAGATTTGGAAGTTCAGGAACGAGGAAAGGTATCAAAGCAACCCTAGAGTTCTTACTGAGTTTTTTCAAAAACTCACTTTTTTAAAAATCTTTCTGCAGGTCCACACAACAATGATGATGGAGAAAGACAAGCTGAGGAGATTCTTGAAAGAAGGGCACACCACTATTTTCGTCTATGAGCTGAAGCATGGTCATGAGTGGAGGAGGAACTTCGATGACCTTCAAATGTTTGAACGAACTTGCAAAAGGCTGAACCAAGAGATCAGGAAGAATATTAATTCAAGGAAAAATGAGATATTCATGCTTACGCAAATCCGGGAGCGTAAGATCATAGTTTGGATGGAGGGTCCTCTTGGTTGGACTGCTTGGGTTGATACCCATTATGATGTCTTACACTAGATGTCCTTTAGCTTCTTCTTTAGTCTATTTACATGATACTCTGAATTCGTGGTGAGGCTGGGCCTCTTTTTTGATACTATTGTTGGATGTTTTTGTATTTGATCTACCTATTTTTAATATAAAAATAATGGCATGTTAGTTTTTTATTAATAAAAATAATATATATAAATATAGGTGGGATAAAATTATTATTAATTTTTTAACCACTGACAAATTAAAATTGACTGATAACAGAACAGAGAGAAAATCGAAAACAGGAGGAGGAAAATTTGGGTTGCGTAATGGTTTGAATGGTGGATAGGGAGAAACTATGAGTCGGTTTATCTTAAACAACTGCGTTATTCAAAATTGAATTGATTGCCGGAGGGTAAGATATGAGCGTATCAGAAAAAGACGAGATGTTGCGACTGAATTCTCTTACTTAACCTGCACGTCAACTACTATTTACGTCACAGCTTACTGGTAGTTTTGGACTTTTAATGTTGCTCATGTTATTTATCTGTTTAAAGATACACCACAAGTTTGATATTTCAATTCTTGACCAGTAGGTATGGATCTAAGCCACAGAGAGAAGATTTTGGGTGTCCTCTGCTGTGTTTTGTTGTTTCTTGTACTGCTCTCCAACAAGCCACTTTTTTACTCAGCCATGAACAACAGATTTCAAGGAAAGCTCAAGAATCAAAGCTCGGTATGTCATAATCTGACATCAAATTTCATTCTTTGAAACACAGGCAATATTGAGAATAATGAATTACAGAGATTTTCTTACTGATGCTGTGGTACTTGAATGAACAGGACGAGCTGACGTCAGCTCTGGCCAGCGCCTCCATGCCCAACAAGACTGTGATAATAACGATGGTGAACGCGGCATGGATGGAATCTGGCGGGATGTTCGACTTGTTTATGAAGAGCTTTGAAGTTGGGGAGGGAACACGACCACTACTAAACAATCTTCTGGTGGTTGCCCACGATGAAAAGGCATTCAACGCCTGTACACAAATCCATCCTCACTGCTATCGATTAAAGACTGCAGGAGTTGATTTTTCAGGCGAAAGCTTCTTCATGTCGGAGGATTACTTGAAGATGACGCGTTCTAAAATCCTCTTCCTCACCAATGTGTTACAGAAAGGCTACAGTTTTCTTTTTTCTGTAAGTTTTCTCTTTCTCAACTCTATTCAGATGATATATAGTGATTTATTTGGCCATCAGCAATTTGAATTTTATAATTAAATTCATGAAGTGTCATTTCTGCACAGGATTCAGATATACTGTGGTTTAGAAATCCATTTGAAAGATTTTCAAGAGATACAGATTTTCAGATGTCATGCGATAGGTATTCCGGGAACCCACTTGATATGAGAAACCAGGAAAATACAGGATTCATGTTAGTCCGTTCAAACAATAGGACTATTCAGATGATGCAGGTGTGGCACAATTCTACACTAATGAGGCCCCACATGCATGACCAGGATGTGTGGAATGCTATAAAGTTGTCTCGAAGTATTAGTAAAATAGGTCTGAGTGCACGCTTTGTTGATACCAAGTATTTCAGTGGATTTTGCCAGTGTAGCAGAGATTTGAGTGTGGTGTACACCATGCATGCAAATTGTTGTAGAGGATTGAAGGCCAAGATCCATGATTTGAAAGAAGCTTTTGAAGATTGGACCTCCTTTCAGTCTAGTGGATTAAATAGGACAAGTGTGCATTGGAGAGCCCGAGAGGAATGTAGACGTTCTTGGTTCAAGAAATGACATTAGCTAGAATAGATTTGATTGTAAATTAAGTTGTATTTTTAGTTCTGGTCTTCGGAAGGATTCTAATGCTTTCAAATACATTTATTGAAAATGAATAGTTTACATTCTATGAGTTGAAATTCAAGACATGGTAGATTAATATTATTTATTTTTAGATTAATATGATCAAAATTAAAATAACATGTTTAATATTTATAGGAAAGAAACATATTTTAATTTGAATGGTGGATAGGAAAGCATCATGTATACAAATAGCTTAGTCTATGTTTGGTCAAAAATATTTTTATGTTATTAAGCGTAGTATCATTTTAATCATGTCTTATATTTGCAATTCAGCATCATAAGCATATTATAACTTATTTTGATCATGTGATTCATGCATATGAAATATAGAAAAATATTTCTTAATGATGAATCTCACTAGCCCTCTTCATCAAAGACGAAAATAGCATTATGATTATCTTAATTATTATCATCCATGTTACTGAAATTGAAGGATCTTGGTATGCAGTAATGTGTAAACTACAAAGATAAAATTTCTACACATTAAAGCAAAAAATATGATATGAATTGAAAAGGGCTCACTTGCATTGAAGAAAGGGTTGTTCGAAGGAACCATGGAAATAATTTATAGTCATATTTATCAAGTAACAAAAATCAACCATACTATTATTGAAGTATTTACATATAGGTCTTTGTGTTTCCCTAAGACTCTTAAGGTTATGAAACATGGCAAGAACTCATAGTGCAAGAACAAAAATAGAACCTCTATATGTATCATTAAATATTTAACAATAGGAAAATAAAATAATTAGGTTTATAGTTTTCTCAAATATAAATTATCTTGTCATTATTCATCTATAAGAAATAGCAAAAAGAAAAATCTTTAATAGTCATGAAGTTTCTACTAAAATCCATGTAATCCCAAAAAAAGATTACCATTGAATCCTTTCTCTAGGCCTTCAAATAACTATGATAACAAATCCAAGAGCAATTCTAAATATTTGTGTATATTCTTAGAATAAGGGATGAAACCCCTGCACACATGCAAGTCAAAACTTGAAACTAATTGTTTGTCATTGAGATTGACTTTTGTAATAAATTTAGAGATGATACCATACCCAAGGCCTTGAAAAGGGATTAGGAGGAAAATAGTGTAATGTGTATTTTAACTTTATGTTGATATCTTATATATATTTGATAATTATTTATATAAAAACAAACACCAAGGATGGGATTTGACTTGCAAAATGATCTTTGAGATTTTAGAAGGTGTCTCTTTATTAGATCTTCAAAGAATTTTGCTTCAATTTAAATTGAGAAAAAACCAAAAGGCTTACAAAAGATACAATATTAAGACGATGTTTAAAAAAAGAGACTTATAATGATGCTTAGTTAGACTTATAAAATCATAATATTGAATTATGATATGAAAGTTCACACATAAAAACATGATTTTAAACCATTCATAAATATTTTTTATTGAAATTAATTAACATAGACATTATATCAATTTCACTTCATTGTTGATCCCAAAACAAATTATAAAGAAAATATACAGTATATTAATTTTTCCCCACCGCCTGATTCTACCTACGAACTGGAATGACAATAATAGTTGAAATTCCTAAATATTTAGATAAACTAGAGCCTCTCTCACACACTCACATATATATATATATATATATATACCTTCAAATGCATGCAAATCCTAGATTTGACCTGAATATAGTACTGTAGACCTATCCTTTATTTCTTTTATCATGTGGCCCATAGGCTAGTCGGCTTACTTAATTCAATCCAATGGTGCAAGGCTGTGCATTTTGGCTTTCATAAGATTACGTGATGTGCAAACCATTGGATGACTTTTGTTATGATCGACCATTCACAATTCTTGATATGTTATTCGAGAAAACGGGAACCACGACCTCTGAATCGGGATTACAAAACCACTGACGTGATTAAAAGGATGTGTTATTTGACAAAGCTTTGGACGTGGATACAGGTGCAACATAAACACCATGATGTTGATCTTTATTTTTTGATAACTTGAAGTCAAGACCCACTTTGAATGCCATGTAATATGGACAAACAATCAGACAAACATATTTGCAATTATGTGTCAAGATGACACGTATCGTGGGGAAGCCACAATGGGTTATTTTTACTTGATGACTTGGATGAATTGGTAAATATCATAATGATTTAGACTTCTTAGAACCATCAAGGTATAAATATTGTGAAATATTTATGTATGGAAATATCCATGATCAAAATCGTTTGCCTATCATAAAATTTATAATAAAATCAATTGTCACTTGTCTTCTAATTTTAAACAAAATAGAGAGTGGTCTCTATAGTTAGCAACTTCTAAGGGGATCCTTGGTCATAAAGAAAAAATCTAGAATCTCTAGTTGGTGAAGGAGAGCAAAATTTCAAAATTATAAAAAGAAGTAAAGTGAAGCTGCAACTTTTCTAGTATAGCCTATAGCAACACTTGCTTGACATTTATGGGAAATCTTTTTTGTTTCACGCCTACAAAATCTTTATCCAAATCAATTATTTCATTGTGAAAAATCTAATTTAGTTTCTTTACAACCACTTTTAGTTGAAACTTTAATTGTGACAAAGGATTGAGAACTGATTCCACTTCTACAATGCTTGGGGTCTACCCCCTACCCTAAAAATATGTCTAGTCTTCCAATTTAATCACAAGAAATGCTTTGATTTTTCTTTCATTCGATAAACTATAATCATCAATAAATGGTGAGAAGGATCCTTTCTTGATTAGTTTTTCAACGTGTCCCTTCATTTCTATCACAACTTGAAATGATGTGGCTAATTGAGCCTTGTATTCTAAAGTAGCCTTAATTTGTAATACAAGCTCATTTCCCTTCACTAACTTTCTTATAAGATCCTTTAAATATAATGATCTCATATAATGCAAAAAATGATTTCTTGCCCAAGGCTTGACCTTGGGAAAATTTTGGAGAAAGCACCAAAAGAGTTTGATCAATGTCAGCGTTTACCTATGAATTCAATATTTTGAATCAAATATAAAATTTAGGGATAACTTGAGTTTAGTTGTTTTTGATGTAATCCTATTCTAGTAGGATACATACAACTCTTTAGTTGACATGTGGGAAATGAGATCCTAGCATAGGAAAGTCAGATAAGATCTCAAATCCCCAACGCATATAATTGGAATCATAAAAAGGTTTGGCTATAGTCCTAATAAGAGAGTTGAACACTTATGGTTTATGATTCATTTGTTGCAATAAAATTGAGATTTTGAGGTGTGTGTGAATGAACTAGGCTAAATAACAAGAAATTGATAACTTTCAAGAAAAAAATGAATAATAGAATTGAAAACCAACATAGTAGTTAGATCTATAAAGAGGGGGGGGGGGGGAGAGAGAGAGAGAGATAGGAACTCATAGCTACCCTCTAGGCTTCAAAATCTCAAACATGATTGAAAGGAACACTAGTCCAAGGGTGTTCTTTTCAACAATAAGTTCCAAATTCTAAGTCAAGAGATCCTATAGATCTGTCTCTTTGAAAATTAGTTCAAAAGTGTTAGACATGGTTGGAGGGTTCCCTAGTCTAGGCATTTGTGCAGGTATTATGGAAACATCTATTATTTTCTACTCTCTACTATCAGACTAAATCTACACAAACAAAAATAGAAAATACTTTGTGTTATATAGGGGCTTTCCTAAGTCAATCCTCATGTTGGTGTTCCCACCTCCACTACAACAACATTTGATGAAAGAAAGAGCTTTTTATTAGAAAGGATAGCAACTAAAACCTTAATGGAAAATCCTTCAAAAGAAAAATGTTACCTTATTTATGAAATGATTGGAAAGATTCAGATCAATTCAGATTGGACTGCACTCCTCAAAGGGAGTTGCTGGGATTTTTTCAGTTTTTCATTGTTATATCTTCTATGAGAAATTTTTGGCATTTCTTAGCACTTAAATGTTTTCTTTTTCACATCTAGTGTTGCCATTAATGCCAAAGGGGGAGATTGTTGGCAATATGAATAAATTGATTATGTGTTGCATTGATGTTTTGTCATTGATGTCAACACTAGCTATTATGATTGGTTACCGACAGACTGATTTTGATTACCGGTAGAAGAACTAGTGTTACCAACAGAAGGGACTATTAGTTGGATACTACTGACATGTTTGGATAAATGTAATATATTTGCTTTAATGTGTTGCATGTTTCTAGAGTATGTTTTGGTTAGTCGGTATTGACTTGGTTATCGGATGCTATCATACACTCTAGTAAGCCTATACCGGTAAGGGTTTAAGGTTTTACCGGCAGAGCTTTTACTAAGAATCTATGACAGGATGCATAGGTGGTGTTGGTGCGGCTTCTAGATAGAATTCAAGATGCAAAAGGTGATTGTGTTTGTGCCTCGACTGATTGGAGACATCACGTTGGTGTGGTCGATCTATTTGGGTCTAGTATCTATCTAGGTTATGGACCGGTATCCTATAACGTGATATTAAGTGTTCTCTATACATTACTGGAATGATTTATGGATTGGTTAATGTTGCTTTGGTCTAAAGCTGACATGGTATATCATTGTAATGTGGATGTATGTAATGATCTTATTGTAATATCTTTTAGATGGCCGACCTAATTGGTTTAGGCCTTAGGGTTTGTATAAATTGACGTAAGATCTCTTTGTAGATCATGGTCATGGAATTAAATGTATGAATAATAAAAAGATCATATGTGAAGGATATTTGATCTATCATAGGTGATCGGATTGGGTTTATGTAAGAGGTCAAAGGCCTCCAGTATTGAGCTTAACTGGGACTATAATCAGGCATGGTAGATGCTATCATTGGCAGTTCATTCATCTGGATTATTGTCCAATTATATTGAGGTGGTTATAACCTCTTTGTAGTCAGTGGGACTCCTTTGTAATGAGCAGTACACTCTAGGCAGTGTGCCTTTCTGCATGTGCAGGCCCCTTATTATCACATACTTTCTACAGATGTATTATCTGACTGTGGGTAGGCTTCCCACCGTGGTTTTTCCCATTACCGATTTTTCCACGTATAAGTCATGGTGTTATGTGGTATGGTTGCATTGTGTTGATTCTTTGTTTCATACTTAATTTTTATTGCTTACCGGTATCTATTCCAGCTATTCCGATATTTAATGTTTATGTGCTCTGGTTAAAGGTTATAAAGTGGTTTGATTAATATAATCTGTTGACAACTAATTCACCCCCCCCTCTCTCAGTTGTCCACCAGTTATTCTAACACATCACAAGGATAACTCAAAAGTACAAGGCATAAGACCTTACACATAAAACTTATCCAAAGTCACCACAACAATAAGACATAAGGAAATAGGAACTACATGTAAGGAAAAGTGTCATCACGTGCTATCACCATCAAAGGATATCCTAGAACTCAGTCCCGACATTTGTGATACACATGCGGAACTGTCTCAACCTTTGAGGAAATCAAGGGAGCTCGGATTATTCAGCTACTAAATCTTTCCATACCTCACTCTGGTCTGCACTAGCACTCCAACCCATGAGATGGGATACTGCGCATACATTTCTTATCTTATTAAGATGAGTTACTAATACCCATCCTACCAATGATTAATGTATTATGTTATCACTTGATTATTACAATAAACTTCCAATGAGCCATCCCAACGGTCTAGACCCCAGCTCCATAACTCAAGAATCCTAGCAGTTTATTCCTCATGACCTCGGTAGACTCATGGAAGCCCACTTCCCCTAATCATTCACCTAGACCTTAGGGTAAACATACACAACAAGAACAAGGGCAAAATCCCTCAATACAACATTTCCCGGATCCAAGGTCTACATTACAAGATAATCAACAAAGAATATAAATCAATACCATTGCCACATCATTCAGCCATATAACAGCCAATAGTCACAATATTAGCCCCAATATCACAACAAGACATGGCACATCTTGTTTATCACGCCAAAAAGTGTAAGTCGCTTTTTAATCCAAAAATAATACAAAAGACCAATATAAATCCATGATACAGTTTGAGTATACCTTAGAATACTCAAAATACACAAACTCAGCCTCTGGATAGATGAAAATACCCAAAATAGAAACTTAGAAAAGACCAAAAATTCAGAAATCAAATAAAGCAAATTAGTGCATATGTTCTACAGAGTAGCACCTCTGTCAGTTAGTTTAGCACATATGATAGACTCTGTAGTACTTCTAACAGGTATTTCAATGCATATGCATATCTAGACAACGCATATAACAGATCAAATAGTGCAAATGACAATCAGAGTGGCGCATCTACCAACTCCTATAGTGTATTCACTGAATGTTTTAGCGCATTTGACAAAAGAATTAGCGCATATGTATTTTCAACACATACAAGCCAAAACTCAGAAAAGACAAAAGCAAGAAAGATACGATTCAATATAAGATAAGGTAAAGTCTCATTTACGGCATCAATAAAACTTAGAAGAGACACATCTTAGAAACGTACACAAATACAAAGATCATTAAGTCCTGATACAACAAATCTAGCACAAAGACGCATTCTCGGTCTCAAACAAGAACATAGACATGACAATGGTCATAGAGCTAATCCAAAAATCATTTCCAGCAATTACCATTAATTTAATTCACATCACAATATCTTTCTTAAAACCATAATAATAATGAAACTATGCAAATAATCTATCAAATATAATCATTTCCCCATTCCTGCAAACAATATAATCATTTCCCCATTCCCACAAACAATCTTTCACAGACAATCTTTTTGGAAAATAAATACGAAGGTGGATAAAATCTCCAACTTGAAATAATGAAGAATGACAAAATGAAATCTAAAGAAGAGCAATCCAAATCACAAACCAGCCAAGCCAAATCCAATCTCTAAGCAAGCAATCCCAAAATCCAAATCACAGAAAATTCATCCGATAGCCAACCTCTAGACAATCTCAGAAAAGTCCATGTATAGAAAATTATTCAAAACCTATAGAAACATGTTGGCCAATCATAAAATTGCATAAAAATATGTTTCATACCCACCCTCTCCAAAAACCAAGGTAAAATATATAAAATATTATTTAAATAACTTACCCCAATATCTCAACCAATAGTAAAATAGGGTAGGTAGAATAAATATATTTAATCAACCCAATAGGTAAAAAGGGAAATAATAATAAGCAACCAATAATAAATTAAACCATGGGCACAATTAAAAATAAAAACCCAATAATAAGATAACCAAGGGTATATAAATAAATCCCCAAATTAATATTAAAACCACAACAGTAAAAATAATCAAACAATAAATAATAAATATCGAACAAACATCAAATCAATATATAAATAAATATTAAAGCACCAATAACCCAAAGCTTAGTTAAAATAATATTAATCCACAACAATAAATTAATCATTAATAATTAAATATCAAAACTATACATTAAATTAATTTAAACATTCATAAACTATATTAACTAATTATCAATTAATTAAATAATCAAATACTCACATTGCCACAAGACAACCCAACATAGGGTCGAACATCATACCACAAGACTCTAACCACCAACCCAAGCCATGACACTAACTGACAAGGATGACAACTTAAGCCTAGAGTGTGTAGAAGGAACTCATGCCATCTCCAACAACTTGCCATTGGGATAAAGACATGCTTAGACTCGTGAGACCAGGTGGAGTCGATGTCTAGTACCTGCAAACCTATCACCGCCAATACATGTACAACAACATATACAATAACATATATCATGAAAGATGCACACAAGTGAACGGGAATCACAATGTCATGTTATGCTCATAAGTGAGTGGTATGACATCGTCCCTATCACAAATGCAGTAGAAGACAATCACGACAACCAAGCACTGTCATAATCATAGTGTCTAATATAATCATGATATAGGGTTAGTGCATCATAAGATACCATCAAATCACCATAAACAAATATAAAACACACATATAAAATGAGTACATATAAATCATCAAATAATAGTCCATCCTCATGATAATCTAGAAATATCATCATCCGCACGAAACCATAATGTCAATTATAAATACGACATGTTCATCAGCCATAATGAAGCATCCAAATCATAAATAAATCCATAAGCATCTATCAAAAGCATCATAAAGTAGTCTAAGCTATATCAATATAGTCTATCGATGTACAAAAAGGGAAGATAAATCGGGGAGGGGCACTACATTGAGCACTTGGAAAGATCATTCTCACTCTAAGAAGATTCTAGTGACCTTGGGTCCTTTATGGCTATAGAACCCTCAGAGGAAACCAATTCTTACACATAACCCACCACTTCTTACAAAGAAGCCTACCTACCTTCATGGCATAAATAACACTATTGTGGCCAAGACACTCCTGGGTATATGTTGTACCCCAAGTTGGACACATATTTTGTGCCCCTTCTCCAAATCTCTCGTAGCCCACCAATCCACTGCCTTCTTCTTCTTCTATGAGTGATCCCCATGCTTTCTTCCAAGTCTCACATATATGAAAAGTATATAACCTTTTAAAAGGTAGTTTCCAAAACATCACACCCTTTCAAAATGGCCACCTTTAATTACCCCTTTAATGGTTATAGTTATTCCCCTCTTTTAAGAGAATTTTTCATAAATAGTTTTTATTAATATTTCTCTAAATCAAAGGATTATAGTATCATTTTATTTTTATCTCCCTTTTTAATTTTAAAAGGGTCATTTCATAACTTTATCTTCTCTTGGAGAAAAGTCACATAATATTTTGTGTGTCTACTGGCACATTTTTCTAGTGGAACAATTTATCAACATTTTCTCATGTTCTTTTAAAATCCTTAAATATTATGGAGTTTAATACCTTGGAGTATTTTGAGACTTCAGATGAGGTTGAGGTTGCTTTAGAGGTTTTGAATTATTCTTTAGAGATTGTTGATCCACCCTCACTTCCATTAACTTATTATGCAAAATCATTGATTAAGACATTCATCACTCTTGATTAGCAAGATCATCGTCTTTCAAATTCAGAAGATATTAAAAATTTCATATTTGAGGTTGCAAAATAGATTCCTATCCAGTATATCAAATTTGGTTTGTCAGTCTTGTACTTGTTTAGAGGATGCATTTGAGGGATTGTCCCTCGTATTTGATGACAATCATTGCATTTTTGTTGTCACAACAAATTTGTCTTTAGATTTTGTTTTATATCAATTTCCACATAGTTCTAGCTTGCCACTTTCTTGTTTGTTTAGGCATGTACCAAATTTGACTATAACATCATCATCTTTTATGGACAAGGAGACACATGAAAAAAATTTAGAGACATCATCTTCTTTTTTCATGCTTCATCCTTCGATTCATATCCAAAATGGGAAGCATACTTGCATCTATACATGGTTTTGTTTCTTCCTAAGAGGATGTACAAGTAGTTTGTAAGAATTGGATTATGTTTTATTTGCAAACACTTACCATTGTTTCTAGAGACTATTCACTATGGTGGAGCTACATACTCTCTCACTTTCCCTCTTATGGGGGACATCAATTGTATTCTCAAGATGGATGTAGTTCTTGGGGGATATTAGTGTTGAGACCTCCATTCATCATTCATCCTATCACTTATCTTCATTTCTATTATCTCTCTTTTGGAGAGGAGTTTTATCCCATGAATTTTTTGATCCTTTTCTCTATTTATAAAGAGATTAGTTGCATGATTAGTTGTACATGGGTACGTAACGTGACCTAGTTACTAGGACCCATTTATTGCATTCACATATCAATATTGCATCATTTGCATAATAATCTCCCTAAGTTACACTCAAGGGAAGGTTTTGGACTAAATACTATTCACTCATGCCTACATATGCATTCATCATTTAATAATTTTAGTTACATTTTTTAACATCCTTCCAAATAAGCATTAATAAAGTATGGATATCATTAAGTAACATGCTACTAAAGTGGAGATAAACGCGATGATAAACATACTAAATTTTGGCTGAAATCATAAATTTAAATTGCTTCTACAATCATTAAAAATTGTAAGTCCATTTACAATTATAGCATAGCTATTAAATGGAAACATTTTTTGTTAAAAATTCATAATACACACAAAAAACCACACTCAAAATTTGCATGATTTGAGCAAATGGTATATAAACTTTACCTACTCTTTCAATCAAAATATAAATATAAAATGCAATATTCATACTTAGACATGAATGGCTTAATCTTTGAGACAAGCAAATAATAAGATTCATATACCCATCTCAATCAATAAGACACAAGGAAAGGATATAACATCATAATGCCACAAAACCTTTATCATTTCCTATCTGCAACTTGTAGTATAAGTGAGAGAGAGAATCACCAAGATGGCATCCACCCTACCATGAATCATTATGCTTCCCCACGCTACTCCATTGGAGGAGCCCGACCCATCTTAAAGGATCTAGGAAGTCGAGGCCAACAGGAATGATGTAATTTCACTCACCTGACTTATTGTTAATCTAGCATACCTATATGTGCATGCATTGGTATCATTCTCATGCATTAATGTCTAATACACTCATCTATAGTTAAATATATTTTTGAAGAGTGTAGAATAATCATAACAGTGCATTTATGGATATTATCAATAACAATCAATGTCTACAACATACAATGTTTCAATCATCTCACTAATATATCTTGGCATTCTACATGAAGGATAAATATACCAAAAATATAAGTCATGTTGGCATTGATCCAAACCATATATTCTAAATAATCTATTTAAAAATAGTTCCTTATTCTAATCATAACAACTTGCTAAACTCACTCACCATAATGATATAAAGGATGAAGGATCTTACTTCCTCACATGTTAATTTCTGAAATGTAGAACCTCCCCGCCCCTTTAGGATTTCGTGGAAGGGATAATATCATTCAATAAACTCACCCAATTGATTAATTTTATATATATATATATATATTCAATGTATATTTTCACCATTTAATTACTTATCAATTTTCAATCTGTTGATTTGCAACAAAACTGCAATGTTAAAACAGTCATAACTTCTATGCATAATTAAAAGTTCAATATGTTCTGGAAAGGTGAATGAATGAAGAAGAAAACCCAAAAATCATTTTGTGAGAAACCCAAGTAGCCTAATTAAAAGTTCAGTATGTTCTGGAAAGGTGAAGGAATGAAGAAAACCCAGAAATCATTTCGTGAGAAACCCAAGCACCTATGAGCAAATTTCTCTGCTACAAATTTTTCTAGTTTACCAAGCACACTAGTGTGACAATAGGGTAATTTTATACTTATACTAACACATAATCTAAAATTGATCCTAGAAAGTTTAATATTTAAATAGGCATCTAGGACATAATCTTATTTGATACTCAAGTCTCCTCTTCAAAACATATCTTGTGCATTATATTGCTTAAGTCAAGTGTATGAAATCTTCAAGCATGATATATAACTAACTAATCCAAAGCATGATGTCATTTCTCACTTGGTTATTCTTGAAAGAGAAAAGGTCTTCAAACCAACATGATTGTTGTTGTACATATATAAGATAGCAACTATAGAATACAACAAAACCATAGTTCAAGAAACTAACCAACTATTGATACAAGTTGTCTACTATTAGGCAATCAACAACAGGTTGTACACTGTGTAAATATATTAATGTATTACATATACTAACCAGTTGTTGATGAGTTAGGCATAACAAGTTGTCCACTATTAAGAAATCAGCAACGAGTTGTATTGCTTGATTATATCACTGCATTATATATATAAAAGTGTGCATATAGTAGACATTTGTTGAATCTAAAACGATTATAACTCAATCATATTTCTATCTCTCAAAATATTCATGGATATGGCTCCACTATATAATCTCTTATTCTGGATCACAATAATAATGTATGCAAGGTCCAGTTGTGCATAATATATAATCAACAAAATAAAGGGATGGCTAATGATTAAACCCTAATATACAAAAGAAATACTTCTATTCCATATCTCTATATTTCACATATAGGGAGAAATTTTCACTTTGGTAGGAGAAATTTTCACTTTGGTAGGAGAAATTTTCACTTTGGTAACTTCTCTCAAGGTGGAAGATATTAACGATACTAATTTGTTGTTTTCATTATTTTTTGAAGACTCGTGGCTAATAATAATAAATTGAATGGGTTCTAAATTTTATTTAAATTTCTTATGATAATTAATACTATGCTGCTACGGTACTTCATTAGAAATTTTAATTTATGTAATTATTCAAATATTCAATGCAATTATTTGTAGATCTATAACTTTATCTATGAGCAACAAGTCTATTGTGAGAATCGCACAGCAGCAAGTGAATATTATTTATTGAATTATCTTGAAAAGAGACAAATGAAATTTCTTGTATGTAAGAGAATTTAGTTGTTTCTTTTAAAATGATTTAAAAACAAGTACCAAGGGAAATGAGAGTAGGAAGTTTAGAGCCCACGTATCTGGTTGAAGATATTTTCAACCCTTATCTCAACTCTGTGAATCTTCTTTTCCTTCTTTCTTGTTTCCAAAAATTGACAACTGACTTTTCCTTGGCTTTTGAAAAAAAAGAATTAAAATTAGCTAAGCATAGGAAAAATACAAAATCCATTCTCAGCATCCTCCCCGCTACAACGAGGTCCCCCCCTCTTTTGTACCCCCATTTCCAGATATGGGTTTTTCTTTTCTAGCCCTTCCAAATTTGTTGTTTTTAAAAAAATGAAATCGTCAGTTATAATTTGAATTTCTTATCCTATTTAATGGATGCGTCTATTCTGGTTCCAAAACGGCAATACGGATTGACTAACACGCGTGTTAGTCGTGCGTTTTACACCATCGATTTGCAATAAACAACTGCGATTGACTAACACATCGCTATCACGTTGTACGAAAGGTCTGTTTAAGAGCCAAAATAGCTTCGGCCCTATCCAACAACATGCCACAATTCACATGTACACAATTCGTGGAAGTATTGAGAGGGTGCACCTTGGAGAAGGGAAAAACAACTTTAAAGATTTTTTTATTCATAATGCATATAATTTATTTTATTTTTAAAATAATCGGCCTTTCCTTTAAAATGTAATAAGCGCATTGACGTACCAATAAATATTTTTTAATGAAATATTCACTCTATTTTAGACTATACTAGTATTAATATTAAATTTATATAGTTTACTTAATTTTGTTTTATTGTATTATTATAAAATATTACTTGCATTCTTGTGCCAATTCTCATTTAATTGGCTTCATTTGATGGAATGCTAAAAAAATTATGTATCAACTAGCAACATGAGCTTGTGCCAAATTAAGCTTATAACTTGATGTTAACTCAAGCTCTAAATTACTTAATTAGGGAAATTTTATATAAATGTTCTATTCTTCTACAAATACATACATACATATATCATTATTCGAACTCGAAATACCTAATCTTATTCACGTACCTGTAACCTAACTATATGAGTCTAGGTGAATGTGTTTTAATTCCATCACGATAATTTAACTTCACCAACTAGAACCTTTTTACTCGATGATACTTTGTATCTCTCTCTCTAACCTAAGAGGATGTCAATAGCCAATGCACTTATGAAAACATAATATATAATCAATAATCACCATTATAATTCAATAGACTCGTAACATAATTAATTGTTTTTTGAAATTGTTTGTGATCAATACAATAATCCATTGATTAAACTAGGACAATTAAATGAGATGTGACACATTTAATGTTTGTAGTTGGGCAGTTGGCTTGTACCTACCCTCACATTATATTAAGACACATGTTCATATCTTGTGTTCTCTCATCTCTAGCTCTTTCCTTTATAAGCAAGGTTATTGTATATTTATAAATCATCTCAACAATATCATTTATCTTTCCTAGTGAAATATGTATCTCTCTCCCTCTTTCTATGGAAGTTGTTGTAGTCGTGATCCTAGCTTAGGATTATCATTCCAATAGTCTAGGTGTCAAGTTCTAATTCTAATACATGTTGCAGGATTATCCTAAGATCTTAGTTATTGATGAGGTGCAAAATGTTGACACATGTATTAATCTAAAAGTGGGTCCCTACTCATACTATATACTATAATATAATTACAAAAATAAGAGACACCACTATGTTTCAAAAGAAAAAAAATCAATGTGACATAATGGCATGTGTAGATGAGAGAATCTAGTGCATGCGAATAGGGCAATAGAGCAGGGAAGACAAAGAGAAATTTTAGGAGATGGATTTGGACATGGGCATAGGAGGCAGGGATGTGAGAATAGAATACAAGTCCTATTTTTTTCTATAGGATCCAATTCTATATTGTTGGGTCACAAGAAGACATGGGAAAACCCTAGGCACTAGGAAATGAATGGTAGATGTTTATTTAGGCAGAACTAATTCTTTCATGCATAGGGAGACAATGAAAGGCAACTAATCGGGAATAGTAAGGTAGTGGTGGTTCCATCAAAGACTCTTTATCCAATTCTAATAAATTTGAAGAGATACCCTTTTTGTGAAATGGTATGGCACTGGGAGTGATAGTGAAAGAATGGAGAATTAGTGGTTTAAACGATGGGTGAAGGAGTCTAAATCAAAATTCTAACAAATAATATTTTACTAAATTTTCAAAACATAGGACCTGAAACAAGTGATAGTGATTGAGAGTAATTTGAGGATGGATGGTTTCATTTTCTATATCAAGGAGTGGGAACCCAATTTCAACCCAACAAATCATAAAATGGAGAAGACTTGTATCTAGTAGAAAATTCTGAATCTACAATCAGAACAATAGAGCATGAATATTTCAAGATGATTAGAAATGAATTTGGAGCTTATATTTGTATAGAAGAGAGATTTCTTCCTAGTGAGTCTATCATGCAGATCGGGATCTATGTAGAAATAAGCTCGAATATCATACAATGGAATGAATTAAAATCATAATAGAAGACAATGAATAGCTTCCAAAATTAGAAATAGACACTATGCATAGAGGGACCTTCCTAGGAAAAATAAGAGAAAGACAAAAAAAAATCTAGGGGATTAGAGAAGCTCAATGAATGTGCATGCAAATCCTCAAGAATTAAAATAATCTACCATACAAAGTGGGTAATGAATTTTTGGAGGAGACTAAAGTTGCAATTGTATAGATCAATTAAATCTAGGGAAGTGAACTGATGAGGAGGAATGGTTAGTATTCAAGGAGCAGGGTCTTCCAGAAGGAGATATAGAAGATGGGGGTACATTAGCACTATTAGTAGAAGAATATTATGGGTAAAATCTGAATGAGATGGATTCAATACTAAAGGTAGTATGTGAGCTAATGGTTTTCTCAGAGGAATTAAGGTTGGGTCTAATTAAAATAGATCTACTATAGAAAGAAGGCAAGAAATTTGAAGGCCTTTTTGTAGAAGTTAAGAATCTAGCTAAAGAAGACTTAGGGGTAGAAGAATTAACAATTTCAAAAGAAAGAGGAGGGGACCATTGTTCAATGTCCTCACAAGTATTTACTGATAAATTGGGAATCAAGCAAAAATAATCCAATAAGGAAATCACCAGGTTATGGGAAAAGCAATATGAAGGGTATGAAAATTGCTTATGCTAAACTTGAACCCTGTTGGTAAACCCTAAGTAAGTCAACCACTTACCCTAGATCTACAAACTAATTCAACCAAACTTAATAGAGAACTATAAATGCATGAAAATAATAGGAAATCCTCCATGATATCGTATTTGATGGTGTTTCTCTCATATTTGTGTTGCACTTGCACAAGATCTCAAAGAAGAAAATATGTAATTGCGATGATGTGAGGATATGATTTTGATTATGTATGATCCTAGAGAGATTTTGGCAGAATGTAGTTATTCTCAAGATGTGTTATGGAGAATGAGGAGAGAAATCCTCTTTTATGAAGATCATTCTAAAAATGGAGGTTTAGATTAAGAGGTTCGATTTTGAATGGCCAAGATCCCAGAGATAAAAGAGACTCAATAGGATTTGACGGTAGGTAAAGGTGAAGGGAGGAGATTAATAGGTTAGTTGACTTTAGAGAAAACACAAAATGAATGAAGAGGCTATTAACACTTGTCATGTGCTTGTAAATTTGGATTATGATCCATGTGAACAAGTTGGAGGGCTATGATTAAAGAGGGAAAAAGTAAGAGAAATAATTAAATAAATAAAATTATTTATTTAATTAATAGAAGAAAGGACTAGATAAATTAAATAAATAGAAATATTTATTTAGGAGAAGAGGTTGGATTAATTAATTAAATAATAAATATTTATTTAATTAGAAAGATGGGGCTTAGTGAATTAATTAGATAAATTAAATATTTATTTAATTAATAGAAGACATTATGATAAAATTAAATAAATAATAAATATTTATTTAATTAAAGGACAACTTTAGGTGCCTACATTTTGCCTTTCTTTGAGACAATGCAATTTATTGGATTGTGAAAGCGATAAGGACTAGAAGCATGATGCCCTAGTCATGGGAAGGATGACAAGTTAGTAGGATGATGCCCCCTTGAGAGGACATTTGGGTTAGGAGAACACATGTATGCTCTTGGAAGAAAAAATGGGGGGATAAGGCTAGAAGAAAATGGATAAGAAGATGATAAATTGAGGGCCATAGAGGTAGCTATAGATAGGAATGGATGGATATATAGAAAGGATGAGTGTGGTGGAATCTTGTGCTTAATATAGTGTTATATAATCATTGAGCTTATTATCACAAGTGAGTGCAAGCATCTAGATATGATAAAACCTAGATGACTCACATACCATTTGCAAGGAGTGATAATACAAAACCACAAATAACAATGAAATGATAAAAATAATGATTCATCCTCACTTCTCTAAAATATTATTGATATCCTTTAGTAACATAATATAACGATACTCTCTGGATATTGTTAAGAAGACAGGGATGGGTGCGGAGTGGCAAGGAGAGCGGCGAGCGGGAATTTCAAATTTCAAATCTATGAATGGCGGAATTCCTGGGGATGGTAGTCTTTCTGTGGGTGGAACTGGAAATCAAGCTAATTTCTAGGTATCCCAAGGTACTGAAGGGGACAAGGAGACAGTCAAATTGGTGGAAGACAAAGATTCCAAAATCGGGGACCCATATGATAGAGGTAAGGGAAAAAATGGTCTTCGCTTTTTGGAGTGAAACCATTGGTAAAATCAGGGTTACCGAAAGTTAAAAATATTTATGATCCGGCAATAAGGGTTGTCGCTATTTATGTTCCGGATAAGTTGGTCGATCTTACTGTCTCAGGATTAGCTATGACATTAGTTGGAAGGTTTGCTGGTTTTAGGCCTAACATTGATGTTGTTAGGAATTTTATAAGGAGGAAATGGGTTCTTGAGGGTCAAGTGGATGTGGCGGCTTTGCCTAGAGGTTTTTTTTTCCTTTGCTTTTAATTCTAAAGAAGATATGAATAAAGCTCTATGTGAAGGACCATGGATATTCAACAAGTCAACTTTGGCTTTACAGAAATGGGCTCCAAACCTTTCTCTTGACAAGTCCTTTTTTATATCGGTGCCTGTGTGGACGTGCCTCTCGGGCCTCCCGCTGGAGTTCTGGAATGAGGAAGTATTCAAGGGGATAGCAAGTTCTTTTGGATAACTTCTCTCGATTGATCCAATGACTGCAGCTAAATCAATGTTGGTTTTCGTCTATATCTATGTTAATGTTAATCAAATGATGGATATGCCCCAATATATTGAGATTATATCTAAATTAGGGAAATGGACCCAAGCGATTTAATATGAATCGCTCCCGTTTTCTTGTTTTCATTGCAAAAAATTAGGTCATTGGGCAAAATCTTGTCCGCTTAAGAAGAGTAAGAATAACAAGAGTGATAGCAGCTTGAAGAAGAAATGGCAAACGAAAGATAAGAGAGAAGACTCATCAGTTGAGTGTGTTCCTAATAAGGAAGTGATTGAGATGGAAAATGAGGTGAAGAAGGATGCAAATAGTAATAATGAAAAACCTATTTGTGCCTGTTTTAATAATCAAATAGAAAGTACTAAAGAAGAAGAGCAAAGGAAAGAGGCAAATGTGCAAAAACATGATCCAGAGGACCAGCAAGGAGGGCCTATTAGTCAGGATAAAGTAGAGGAGAGTTCCAATGACGATGCCTCTGCCTCATCTTATACAAAAGCAAACAAGGAAGACTTCAATGAAGCGCAAGATTACAACATTTCTGATTTTGAGCCTCTTTTGTTGTTGACCAATGGAAGCCCAAAGCCCTTTCAATGCAAAACCCCATCTAATAGTGTGGAAATGACGGCCCTGGAAGGAAATCTTAGGATTCTCAATACTAAAGAGGGAAAATCGAATAAGGAAGGACCCAATGGAGGTATCTCAACTAGAAGCAAGAATAAGAAAAATGCAAATGTTGGAAGCCAAAACAAAAAGCAAGGGAGACCTTCTCTAAAACATCAAAGGGAACAGGAAATTTGGAAGAACCATGATGATGGAACATAGAGCTCCATTGAGTCAGCTCTATCCTCGGTTAAAGTATGAAGATAATTTGCTGGAATATAAGAGGGTTGAATGCCCCTCATAAGAAGGATGTGTTACGTAATATTATAAGAAATCATAAACCAGATGTGGTTCTTGTTTAGGAAACTAAGATGTGTAAGGATAAAGTGGAAAGGATTAGAATATTTAAAAATAATGGAGTTATAGGAACTAGTTTGGAGGGTGCCTCTGGAGGAACAGCGATTTTTTGGAACCAAAAAACTATTAAAGGTAAGGAAATCATTTCTGAAATCAATAGGAATTATGTGCTACTTGAGCATATCAAGGATAACTTTGTTTGGTTTATCACTAATGTCTATGTGCCTAATACCAAATCTAGGAGATTTAAATATTGGAGAAGCCTTACAAAAGACAGACTAAATTTTGCCGATAAAAGATGGATAATAATGGGAGATTTCAATACTCTGCTTAAAGAGGAAGAGAAAATGGGAGGCCTCCCCTTGCAGCTTGATGGTAAACAAGATCTTATGGACTTCATCAATGATCAAGCTCTTATGGATTTGGATCTCCAAGGGATCAACTATACCTGGACTAATAGAAGAACTGGAGCTGATCTTATTCAAGATAAGTTAGACAAACCTTAATTTCTCCTGAGTGGTTATCTAAGTATAGTTGTTCTTTGGCATCTATTATTAAGATTGGATCTAATCATTACCCTATTTCTTTTACTGCCAATTCTTTTTCTATTAAGAGAAATTTCCCTTTTAGATTTGAAAAAGTGTGGTTATCCCATCCATCTCAGGAAGTTTGTGTTGCTGATTGGTGGAGTTCTGAGGTTGAGGGAACGACTTTATTTAGAATAGCCAAAAAGCTCAATATTATAAAGGCTAAAATCAAAATTTGGAACAAAGAGACTTTTGGGGATATCTTCAAAAGTAAAGCCAAAATTAAAACTGAAATAAAAGAAGTTCAAGATAAAATCCAAGAGGACAGGCTTTCAAAAGAATTGAGATCTGTGAAAAATGGTTTGTTGTCTAAATACCACACTATTATTTCTAATGAAGAGACTTTCTGGAGACAAAGATCAAGAGCCTTATATTTGAAGGAAGGTGATAAAAATACTCGGTTTTATCACTTAACTGCTCTTAAGCACAGGGCGACAAACAGGATTTCCAGGTTATCCTGTAATAGGGGGATTTTAACGGATGATAAGAACATAAGAAAGGAAGTTCTAGATTATTTTAGCAACCTGTTGGGAGAAGTGGATGATCTTGATGTCAGTAATCAAAACCTCCTTTTGTAGGCTATTCCTCCTACCTTGACTAAGGAAGACAACAAATATCTCTCCCAAATACCTTCTAGTTAGGAAATAAAAAAGGCGGTGTTTTGTTTTTAGGGAGATAAGTCTCCTGGTCCGGATGGTTTTCCAATGTTCTTTTTCCAATCCTTTTGGCACATTGTGGAGATTGATATCTGTAAAGGAGTTAAAGAATTCTTTGGTTCAAGAAGGATTTTAAAACAATTGAATGCGACCTTCATTGTTCTAATTCCGAAGATTTCTGGAGCTGACTCTCTAATAAGTTTAGACCTATTAGTCTTTGTAATTCTGTTTACAAGATTTTGTCTAAGGTTCTCACTTCAAGATTGTTGGATATTCTTCCCAGAATTATTTCTGCTCAACAAAATGGTTTTGTCGCCGGTAGACAGATTCTGGATCCTATTATTTTAGTTCATGAAAATATTCATTCTCTAATGGCTGCTAAAAATCGGGGCTTTTTTCTAAGTTAGATATGTCTAAAGCCTATGATAGAGTGAATTGGCAATTTCTTTTTAGGATTATGAAAGCCTTTGGATTTGGAGAAAAAGTTATTCAGCTCTGTTCTCAATTGATGGAAACTTCCTCTTATGTTGTTATTGTCAATGGATCTTCCAGTTTCTTTAAAAGCACTAGAGGTCTAAGACAGAGGGATCCCATCTCCCCTATCTTGATTACTATTTTAGCTAAAAGTTTAGGTAGATTTATCTTTAAAAATGTGGAAGAAGGTGATCTCAAAGGGCTAAAAACTTCTTCATCCAATATTACTTGTACTCATGAATAGTTTGTTGATGATTGGATCACCATGGAGGAAGCTACTATTAGGAAAGCAAAAAATATGAAGTATGTTATGGATATTTATGAATCTGCTTCTGGCCAAAAAATTAATTGGGACAAGAGCTTGTTGTTCTTCATCAATACCCATGTTCAAAGACAATTAAGGATTGAAAGAATTCTTGGATGTAAAATTGCTGAGTTTCCCTCTACTTACCTGGGGCTTCCCCTTTGTATTAAGCTTGCGGATAATTTTTGGATCAAGTTGGTTGACAGATTCAACTCTAAATTGGCAGGTTGGAAAGGGGCTATCCTTAGTCAAGCGGGCAAGGTTACGTTGCTTAAAGCTACTCTCCAAAACTTTCCTATTTATGCTCTTAGCCTGTTTAAAATCCCTAGAAAGTTTGTGAAGGCAATTGAAAGAATCCAAAAAAAGTTTCTTTGGTCGAGAGTGGAAGACAAGAATAGAATTCCCCTTATACCTTGGAATAAAATATGCTCTCCCAAGGCCTCTGGGGGGTTGGGTTTAAGGAATAATAGCTCTATGATTAATCCCTTATTAGCAAAACAAATCTGGAGAATGAAAGGGGAGGAAAGAGAGTGGAATTTAATCTGGAGAAAGAAATATCTTCATATGCAACCTTCTGAGGAAGAATTTCTAGATAAATCTTTTACTGTTGAAGGCTCCACAATTTGGAATGCAGTTCAATCGGCTAAAAGTTGCGTTGTTGCTGGAAGAACGTGGAAATTGGGGAATGGTAGAAGTATAAGATTTTGGGAAGACAGATGGCTTATGGATAAACCTTTGGAGGAAATTCCAATCCTTTATGATTGGAAAGATTGGTTCAAAAATAGGCATGGGGTTTTGGTCAGAGACTATTAGAGAAATGGGAATTGGATTGAGTTTAGCCAGCATTGTTTGGGTTTAAAGTTTCTTGAGATTTTGCTTTCTTCTAAAATTTTGAGGGACAACAAAGAGGATAGTTTGATTTGGAGGGAACGCTAGATGGGAATTATTATGTGTCTTCGACAGTGGCTATCCACAAAAAAAGTTATGGAAGATATTCCTATTTGGGCTAAAGTGTGGAATAAGAAGTTAATTCCTAAAGTTAATATCCTTTTATGGATCTTTATCCAAACAAGGTGTTGACTTTGGACAACCTCCAAAAGCAAGGATTTTTTTTTCCTAACAGGTGTTCTCTTTGTTGCAAGGAAGAAGAGTCAGCTTGCCATATTCTCCACCAGTGTACTTTCAGCCAGGAAATTTGGAAAATTATTTTTAGTAGGTGGAAGTTGAGCTGGGTTTTTTCGAACTCTCTAGGGGAGTCCTGGCAGCAATGGTATTGTCCTACTTCCAACCCTAAGATTGTGGAGCTTTGGAAACTTACTTTCCCCTATGTTATCTAGAACATCTGGAAGGAGCGCAACAACATGATTTTTAGGGATAAAAGTGTTAATCCTGAAGTTGTGGTGGATAAAATATACAAAAGTATATTTGAATGTCTCAATGGTACCGATCATGGTCTAGTAGCTAAAGAAGACTTTAAAGATAGGTGGAACCTTTCTACAACCAACTCCAGTAAGGAGAAGGGTAGGAAAGATTTGGTGTGGTACTTCCCACTTCAGGGATGGATAAAGGACAACTTTGATGGGGCGTCGAAAGGGAATCCGGGTAAAGCTGGTTATGGGGGCATTGTTAGGAATTTTGTTGAAAGTTGCCTAGTGGCGGTTGTTGGCCCTCTAAGTAGTCAAACTAGTCATTATGTTGAAGCTTCAGCTACTCTGAATACTCTGATTATTGCTAAGAACCTAAATCATGACAACTTATGGTTGGAGGGAATCTCACTAAATATTATCAAGTGCTTGAAGGGGGAAACAAAGCCATCGTGGTCTATTGAAAACATAATTTTGAAAGCAAGAGAAATTATTGCTAGTTTTAAAGTTATCATAATTGAACATGCCTTTAGAGAAAAAAATTTGGTTGTGGATGGCCTAGCGAACCTAGGAGTTAATTCCGAAGCTCAAACTATTTGGCATGGGGAAGATAATTTTAATTTTAGTATCAAAGATCTCCTAAGAAAGGATAGATTCACGAGGAAAGAAGGACCGCATAATTATGATAGTTGAAATGAGTAATTTATGCATTTATAGAAAGGTAATGATTACTTGGCAAAGTGGCAGAATCGTAATCAAAGATATTAACACTCTGCACACTTTGTGGGTTATCATTTTCAAAATTTTGAGAGACAATGGGAAGAAAGCTTTGAGCTTGCAAAAGAACAGAGGTGACATTCTGAAATTGAATATGGGAGGGGATCTAAGGAGGGAGGAACCAGAAAACATTTCCAGATGGATGGAAATGCCAAAAGTATGGACGAAGCTAGAAAAAGGGTCCCTGACGAATTTTATGGAGAAGTTGGTTGATTACGATATAGGTAGGGTTAATCTTGTAGTCTCCAAAATAACTAAAAATTGGAGTAATGGGTCTTTTAAAATCCATGGTGTGAGGTTCAAATTGGATGCGGGCCTCATTGCGACTATAACAGGTATGCCCCACTCAGGGCTCAATTTTTTTAGAGATCTTAAGGTTTCCAATAATGCGGTTAAACTTTTTCTACATAAGGAAAATGAGAGGGCTAAAATTGGTAAAGCCACAGGGGTTATTATGATGCCTCCAACATTAAGAAAATTTGGGGTTGTGTGTTGAATGCCATCATGGAATACATAACTGTTGAGGGTCATTTTACTAGGGCCCATACATATCACTTTGTGCTATTAAACCACTTCAGGCATGAGAAAAGGGTTTCCTTGCCCTACTATCTCTTCAGGTCTTTGTCAAGGTCCCTCAACAAATACAACAAGAACCCCTCAAACCCGCTACTTCATTGTGGCCTCATTCTGCTCATTTATGAGCACTACAAAATCCTTTCCATTTAGGAAAATGAGAGGTTGTTTGCTTCTCTAGGGAAAGGCAAGAGAAAGCTGAAGGAAGGCGGACCCAGCCAGGAAGAGTCGACTCGGAGCAAAAAAACAAGAGCACAACTGGGATGAAAACCCAAGATGACAAGAATGACACAGAGGAAACTGGAAAAGATGGCAATGAAATGGAAATGGATGAGTCTGGAGATGAGGAAAGTTGGAAAGATGAGGACGTGGGTGCAGAGGAAGATGAAGCTGAGGACGTGTCCGACCAAGATAGTCCAATTCACAGTGCTAGCTTAGGCAATGACAATAACCAGCCTATGGTGGAGAAGGATGATAAGGTTAATGAGGAAAAAGAAATGGATTCTGAGAGGGAAAAGAATAAGGAACCAAAGAAGGAAACGGCTAAGGATAATCTGAGTAAGGATAAGGAGTGTGCTGGAGAAGGGTTATTTCTGGATAACCTCAAAAACCTTACCAAGGCTAGATTGGGTTTTGACAGATGGACATATGAAGTTTTGAAGAATTTAGAAAAAAATGGGAAGCATATGGATGAGAAAAGGAAGACAACAGGAACCAGAAGCAATGGAAGCAGGACATGGAGGAAAAAGCTAAAAAGATGGCAGCTCAGATTGACTATCTGGAAGAAGGTAAAGTGGCAATTAAAAACTTGTTGGGAATGATCCCAAATATCTTGTCTACTGTTACAAAGAACCTAGAGGATATTTCTAAGGTCCTTGAAACCTCCAGTTCTCCCAAACTAGTTGTGAACCTTGACATTGATGAAGATGCTATCGAGACCGGGAGCGGGGAAGCTACACCTGGTGGAGCAGCAAAGAGAACTAGGGCGAGTGTGAAGAAAGTTGTTGCGGCGACTGCTAAGGATATCCCTAATATTAGGGATAATATCAAAGATCTATATGGGATTAGCAATAACTTGGCTAATGCCTTGAAAAACATAAATTACTTCCTTTTCTGTGCTTTGTCTGGTTTGGTTGGTTTTCGCTAGTTTTTTGGGGCTTTTTAGCTGATTTTTTCTAGTTGTTATGCTGGTTTTTCTTATGTAAGTTCCTTTTAGTTTCTTAATGCTTTTATCTAGTAGAATCTTTTGTAAAGGGTTTAGGGGCCCCTTCAAAACATATTTTTACCTTAATAAAAAAATAATATAATGATACAAGATAAATCAAATAAATGATAAAAATCACTAGACCAAACAAGTCAATAGCCATTTAGATCTTCTTGCCAATGTTAAGTGATCTTGTTAAAATTATGCTTGATAGGATGTCTATTATAAGAAAGATGTATCCATAGGACATGATATCTGATAGGGTGCATGTTCTAGGAATGATGTATCTGTAGAGGATTATTTGATAAAGATATTAAAATTGATAGGTAGTTGATCAGTAAGGTTGTAGGCTAGCTTGGTAATTTTTATGTTGATTCATGTTTTGTTAAGCTTGATGTTTTGTGTAATGTTTTGATTTTATTTGTTCGATGTTTCATTTTCTTAGCAAGAGAGTTTATTATGGATTTTGGATTATTGAAAACTATTTTTAGTTTGTTGAAGTTTGAAAAAAAATGGATTTAAAAAAATATTGATTTTTTTGGATTTTATAAGTTTATTGATTTATTTTTATTTTTAATTTCATGAAAGCTGTCCAAATCACTAATTGAGGCATAAGACACATAGCGAGATTTATTCTCAAGCAATATGTATTTAGTTTCCCCTAGTGTCTAGTAAGGCATAAGGCATTATGAGGAGATGAATGAACTGTTGGGATGGAAATGGATAAGTGAAGGATGGAGACAACTTATTATAGAATCATAACTGATTTGATTTTCAAGAACTGTCTTGGAATGGGATAAAATCTTTATCCAAGCTACGGGACTAGATATGGCAATACGAGGTGATGGAATGGCACTTTGGATGGCGTGTGGTCCATACGAATGGAATGTCAAGATGTTTATGAAAACATATTTTATATTTTATGTCCTTAGCTTTGATCAAGATCAAGGAATGGATAAGATAGGATTGAGATAGGATATGGATAGGTTAAGTAGGACCAAAAGTGATAATGGACGACGGAATTAACAAATGGATAAGATAATGGATATGGATTGAAGGGTGTGGATAAGGTGAAGCAAATAGGATGCATAGGGCTTATGGAGATCCTTAACCTTGTCAAGATCAAAGGTAGAAAAGGGAATATGGATGAAGGTAGGCTTTCCAATGGATAATGGAGGATGGGGGATAATGGAGGATGAGGTGGATAGGATAGCACAAATGAATCTCGCATTGAAGTGTAGAGTGTAAGAGGAAAATGAATTACATGTGATACCTACTTGCCATGTTTTCATCATGGTACTTGGCCCAAGAACCACAAGAGGTGGTTTTCACCATTGGACAAATTATTTCTCTTTACTTTTTTCCCTTTTTATCTTTTTTTTTTGACATTTTTCATTTTTATTTTTTTTACCTTTTGGAAGATAATGGATGCATTATAAGATATAGAGGAAGGACTCGAGCATCTCATTGTTTGGATGGTAGCCCTAAATATGTGCTAAAATGGACCATGGATATTGAAGGTAAGGTCAAATACATTGGTACGATGATAGTAAAGGAAGATGACATGGATGATTAGGTGCAATGAGCTAAGGATTTATGCAAAGGATTAGATGTGAGGGATGGAAGGATACAAAAAATGTGTTGGATAATGCATATGGTGTTGGAAGATTTTTGTAGGGGTGGATGGAAATTTTGGGAACGTCAACTTTGGCACACACCTTGAAGGGTAATGGTGTGATGTATGAAAAATGGATTTTGGATTTTGAGACTTTGATGGAGAAGTGGATGTGGATTTTGAAACATAAGGACTCAAAATGAATGAAGGAGATGGTGGAGGGTATATGATAGTAGATTTTTGAAAATAGGGACCCAAAATAGATTTAAAAGATGGGATATGTTTAAATGGAGGAGTGAACGAAGCCTTTGGATTAGCAAGCTTGATGCCAATTTTTTTGTTTCTAGTAGGATGTCATTCTTCTATGAGCAACTTGGGAATCCACATGGCTTTTAATTTTTCTTTTATTTATGGTTCTTTTGAATGTGTTGCTTCTATAAGAAACGTGGGAATCCACATGGTTTTTTTATGTTTAATGGGTTTTTGCTAATTTTCTTTTTTAATTTTGCTTTACTTTTACATGTCTTTTAGATGGGACATGTAGATCTTTAGATGTATGTGGATTTTTGGACTTATGGATTTTATGCTTGGCATCCAAATTCCTTCCAAGAGCATTGGAATTCTTGGATGGATAGGAATAATATGAAGAGATTTTGGATGAGTTCATGAAGGTGGATGGTTGGAAGGTTCTCAAGAATGTGTGCCTTTGTTGACCTTGATTTATGGTAGAGTGAGTGGATTGTGAGCTAGGGGTGATATGGATAGTGTATGGTCGGATATAAGGGCCTAAGATAGATGGAAAATACAAAGGATTTGGTTTTGGGGTATAGGGACCTAAGATGGATGGAAGGGGTGAATGGGGATGTGCATATTTGGATTTAGATAGAAAATTGTGGGACTAAGTAGGGATACCAACATTTTGAGAGTGACTTATGTAGTCAAGGTCATGATAATTTGGATTTTATTTTATATAAAGGGGTTTAAATATACCTTGTTCATGAATTCATAACCCTTTTCCTTGATAATGCATGATTTGACAAATTATTTTAGCAATGGGATATTTGTTATTTTTTAAACAAGACACAAGTCCATTTTGAGGAGGATATGGTATGGAGGGAATGATAAGATCATGGAGTAAACTAGATCAAATGCATGTGGAGGACCCAAGTTGATAAGTAAGGGGTTCATCAATAGCTTGGATAGGGGTGACGAGATCTTGAGGAGAATTACAATCATGAAGGGAATCGAGAGGGATGATGGGGTCTTGAGGAGGATATGGAAGATTATGACATGGAGATGAAGGTTTACTTTTATCTTGACATGGAAGAGGATCATTATATGGAGTTGAAAGGGTTCTTTTCTCTTGATTTGGAATATTGGAAAGGATGGAAGGGATAGCATGACCTTACTTAAGAAGTGGATTATGAGTGGGACTTGGAAGTCTACGTTGCTCTTGAAATTGAATGGGGTCATCTTAGATGGAATGAAAAAGGATAGTGGGATCATCCCGAGATTCTAAAGATATGAAGTCTTGGTCAAAAATTGGATGGGATGGGATGGGAAAGCTTTGGGATCTTGATCTTGATTCATTTTAGGACATGTTTCTTCATACTTTGATTTATACTCTTGACATTGGATACAAGTTTGGATATGTATGGGAGATTATTGGATGGATTCCATGTTTTGGCCTTATACAACTGGATAATGGGACTCTTTTGAGTGATTTTTATTAGAGATGGAGCATATGGTGGCATTGGCTCTAGTATTTTTTACTCATGGTAAGGATTTGTATCAATAACTAGATTACCTTGGACTTTTATTGTAGATAGCCCTTGAGGTTAAACTTGAAAGGTGTCATAATTGGATTCATTGTTTGATGGAGATGGTGGGTATTTTTAGTGTAAATCTTTAGGGGATGAAGGAATGGTGGGAGAAGTGTGGACCGACATCTTCAAGGAAGGTAGATATGTCATTGGTGTGATTATTTTGGGATGAGCCATTTCTAAACATCGGTATATGATTTTGGTCATGCTTGGAAATAGTATCTTGGCATATGACTAATTCCTTTTGGGTGAATGAATAAAATTTTCTTCAATACTACTATCACCTTGACCAATAAGGTCCTAAATGAGGTTTTAAGCTTCTTGCAATTAGATGTTTAATGCAATATTTTTCTATGGTATTCACAAAATTCATTATCAGTCCACCACAAGGGTTTGACTATAGGTTCAAAAGGTCCACCTTTAAGAAGTGTAATAAGCTTATTGGCAACATGTTTTTGCAAGGATGATTCATTGGCTCTCCCAAAGGTGTATATTTTTCATCCTCATGTCTTGCCAATGTTTATGAGAAGTTTTCCATGGATTTGTTGTTTTGAGAAATGTGAGAGTGGTTTTCGATTGTTTGAGGCATAGGTATACATGTGGATTGTTGGTTGGGTCGAATTTTGTTTTGGGGAATGTAGTTTCAATGTGTGACTTGAGGGTTTGGCCTAGATTCTTTAACTTTCATAATCATTTTTTCAAACCAATCCCAAAATTTTGGGTTTGGGTGTATGTGTTTGTGGAGCAAGTGTTTTGTTATTGTTGTTGTATGTAGTTCTACTGCAAGTTTTGGGACATGTGTAAGTTGGATTGATATGATTGATAGGTTGGTTGGAGGAAAAATGGTATGGTCTCATATATTGTTTCAATCGGAGGGATAAACTCTTCACTTTCCCTACAAAATGCATCAATGCAATCCATGATGTATGACTAAATTTGCCTAAGATGTCAAAATTATGACTAGGTCTGAATATTTGATAATCAATGTGGTTGGAAAACACTTCAAATGTAAAGACTCAATGGCTATTAAGTGTTTGTGATGAAAAAATAAGGATATGGCCAATTCTCCATAGATACCAAATTTTCACTAGTTTAGCACAATATAAGATACTTCAAGCCCTCTTCACAACCTAAAAGTAAAGGCTTATTGTAGTTAAATTAAGCCCACACTTGGTACTCCATCAACTCAAATGTCACACTTTAAGGGTGCTTTACACTCTTATTTTTGCAAGAGAAGGATGGGTAGGGGGATCGAGGACTGAAGGCATAACCCAATCACCCTCTTTTCACAAGCCATATTTAGCTTATACAACCCAGAAATTTATGTCTCATCTCAACGAAGTACAAATGGTGAGTAACTTCAAGATGCAACGAGTTGCAAATGTGATGATTAATAGTGCTAATATGTTTGTCTTGGTTGTCATTAATGGTTGTCATTTATGTCAACATGTGGGTTTCCATGAGGTTTTCTGAGTTGGTGATTCAGCATATGTTTTTCGATCCATTTGGTGCTCCAGAAGTTATGCTTTGAATGGTGTTCAATGTTGACTGGTAATTGTTAGTGTTGTTTGTGGTCTGGATTTCTCTATTATCTATATATTATGTTGATTACTTGCATTCATGATTATCTTAGTTTCATTCTTATTTTTTTAAGTTGAGAAGCGTTATTTTGGGTCCGGTCTTATCCAGGATCAGAGACTATGTAATGACATTAGTGTAGCATATGAGTATTTGTAATGGGTGTGTAACATGTTGATCTAAACGATGAAGCGTGTTGGGGTGTGGTTCACTTTTCATTCTTTCCCACCATAGGAATGCTCAGTACAGACCTATTTCAAATTTGGTTTGGCCAACTTGGAAGGTTATGTAGTCAGGAGGATAGTATAAGTAAAGGATGATCAAAATGAATAATGCAATGGGAGACATGTGAGATTGAAAAGCTAAATCCGATTGAAAAATGATGTGAGATCTTGTGATAAGTTGTGTAGTATATTATTGGGGTCTTAAATCTATTATGGCATTGTTGTTTATGGTAGTTGTATCTCAATGGTGGTTTTTATATTCTTTCTTTCTCTTCTAGCAATGAGACTTTTTGGGTAGTGAGCCCTCCCGCAGTGAGCATTCTGGTAGTGAGCCACTCTTTGTAAAAATCACCTTACCCAGTGTCTCCCTAATAGGTGTTATATATTGAGAAGTAACATTTTTCATGGTTTTTCACTTCTAGGGTTTTCCACATCATATCTAGTATTCATTATGCATATATGTGTGTGCTTTCATGATTGCATCTATTTAGATTAAATAATTAATAAGTTGGTTATTCCAGATGTGTGAAAGAGTTTAAAAGTTTAATTAGCAATTGATTCATGCCCCACTCTTAGTTGTCTGGTCATTCAACAATTGGTATCAGAGATTTGGTTCATTGGAAAAGAGCTTAACTACTTGAGGTAGATCCGATGGCATATAAACTAACTATTCCTATCTTTGAGGGATCTAACTATGGCTTCTATAAAGTGAAGATGAGAGGTTACCTAGACTCCTTGGGTTACAACACTTGGAAAGCAATGAAAACTAAGTATGTTCAACCAGAAAATGGTCTTACTACTATGGATGAGATTCAAGCTTATGAAGAGGACGAAAAAGCAAGGTATGCTATCTTTAGTGCTTTATCAAAGACTGAATTAACAAAGGTTATTTAATTGAATACTGCTCATGAAGTCTGGGAAAAGTTAAGGGAAATCTATGAAGGAAATGACTAATTTATATTGCTTCAGGGAGGTAGATTAATTGTGGGGATTCCCCCTACTATTCGATCCATCTTGGCTCAATTGATGGATTCAACAATGGATGCATGATTCGCTCAAACACCTCCCTCAATTCTCTGCATCAAAGAAGTTGATAGCTAAGTGCAGATATGAGAACTTGAGAATGGAAGGAGAGGATATAACACGTTATTTTTAGAGGGTTGACAACGCAGTAAATGAAATAAGAGAACTTGGCAGAACCTTAAATGATGAACAAATAATGGAGAAGATCTTGATGACTCTATTGGAAAGCAACAGTGATATGATATCTATTATTGAAGAAGTTTATGATCCAAAGAAGTTCACTAGGGAACAACTATATGGCACTCCAACTGCATTTGAAATGAGGAAGTTTGGTAAAGACAAAGCTAAATCTGAGACAACCTTTAAAGTTGTTGAGGAAGACCCAGATGATGAAAGTTTGATTGAGATGGAAGCAAATTTTGTCTGATGAAAGGAACCAACAAATATAAAGGTATGTTACCTCTTAAATGCTTTAGATGTGGAAAGATTGGTCACATTGCTACTAGATGTTAGGAAAAAGGAATAAGACAAAATTTAATAAGAGAGCATATTATGTTAAAGATGGTGCTGGTATTTCAGATGATGAATCAGACTATGAAGAAGGTGACCATTTATTTTTGGTAGAAAAAGATGTACCTAAAACTAATGTCTCTAACATACTATCCTTTGAGACTATTAAAATTGTTGCTACTACTTTACATGTTAGAACAGATAGAAATGAATGGTTCATTGATAGTGGATGGTCAAAGCATATGACTGGTGATAAAAGTAAGTTTGTAAACCTTGAAAAGTATGACGGAGGTTCTATTAGGTTCGGAGATGATCAGACAACGCAAATTGTGGGAATTGGTTCTATTACCTTTGATGGAAAGCATAATACTAACAATGTTTACTATGTGAAGGGTTTGCATCATAATCTCCTAAGTGTTGGACAAATGTGCAAAAATGGCTAAAATGTTGTGTTTTAGGATGGTGGTAGTGAGATCGAGAAGAGATCCGGGACTGTTATTGTAGTAGGAAAAAAGACTGGTGGAAACATGTATCTACTAGGAGCTACAAGACATTGTTTGTTATCTTAGTTATATTATAGTCAGCTCTGGCACAGAAGGATGTGTCACATCAACTTTGACAATTTGGTGAAGATTAGTTCAACAAGTGCAATAAGAGATTTATCGAGGTTGACTAAACTGGATAACAATATTTGCAAGGAATATCAAGAGGGAAAGCAAATAAAAGGAACATTTAAAGGAAAGGAACAATCCTCTACCAGACTACTAGATTTGGTGCACACAGACTTATGTGGTCCTACCAAAAAAAAGAGTATACAAGGTGATAAATATTTCATGCTCTTAATTGATGATTATTCTAGAATGACATGGGTTGCTTTTTTAATAGAGAAATCAGAAGCATTAAAAAAAATTCAAGATATTCAAGGCGAGAGTTGAGAATGAAGTTGATAGAAGAATTAAGTGTTTGAGATCTGATAGAGGAGGAGAAATTACTTCTGATGAATTTAACAATTTCTATGAGAAACAAGAATTAGAAGATAGTTATTTATCCCAAGGACACAACAGTAGAATGGCATGGTGGAAAGAATGAATAGAAATATACAAGAGTGAGCTAGAACGATGATCAAAGGAGTGGGACTATTAGAGGTTTACTAAAGATAAGCAATACACACAATAGTGTACACCCTTAATAGAATTTTATTCTAAAAGAGATATGGGAAGACATCATATGACAATATGGCACGAAAGGATTCTGACAATGAAGTATATCAAGGTATTTAGAAGAGAATGTTTTATTCCGGAGAGATGAGGATAATCTTGGAAACTTTGATAGCAAACCAGTTGAAGGCATATTCCTAGGTTACTCTACAAGGAGAAAGGCTTACTAGGGTTACAATAAAAAGACTAAATAGAATTATTGAAAGTGCACATGTGAAGGTTGGTGAAGATATTTCTAAAGACTCTGATAAATTGGCAGGATACAAATTAGATGAGTCATTTGATAGAAGAAGGAAAGAAGAAAATAAAGAAGAGAAGAAAAATGAAACTCGGGATGCTTTGGCAACTACATCAAAAATCCCAAGGTATGTTCAGAGGAATCACTCTAAGGATCATATTATGGGGAACAATAATTAGAGGAGTTGTTACAAGAAGTAAGGTGGCTTGAGAATAATTTTTTTATGTTTATTTTCTAAGACTAAACCAAAATTAGTAGAAGAAGCTTGCAATGATAAAAGTTGGATGAAGACAATGAGAGAAGAACTAGACCAGATTGAGAAAAATCAGACATGGGAACTTGTACACAGACTAGCAAATAAAATGTAATTGACACAAAGTGGGTATTCCGAAAAAAGTTGGAGGAAGATGGAAAGGTTGTAAGAAACAAAGAAAGGTTGGTTTGGAAGGGTTACACTCAGATTGGAGGCATTGGCTTTGAGGAAACATTTGCTCCACTTTCTCAGATGGAAGCTATTAGGATGTTCTTAGATTTTGCAGCTTTCAAGGATTTCAAAGTTTATTAGATTGATGTAAAATTAGTATTTTTGAATGGTGAACTGAAAGAAGTTTATATTGAACAATCAGAAAGATTTAAGCTGATAGATAATCTGGATATTGTTTGCAAGTTGAAGAAGGCTCTATATGGATTAAAACCAGCTCTTAGAGTTTGGTATGGAAGGCTAGACAAGTATTTGATTGGTCAAGTTTTTCAAAAGGGATTTGTTGATAGCAATATTTATTTCAAAGTTGATTTAGGTAAAATCTCAATTGTTTTAGTGTATGTTGATGACATGATTTTTGGAGGGAATGATGGTATGTGCAGAAGGTTTTCTATTGAGATACAAAAATAATTTGAGATGTTCATGATAGGTGAGTTGAATTTCTTTCTTCGATTGCAAGTAAATCAGAATAGCAAAGCAATTTTCATTTCTCAATCTAAATGTGTCAAAGAATTGCTAAAGAAGTTTGGGTTAGAGAATTCTAAACTAGTGTGTACTCCTATGATCATCAGATGCAAGTTAACAATAAATGAAAAATCTCCTAAGGAAGATGTAAGTACAGATCAATGATTGGAGTACTATTATATTTGACTGCTACTAGACCGGATATCATATATATTGTTTGTTTGGCAGCTAGATAATTTCATAAAGAACCAAAAGAATCACATGTTGCAATGAAAAGAATTTTCAGATATTTAAAAGGAATAGAAGAGTTCAAATTATGGTATTCCAAAGATTTAGAATTCACTTTGACAACTTATACAGATGCAGATTGAGCAAGAAGTTTTGATGACAAAAAAAGTACAAGTGGTGGAGCATTTTTCCTTGGCTCTCGGTTAGTTGCTTGGTCAAGTAAGAAGCAGGATTTTGTGTCCTTATCCACTACTAACGCTAAACATATTGTGACATCTTCTTATTGCACATAGGTACTATGGATCAAGAAGACTTTAAAGGATATTGGTGTATTGTTAGATGAACCTATCTCAATTATGTGTGATAACACCAGTGTAATAAACATTTCTAAGAATCTAGCACAACATTAGATAGAACAAAACATATATCTATTTGGTATCATTTATTGAGGGAAAAGGTGTTGGATAATTAAGTAAGGCTTGAATATGTACCTACAAAAGAGTAGATTGCAACCATTTTCACCAAGACATTGTGTAAATATACTTTTGAGTATCTCCAACAGAAGTTGGGGGTATTGCACCCTCCTAGTTTGAATTAATGTGCATTTGGACATGCATTAGTTCAGTGATTTGCATGATTATTCTTTTCTATACTAAATCTTGAGGGCTTCCTCTTAGGGAGAGAAGAGTAAGTTTCATATAGGAAGATGAGCCCGCCTTTGTCCTTGATGTCAAAGGGGGAGTGTTGCAGAGTTGCAATTGATGTTGTAGTTGATGACATATGTGATTTTTCTATTTGTTGTTGATGGATGTTTCCATCAATGACAAAGGGGGATATTGTTGAAAATATGATGATTGATGGTGCTAATATGTTTTTCATAGTTGTCATTGACGTCAACATGTGGGTTTCTGTGATTTTTTCTGAGTCGGTGATCTGACATATGTTTTTTGATCTATTTGGTGCTTCGGAAGTTGTGCTCCAGATAGTGTTCAGTGATAACTAGTAATTGTTAGTGTTGTTTGTGGTCCAGATTTCTTTGTTCTCTGGATATTATGTTTATTGCTTGGATTCATGATTATCTTAGTTTCATTCTTATTTTCCTAATTTGAGAAGCATTATTTAGGGTCTGGTCCAATCGAGAATCAGAGACTATGTAACAACATTTGTGTAATGTATGATTTTTTGTGATGGATGTGTAACGTGTTAATTTGACTAATGAAGTGTGTTGTGGTGTGGTCCACTTCTCATTCCTTCCCACCACTAGAATGTTTAGTGTAGACCTATTTCAAATTCATTTTGGCCGAGTTGGAAGGTTATGAAGTCATGAGGGCAGTATAAGTAAAGGATGATCAAAATGAATGATGTAATGGGAGACATGTGAGATTGAAAAGATAATTCTAACTGAAGATTGATGTGATATCATGTGCAAAGTTGTGTAGTGTGTTATTGGGGTCCATAAGCTATTTTGACATTGTTGTTTGCGGCAATTGTATCTCAATGGTGGTTTTTCTTTTCTTTCTTTCTCTTCTGACAATGAGCCTTTCTAGGTAGTGAGCCCTCCCACAATGAGCATTTTGGCAGTGATAGACCCTTTGTAAAAATCACCTTAATTGGTGTCACCCTAACAAGTGTTATATATTGAAAACAAACATTCTTCATGGTTTTTCCCTTCTAGGGTTTTCCACGTCTGGTATTCATTGTGTATGTATGTGTGTGCTTTCATGATTGCATCTCTTCAGATTAAATAATTAATAAGTTGGTGTAGACACATAAAATTGATTAAATTAATATTTAATTAATTATCCCTTTATCCCTTGATTAATTTAATTAATCGTTTCATCCTATTATTACCCTAAATTAATTAAATTATTTTTAATTAATTATCTCCTTCCACATATATAATTAATTATACATATCTCTTTTATCCTAAATATGATTTATTTCAATAAATCAAGCTCACCTTTAAATAATATTTCATTTTTAATCCTAATCCTAATTAGCTAAATTAATTCATAATTAATTAAGGTAATTCTATGATTCCTACAAACCTATCTTTTAATCCCTCCATTGAACTAATTAAACCAAGGCCTAGCCTGTGTTAGTATTTATTCAAATTAAAAATACTACACATTTACCCAAAACCCACATGTGACCCCCTCTTCAAGGACTTGCATGCACAAGTCACTTCAACATCTCCACATCACATTTGACCAAAGAGTTCTCACACATGTGTGAGGATGCTCTTCCCCATAGAGCCACCCTACACTTTTCTCTTTTAGCTCGTATTTCATAAGCTTTCTTCCACTAGCCCTTACACCCTTCCACAAGTGTTTCCACTTGTCAACCTCTTTTGGACTTCCCAAGATTTGCTCACACATGTGTGAGCACGTCTTCCCCTTTTCCCTATGACAATTGTTCTTCCCAAGATGTACTCACACATGTGTGAGCACACCTTGTTCTCTCCTTCAATCTAAGCCCTTGATCAACTTTTGATCTTGACCGTCAGTTTCCAAGCCTAAAACTCTGTAAATTGAGCCCTTATCTCTTATCAAATCATCCACTTTATATACATCCTCATGCTGACCTTTTATCTACTTTTCATCATAGCCTTATGCTGCCATTTTGGTTGCATATCCATAATCATTACATCCATCATGTTTCCCTCTTGCGTGCATAATCCATTTACCATAACACCCTCATCATGTCAGAATCCTTATCCACACATCCTTACTTTGTTATGCGATTGTGAGAGCAATCCACATTCACCATCATCCATCTCTCCAAATCTTCATTTGTCAATCTCAGAGTGTCGGGGTCGTGAAGAGGAGGAGGACAAGAAAGAGTCTATTAGCAATGGGAGTGTCATGAGGAAGTTTTTCTTTCCGCTCATGTCTCATTATGCTTTTATTTTAGTCTTTCTTGATATCTCATTTTAAAATTTATGTTGATTAATCATACTAACTATTTAATGGTGAGACATTTTGGCACGCCCAGTTCTATGGTTGTAGGCTAATCTTATGCATTTGATAAAGTTATTTTCTTCATACATGTGCATGCAAAAAGATATTTGATGCTTGATATCATTCATTCGACAGATTTTATTACGCTTTTAGGAACATTTCTACATTTTAATGTTCATACACTGTTTCACGTACACTTTTTTATACAGTAGAATGTTCACACACTGTTTTATACAGTAGAAAGTTCATGCACTTTTGGAGTGATAAAAATTATCTAGCTTCCTAATCAACATAATAGAGAAAATGAAAAATATTGCACATTTTTATATTTAAATGATGGATCGAAGGCTTGTCAAATAACTTTCATGACTAATGTGTTTTTCAAATCGTCTTAATCATCCACATTTCATTTACTTGAAGGCCTGTGTGTGCAACCAACGTTGGAATGAAAACATTCATGTTAGTTTTACTTAAAGACTTTACTCATGAATCGTGGCTTCAAATTTTAGATTGTTTTGATTTTAATATCAATGACTTTTTATTTGTTTGTGCAGATCGAATCAGCTTTCAAGGTGATACACATTTGCTTTAATGTTTGTTTATTTAGTATTTGAATATTATATAAAAAAATACCAAGACTTTTTAATCTTTCTACTATTTTTAAATTAGTTTTTTTAAAAACACTTTTACCCCATGGTCACATGGAAGACGAGGTGTGGCTAAACTTAGCATTTCAGGCATCCAGCACCTGGTCATGTGGATGGATAGGCGTTCAAGCACTTGGGGACTAAAACAGGAACCTTTTTCTTTTGTATGTTTAAAAAAGGTGGTTTCACTAAATCGGGTCTAACTTTTTGCTCACAGGTCAGATTTTCAATTTTCAAAAAGCATTGCAAAGCTGACTCAGAGCTCTATGTTGTGATATAAATGAATTTTCCAGATTCTGCTTAAAACAAAATCAGATATACAGGTCCAAAGTCAGCCTTTCCTTTGAAACTTCAAATGCTCATAACTTTGTCATATAAAATCATTTTTGAGAAAATTATTTTTTCAAATTTATCAAAAAATCATAAGGAATCCATTTTTGCAAGTAATTTTTGCTTTGGACAATCTGTTTGATGTGTTTTCCTCATATCATCAAATTGGGCTTAAAATGAGCTTTTCACATTTGGATTTGGATCTAAAATAAACAAGTGTTTTTTGAAACCCAAGACCCACTTACATATGCCCTCCCCTTGAATCCTAGTGGTGAACTTGGGTGCACCAAAAATAAGTGGTCTTGTTTTCTTTTTCTAGGAGGCTTGCTTGGGGGTTTCATCTCCTCAAGGGATGACCTCAACTCTCGTGTTCTGAAGGAGTATGAAGAGTAGGGGTGAATCTAAAGAAACCCCTCTTGGAAGTGGAATCTTGTCAATCTTGGCTAAGCCCCAAAGAACTTTATACCTTTGGGAAGTGAAGGTGGAGATTGGGTTACCATCTCCTCCCGATTGTTTGCCATTATTCTCTTTCATCTACGGATTTGGGTCTCACGTACCTTGTGTATATAGAGGACACCCCCTAGTTGAACTTGTGAAGCCTAGTGAAGACTTTTTAGCCATCTTTCCTTGTGGTGCCTTGTGCATACAAGGATTGATAATCCCACTTGAGTAGACTTATTGGTGTGTCTTATGTGTTTGAATGTTTAAATCATCTTCCCCACTTGAAACCAAAATGGGACACAAATCCAAATTGAGCTATAGGATTTATGTATTTTGCATCATTTCATTGTGTGTTTTCATATTAAATTGAAAAAAAAAATCATAAAACTCAAAAATTCAAAAACAAATCACAAAACTCAAAAAGTCCAAAAAAAATTAAAAAATTAAAAACTCATAAAAATCAAAACATTTAAAAAAAAACAAAAAAAATCTTTGGTTGTGTCTAGGTTTCCTCCAAGTCAAATCTTCCATCTCTCAACCCTCCTAATCATTCTTCTCCATCTTAATCACTTCATTCCTAATAATCACAACTATCATCTCCTAATCAATCCTAATCATTCTTCCAATCATAATCATTCTTGGTTCAACCCTAATCCATCCATAATCTTCCATTTAGGAACCTAATCCTCATAAATTTTCTTCATCCAATCAAGGTTCCCATGCTCATTTTCCAACCATCATCTTCCAAATCCAACCTTCCATGCTTCATGTGGACTTAGTGCACTCAACCAAAATTAACCTTGTAATCCAAATTTATCAAATCAAATCCAATCATCATCATCCCTAAGCCAAGATCGAAACTTTGCAAAAGTTAACCTAGATATTTTCAATCTTTGAAAATCCTTAATTAGCATAGTGCTTAAGATAATATCTATCTCAAGTATTGTTCCTAATTATCTTTAATCCTTGGGGTTGATCAAAACCCTTATCCACATCCAACCTTACTTAGGAACATAAGTATGTCCTGAGTTAGCAAAGACCCAATCAAATCCAATCTTAATTAAAGGATCTAGATTCAACCTACCTAGGTTTTTTCCTTGCTTTATAGCTAAACCATAGATCCCTACATCCTATCTAATCTTCCTTGGAAACTTTGTCTATCCCGAGTGAGAAAAAGGTGTCATCCAATCCAATCCAACCTAATCATAATCAAAGTATCATGGTTCAATCCAATCTAACCTAATCCTAATCAAAGGATCAAGGTTTAATCCAAATCCAACCATCAAATCCTACCCTAAGGTTTGATATTTTCCAATAAAAGCACTAAGTCCTAACTCCACGTCCCATATCCATTCATCTAGCATTTCCACCTTGAACCATCTTTCCTCTCTTGTCATTTTGAAGTCACCCATGCATAGTCTTGATGCAAGCCCAAAAGAAAAAGATGGCTACCCAAAGAGCTGAACTTCTCAATCTCAATCCTCATAAAAGACCTCCAAACCAAATCCAAAATCCAAAAATTGGAGCTTGTATGAGAAAATTCTTATGGAAGTTCAAGGATCACCCTATAAATCACACCCATCCAACACATGCATACCTCAAAGTTATCCAAATCCACCTCAACCAATTATATCCAATCCCAATCCATCTCACATTCCTTATCCTTCCTCTACCTTTGACAAGGGAAATCCATCTTATCCCTCATCCATGTCCCCATCTTATCCCTCACAAATATACCCCTCCCATCTAGTATATATACCTCCATCTTCTCCCCCATCCACAACCCAAGTGCTTGACCTAGGAAAGGAGATCGAAGACCTGATACACATGATCAATGACCTAACAGAAGGAACTCGCGAGAAGACTTACACATCCCTATCCCCATATTTTTATGCCTCCACTCACCATCCAATTCCCTTACACTACAATCCTCTAAACCATAATCCCAATCTTCCATCTAAATCTACACCTACCCATGATCCTAATCCCCCACTACATAAGCCTAATCTTCCATCTAATCTTAATCCTCCACCTAATCCAAATCTCCCTTCTAATCCTTACCCTCCATATAGTCCTAATCCCCATAAATACCAAATCACTCCATCAAAATCCACATTATCCCCATCCTTCAAGGCCATGTTTCAAAAAATGGCCCAAGAATTAAGAGCAAAGGAGTCAAAATCCCCACCTAAAAACAAAGTTGTGCAATCTCCCCAAGTCATACATCCACCTCCATTCCCTCCAAACCAAGAAGAAACCCAATCCCCTAAGCATCATGATACTTATCTCCCTTCACCCACCCAAGTTGAAGAATCCATATCTTCCTTTGTCACACCATCCTCACAATCCCAAACATGTAAAGAGCATGTTCCAAAGCAAGCTAGCATAAATTACACTCCATCTCAAGATCAAAACATTCCTCCATCTCATGATATAATTCCATCTCAAAATCCAAGTCTACCCTCCATTCCATCCCATGATCCCCTTCCATCTCACGCTCCTATTATCCCTCCTAACCCCCTTCAGGATTTCATATTCCTCATCAAGATACAAACATCCCTTTTATCCTATACAATGATTCCCCTCCATGTTAATATAAAATCACTCCATCTCATAATCCAATTACATTTCATGAGGAAAGTATCCCCTCCATCCCATTGCATGACCCCCTTCCATCTCAAGATCCAATCATCCCTCCCACTCCACCACATGATCCCATCCCAAGTCAAGATCAAAGTATTGCTTCATCTCCATGTAATGATCCCAATTCATCTCAATATTCTCATATTCATCCTAATCCGACACACGATCCTAATCCTCGACATGATCCTAGTCCTCCACAAGTTCCCATCACCCCTATCCAAGCCATCCATGCATCCCATACCTATCAACTTGGATCTTCCACCTTCATCCACTTCGGTTTCCTCCAAGATCTTACAATCCCTTCCACATCCCATCCCCCTCAAAATGGACTCGCATCTTGTTTCCAAAATAATAAGTATCCTATTAGAAAAATAATTTGTGAAAAAATGAATTATCGAGGAAAAGTATTAGGCCTCCATGAACAAGGCATATAGGAACCCCTTCAAGTCAAAGAAAATGAAAGATCATATGGCCTCGGCTACAAACCTCATGCTCAAGATGTTGGTATATCTTCCATCCCTCCTAAATCCAAAATACCTTCATATAAATCAAAATCACACCATCCTCATCTTCCACATCCATTTTGGGCCATTACGTCCAAAAGTCCATTCCTTCCTTATCTGAATTCGTTTTGGAACCCTATGTTCGAGAGATAAACCCTTCACCCCTTCCATCCATATTGCATCCTTACATCCCTCTATCCACCACTCTATCACCTCAAATCCCTAGGACATATCAACAAAGGCACGTGTCCTTGAATTCCTTCCAACATTCTCCCTCCACCATCCCATCCATAAAATGTCCAAGTAATTTATCCGCATGCACTCATACCTTTGCTATTGGAAGCAATTTTGATGCCAAATATCAAATGCATAAAGTCAAAAATCCAAGGATCAACATGTTCCCTCAAAAGGACATGCTCAAGAAAAGAAAAATATGATCCAAAAGAAGAAAGAACAATAAAAAAGGCCACAAAGGCCCACAAAGAAAAAAGTAAAAACTATGTGGATTCCCGAGCACCTCATAGAAGAAATACATCTCAAAGAGAAATCCAAATTGGCATCCAAACTTGCTAATCCAAAGGATTCCTCCACTCATAAGTCCTCCAATCCTCTATCTAGAAGTCCCTCATCTTCAAAATCCATGTTAGGTCCTTATGCCCTGAAATCCAATATCTCACATCCATCATTCCATTCATCTATTTAGGGTCCTCATGCTCCAAAATCCACATTTGATTCTCTGTCTAATTCAAAACCCTCTCCTCTCCAAATTCACCACCCTTCAAGGTTTGTGCCAATGTTGATATTCCCAACATCCCCATCCATTTATCCACAAATCTTTCAAAACTCCATCCACTATCCAACATCCATTTTCCATAATCTCATTCCTTCAATCCAATCATTTGCATAAAACCTTCTAATCCTCCATCTTCCCATCCACTTCTACCAACATCTATGAGCATACTTCCAATTATCTTGGTTTAATATCAAACATCTAAGGGATACCATCAACGGAATTAGATGCTTCAGTCCTCCCTCCATCTCCCTTTTGTGCATCCACTATCTTACAAATATCTCCATCCCATTATCTGCCATCCTTATCCTAATTTGGACCTATTCAAGCTATTCCCAAAATATTCAAAAAAGAGAAAAAAAAAAAAGAAAGAAAAAAGAAAAAGAAAAAGTAAAGAGAAAAAAATCCATCCAATGGTGAAAACCACATCTTGTCGTGTCTTGGGTAAGTACCATGATGAAAACTTGGTAAACAAACATAATGTGCGATCACCTCATCCTCTTGCACTCTACACTTGGGGGCAAGCTTCATCCATACTATCATACCATCTGCATTATCTATATCCCTTATCCTTTATCTGTGTCATATCTATGTCCATCCTCCTTTCCTATCTTTGATCTTGACTATCCAATCCATCTATCCATCATTCTATCTAAGTCCATCATTCTTACCCATATTTGATCTTGATTATCCCATCCATAGCATCCATCTATCTCATCCATATCCTCCATCTCATATTCCTCATCCTATCTAAACCCATCCTTCCTATCTTTGATCTCAATCATGCTACAAGAAAAATAATGTATATGCATGCTTTGGAAAACACCAGCCTTAAATTCCTTCTCCATCCATGTCCATTAACACATTATCCTTCCATATCATACATCTTTATCTTACATCCTTCCATCCTTAATTGCACAACCTCTAGTGTGGGGAGTTTTACTCCTTTGCAACATAGTCCTTGGGTCTCCATCCAGCTATCCTCCATCCTTTATTCCTCCATATCCTATCACTATTCATCCATTTTCCTATCCAAGAAATCTCTCCATCCATCCATAATTTTACCAATCCTTGGTTCTCCCTTGTCATTGGTCCCCATTCATCCATCCAATCCAATCCTATCCTATCCAATCATTTATCCTCTTATCCTATCCAATCATTTATCCTCATCCTATCATATCCAATGATCTATCCTCCTCCTATCCCATCCCATCCATTTATCCCCCTCTCATCCTATCCAATCCATTTATCCTCCTTTCATCCCTATAATCCAAAAATCCCAAATCAATCCAATCCAATGCAATCAATCCTAATTCATGCAATCCAATCTTGTAATCAAGTCCATAATCCTTAATTAATCCATCATCTTGATCCAAATCAACTAATAATCCATTAATCAACCTTGAATCCAATCATCATCATGGAATGTACCCTTCCCAATCCTTGGGGTATGCATTGTTCTTATCATTAACATTGCTATCCTCTTTATCAATCATCAATTAATCAATCACTTGGTTTTCAACTTGACTAGGGGCAAATTTTTGGTTTTCTTTTGGTTTTTTGTGCATGCTTTCTCATTGCTTGTGTGTGTTATCATTTTTTGCGTTTATCATGGTCTTTGAATCCTATTTCCACAAGGGAATCATGGTCCTCCATACCATGGTGTCATAAGGCATATGTTTGCACGTGACCTTTTTTATCACGTACTTGGCACATTGGCATCCCGGTTCCTCATACCTTGGTGCATAACGTCAAGTACTATATCAAACCTAGGATCGCTCTTCACATAATGCATAAAAACAATCCCATTTTCATCAGCCTTCCATTCACCCCATCATATCCTCTTTCATTCCATCTCCCCTTTTCCCCCTAAAGGCTTCAATTTATTCACCTTCCCCATTCCTCCCCTTTTACCTTTCATCATATTGCCCCATCCATTTTGAGTGCACACCTGTCTTCTTGGAACCCACATGTCCTCTTGAGGGGACATACCACTACTTCCTCGTCATCCTTCGTCAACCCACCAATGACTGGGGCATCATGCTACTAGTCTTTATCCTTTTCTATCCACTATATTTTATTCTTCTTTGACATAACATCACTTCATGATGCTATATCAAAGAGGGGCAAAATGTAAACACATAAAATTGATTAAATTTAATAGCTCATTAGAATAGTAGGGCACTCGAGAAGCTTTTGTAAGTATCCCTTTATCCCTTGATTAATTTAATTAATAATTTCATCCTATTATTACCCTAAATTAATTAAATTATATTTAATTAATTATCTCCTTCCACATATATAATTAATTTATTAATTAATTATGCATGTCTCTTTTACCCTAAAGTTGATTTATTTCAATAAATCAAGCTCGCCTTTAAATAATATTCCATTTTTATTCCTAATCCTAATTAGCTAAATTAATTCATAAATAATTAAGCTAATTCTATGATTCCTACAAACCTATCTTTTAATCCCTCCATTAAACTAATTAAAAGAAGACCTACCCCCTGTTAGTATTTATTCAAATTTAAAATAGTAAACATCTACCCAAAACCCACATGTAACCTCCTCTTCAAGGACTTGCATGGAAAAGTCACTTCAAAATCTCCACATCACCTTTGACCAAAGGGTTCTCACACGTGTGAGGATGCTCTTCCCCATAGAGCCACCCTACACTTTCCTCTTTTAGCCCATATGTCATAAGCTCTCTTCCACTAGCCCTTACACCCTTCCACAAGTGTTTCCACTTGTCAACCTCTTGGACTTCCCAAGATTTGCTCACACATGTGTGATAAAATCTTCCCCTTTTCCCTATGACAATTGTTCTTCCCAAGATGTACTCACACATGTGTGAGCATACCTTTCTCTCTCCTTCAATCTGAGCCCTTGATCAACTTTTTCTCTTGACCGTCGGTTTTCAAGCCTCAAACTCTATAAATTGAGCCCTTATCTCTTTTAAAATCATCCACTTTATATACATCCTCATGTTGGCCTTTTATCTACTTATGATAGCACTATTATAATGTCGTTTTGATTTCAAAAGTCATATCCATATTTCATCCATATACACTCATCCACAATATGTTATGCTAGTTGAGAGCATTCCACACTTCAATCCATCTCTCTCTCCCACTCTCCATTAGTCAACTTTGGAGCTAGCAAAGTTCATGGAGACGAGGAGGACAAGAAAGAGATACGAGCAATGGGAGCTTCATGGGAATATTTGATTGATTTTGTTTATCTCTCATTATAATTTCATTTCAAATCTTTATTGATATCATGCTTGAAATGGTTTTGGTTTGTTTATTTATTGACTAACCTTACTAATTGTTTTTTGTAGATACAGTTGGTTATTCCAGATGTGTGAATTGTTGGCAACAATGAGAGAAAATTGAGGGGGGAATCCATTTTCTACCAGATCTATAAACTCAACCACAAATACAAATCTAATAAACTGCAGCAACAACAAAGATAAGCAAATCAGGAAATTAGTAATCAAAACATCCTCTTGCAAGCTATTCCTTCTACCCTGACTGTTGATGATAATAACTTTTTATCTCATATTCCCTCTAATCAGGAAATCAAAAAGGTGGTGTTTTCTTTTCAGGGAGATAAATCCCCTGGACCGGATGGTTTTCCAATGTTTTTCTTCCAAAATTTTTGGCACATCGTGGAGGCTGACATCTGCAATGGTGTTAAAGAATTCTTTGGCTCTAGAAGGCTCCTAAAGGAACTGAATGCTACCATCATTGTCCTTATTCCAAAGATCACAGGTGTTTACTCTCTCAATAAGTTTAGACCCATTAGTCTGTGCAACTCTGTGTACAAGATTTTATCCAAGGTTCTGACTTCCAAGTTGCTGGAAATTCTTCCAAGAATTATCTCTGTCCAACAGAATGGCTTTGTCCCTGGTAGACAGATTCTAGATTCCATCATATTTGTTCATGAAAATATCCACTCCCTGAAAGTGGCGAGTAATCAGGGTTTCTTCCTAAAGTTAGACATGGCTAAAGCTTTTGATAGAGTGAACTGGCAGTTTCTCCTAAGGGTCATGAAAGCGTTTGGTTTTGGTGAAAAAGTAATTTAGCTTTGCTCTCAACTTATGGAAACTTCCTCTTCTGCTATTATTGTCAATGGTTCCCCGTCTAGTTTCTTCAAAAGCTCTAGAGGCCTTAGACAGGGGGACCCCATATCCCCTATCTTGTTTACTATTTTAGCTGAATGCCTGGGTAGATTTATTCTTAAAAATGTGGAAGATGGCAATCTTAGGGGTCTGAAACCATCTTCATCCAATGTCACGTGTTCTCATGAGTTTGTTGATGATTCTATTACTATGGGGGAAGCTTCCATCTTGGAAGCTAAAAACATGAAGAAGTTGTTGAATACTTATGAATCTGCCTCTGGTCAAAAAATTAATTGGGATAAAAGTTTGTTGTTCTTCATCAACACCCCTGTTCAAGGGCAACTAAGGATTGAAAGAATTCTTGGTTGCCAAATTTTTGAGCTTCCCTCTTCTTATTTGGGGCTTCCTCTGTGTATTAAGCCTGAGGATTCTTTTTGGAATAAGCCGGTGGATAGATTTAACTTAAAACTTGTTGGTTGGAAAGGGGTTGTCCTCAGTCAAGTGGGCAAAGTTACTCTGCTTAAAGCCATTCTTCAAAACCTACCTATTTATGCTCTCAGATTGTTCAAAATCCCCAGAAAATTTGCAAAAGCTATTGAAAGAATCCAAAAAAAGTTTCTTTGGTCGGGGGTGGAAGTCAAAAACAGAATTCCCCTTATTGCCTGGAGTAAAATCTGTTCTCCTAAGGCCTCAGGTGGGTTGGGATTAAGGAATATTAGTTCCATGAATAAAGCTTTATTAGCCAAACAAATTTGGAGAATGAAAGGGGAGGAAAGAGAATGGAACTCTATCTAGAAAAACAAATATCTCTATATGCAACCTTCTGAGGAAGAATTCTTAGATGATTCTTTTATTGTTGAAGGTTCGGCTATAGGGAATGTTGTTCAATCAACTAAAAGCTAGGCTGCTGCTGGACGTATTTGGAACCTTGGGGATGGTAGGAGAATAAGATTTTGGGAAGATAGGTGGATATTGGACAAAAGTCTGGAGGAAGTTCCAGTCCTTAATGAATGGAAAGACTGGTTCAAAAGCAGGTTTGGGGAGCTGGTCGAAGACTACTGGAGAAATGGGAATTGGATTGATTTTAGCCAAAAGTGTCTGGGGCTTAAGTTCTTTCAGATTGCTCTCTTTGTTAAAGTTCCTAGAGACAAGAAAGATGACAAATTGATATGGATAGAAACCCCGGATGGGAAATACTCTGTTTCCTCAGCTGTGGCTATCCATAATGAATCTATGGAAGAAATTCCTATTTGGGCTAAATTCTGGAACAAGAAGTTAGTTCCTAAGGTTAATATATTTTTCTGGATTTTCATCCAAAACAAGGTTTTAACCCTAGACAACCTTCAAAAGAGAGGTTTTGTTTTTCCTAACAGGTGTTCTCTTTGTTGCAGGGAAGAAGAGACTGCCTGCCATATTCTTAATCAATGTACTTTTAGTCAAGAAATCTGGAAAATCATCTTAAGCAGGTGGAAATTGAGCTGGGTTTTTCCGAACACCCTAGGGGAATCCTGGCAGCAATGGCACTACCCCAATTCTAATCCTAAGATTGTGGAGACTTGGAGACTTACTCTTCTGAATGTTATCTGGAATATTTGGAAAGAGCGCAACAATAGGATTTTTAGGGATAAAAGAGCTATTCCTGAAGTTGTGGTGGATAAAATTTACAGGAGTATATTTGAATGTATCTATGGTACTGATTATGGACTAGCTGCTAAAGAAGACTTCAAAGACAGGTGGAACTTTTCTACTACTATTACTAGCAAGGAGAAGGGAAGAGAAGGTCTCGTTTGGTGTTTTCCTCCCTAGGGGTGGATTAAGGCTAACTTTGATGGGGCCTCTAAGGGGAATCTAGGTAAAGCTGGATATGGGGGCATTGTCAAGAATTTTGCTGGAAGTTGCTTAGTGGCAGTGGTTGGTCCTTTGGGGAGTCAAACAAGTCATTTTGCTGAAGCCTCAGCTACCCTGAACACCTTAATTATAGCCAAGAATCTTAATCATGATAAATTATGGCTCGAGGGAGACTCACTTAATATTATTAAGTGTTTGAAGGGGGAGTCGGAGCCATCATGGTCAATTGAAAATATTATCATGAAAGCTAGGGAAATTATTGCTAGTTTTAAAGATATTATAATTCAACATGCCTTTAGAGAAAAAAATATGGTGGCAGACTGTCTGGTGAACCTAGGTGTTACACAGGGAAGATGTCAACATAAACATTAAAGAGCTCCTTAGAAAGGACAGATATATGGGGAGGGAAGGACCGCATAATCATGATAGAGAATATGATTAACTTATGCCTTGATGCAAAGGTAATTATTACTTGGCAAAGCGGTAGATCCGTAACCATTTCTTATAATACGCCGCACGCTTTGTAGGTCACCCAGTTCAAAATCTTGAGTAACTATAGGAAAGAAGTGTTGAGTTTGTAGAGGAACAGAGCCGATAATCTGAATTCGAAGATGGGAGGACATTTAAGGAGGGAGGAACCAAATAATATGTCAACATGGAAAGTGATGTCGAAAGTGTGGGCGAAGCTGGAAAAAAGGTCCCTCACAAGCTTTATGGAGAAGCTAGTGGATTATGACAAAGGTAGGGTAAATCTCGACGTTTCCAAAATTTTTGAAAATTGGTGTAATGGATCCTTTAAACTCTATGGGGTTAAGTTCAAGTTGGACATGGGCCTCATAGCTACTATGACTAGCATGCCCCATATTGGGCTTTAATTTTTTAGAGACCTTAAAGTCTCCAACAACGTGGTTAATTTGTTCGCATGGAAGGAAAAAGAGAGGGATAGAATTGGCAAAGCCACAGGGGGTTACTATGAAGCTGCTAATATCAAGAAAATTTGGGGTTGGGTTTTGAATGCTATAATGAAATATATCACGGTTGAGGGTCGATTCTCTAGGGCCCACACCTACCACTTTGTTCTTTTAAACCATTTCAGACACGACAAAAAGGCATCCCTGCCCTACTACCTTTTCAAGTCCCTCTCCACGTCCCTTAATAAACACAGTAAGAATCCCTCAAGTCTGGTTCTCCATTGCGGGCTTTTGCTACTCATTCATGAGCACTGTAAAACCCTCGCCCTACTAGAAAACAAGAGGTTATCCACCTCTCCAAGGAAGAGAAAGATGGAGGGAGGCAATTCTAGCAAGGAGAAGGCATCTTCTAGCAAAAAAAGAAGAGTGCCCCTGGGATGGAAATAGAGGAAATTGAAAAAGAAGGCAGTGAAATGGAGATGGATGATTGCAATAGTGAAGACAGCTGGAAAGATGAGGAGGTGAGTATTGAGGAAGAAAGTGGTGATAATGAGTCTGACAATGAAAGCCCTATCCACAGTGACTGCCCTGGCAAGGACAACAGTCATCCTATGGAGGATGTGGATTACAAGGATAATGAGGAAATATATGTGAATTTCAAGAGGGAAAGGAACAAGGAACCTGAAAGGATATGACTAAGGATAGTTTAAGCGAGGACAAGGAAAGTGTGGATAAAGGGTTATTCCTGGATAACCTTAAAAAATTCACTGAGGCGAGACTGGATTATGACAGATGGACCTATGAACTCTTGAAGAACCTGGAAAAAAAGGGGAAAAATTTAGATGAGAAGAGGGAGAATGATGACAGGGAGCAGATAAAATGGAAGTAGGATATGGAGGAGAAGGTTAAATCACTGGAAGAAGGGAGAGAGGCCATGAAAAATTTGCTGGACATTATCCCGAATATCCTATCAGTTGTCACTAAAAACTTGGAGGATATTGCTAAGGTCTTTGATCATACCAACTCTCCTAAACTAAAGGTGGAACTTGACATGGATGATGAGACTATCCAAATTGGCAGTGGTGAAGCTACTCCGATTGGTGGTGCTGCTAAGAGGACCAGGGCGAGTGTCAAGAAAGTTGTGGCTACTTCTGCTAAGGATCTCCCAAATCTCAGGGATAACATCAAAGATTGACATGGGATTAACAACACCCTAGCTAATGCCCTGAAAAAAAATCAATTAGTTTCTCTTCTTGGGTTTGGCTGGTTTTGCTAGCTTTGTGGGACTTTAGTCGGTTTTTTATGGTTTTCTATTGGATTTTCGTTGGCCTGTTCCTTTTTGTCTCTTGTTGCTTTTTTTGTTAAGCTCTATTTGTAAAGGGTTTCGAGACCCCTTCAAAACCTGTTTTTACCTTAATCAAAAACAAAGATAAGCAAATTGATAGCACAACACGCAACACTAAGATTTTGACATGGAAAACTTGGTTAAGGGAAAAACCACGATGGCAACCTACCCATAATAAGATGATACTCTATAGTAGTATGTGAAAATATTACAATGGGGAATGCATCGGCATTTAGGCACACTGCCTAGAGACCAATGCTCAAATATAATAACCTAGAAGGCTACAACCCTTAGGGAAGTATCATTGACTTACAACAAGATTCGGATTACAATTCAGAAGGAATGAATTGAAAGAATAGCATCTTCAAATGCCTGATGACAGTTCTGATTAAGCATAATTGTCTACTCTACAACACCAATCTCTACTCAATCATAATGTCGAAGGATGAATCACTTGTTCACACATACACCACTCTCTGATAATGCAGACACAACCACAACACCCAAATTACATGACTATATCACCTATTTATACAATTCCTCGATCTTGACAACAAAGTCAACTAAACCCTCAACTCATAATTACAAAATTACATCACACAATACAAAGATCGACCACCGAACCAATATAATGATATACATGACATAAAATGGACCTAAATCAAATTCCCAAATGCTCATCACCACCAGAAATCAAGACAAGATCAAACGCTCATCACCACTAGAAATCATGCCAAGATCAACTGCAACACGCTACACCACCAGGAAAACCGCATAACACGAAGAACATCACTGGTTCAGCAAAATAACCAATAAAAATGCACAACAATCAATGTGGATCATCAAAACAAATAGGACATACTTAGGAAACACTTGGGCGAGTTCAAAATAATGGTTCCCACTTTTATCCATGAAGGAAAAACGCAATGGTGAGAAAAAAAAATCGGAGGGTGTTCATTTGAACTAGGGGTGTTCGTACGAACTACCCTTTGGGGTTCGAGCGAACCCCCCACTTCGCTCAAACCTACCTTTTCAAGAGAAACCCCTTCAACGATTATTTTTGTCAATTTTTTAATTATATTGGGGGGGTTTTCTCGAACCCCCTTCGCTCGAACCCCCTTCATTCGAACCCCTATTCATATGAACTACCTTTTTTTTAGATCTCTCCCCAAATTCTTTAGAATTCTAAGAAATTTTGGCCTTCAAACCTCTGGTTCAAGGCTCAAATGAAAGAATCTTGATAACCCAAAAATATAAGATGGTAGTGCTCAGAGAAATCTTTTCAACGAGTATAATTTTATTAAATTTTGAATTTATTATGTTCTTGTTTTTTTTAATTTTATGAAATATTGGTTTTTCACCGAACATGAACTTCTCTGTTCAACGCATTTGGAAAAATAGGAAACTAATTCAAAAAAAAATTGAAAAATATCTACGCCCTAGGCATTGATATCTTCTTTCTAACAAAAAAAAAAAATGATATATATAGAACAGGTTATGTGTTCAAACCTAAACCTATGTCTGAATTATAACTAGTTAGACTTCAAAACTTAATAAAATGAAAAACATTCAACATATCACTATCAAACCAACAAAAAGCCTTAGATATTGATGTTACAGACCAAAATTTGAAAGAATTGAGTTTTTATCATTTATAGAAAAAAAGTTATGTGTTTCGGGAGGCACATAACTCTTAAAAAATGTAGTTTGTTGTAAAAAACTAGTTTTCGAGGGAGATGGAAAAATTAAAAAAAAAATTGAAAAAAATATATTTAGAATCTATAGACAAAATGCTAAAAATCACTAATTTACATCATCTTCAAATTCTTAATAGTTTAAAAGTTATAGTTGTCGGAAGTTGAAGATGATTTTAAAAATGTTCATCTCAGTGTCAAAAGTGGCAAAAAAGTGGGAACCATTATTGTGAGTTCACCCACCAGTAAGCACATTAGAATCATCAATAACAGTTGTACCAACACCACTTACCAAATCTTCATCGATCAACATTTGAAACAAGCAATAACAACTATCACAAAGAAAGATAACCCACAAAGCATCAAATCATGAACCATATGAAATGAAGATACACAAGACCATACCAAACAATCTTCCCAAAATCTCAGCTCAAAATATGATCACACCAGAATATACCAGAGGAAATACTGAACTCTACAAAGCATTGATCAGAAAAACAAAACTGCAAAATCGGATCATATGATATAATCACTTAAGCTTTTTGGATCACCAAAACCAATACAGAAGAATATAGTGATGCTAGAAATAGTCCATACAGTAAACCATGATCCTAATAAACCAATTTGCAATCACCGGAGCAAGAATATGTTGGCATCAATGAAGAGAACATATTCTAGTAGCAGCAATATCCAACAATCTCCCCCTTTGGCATTGATGGCAACATATGAATGTGAAAAACAATCAATGCAAAGAAAGGAAACATCTCCAACAAACTCCCCTTAAGATCAGGAAGATAAAACATTTTTCACATGCTTCTCCTCCCCCTTTGAAAGAAATGCTAAAGATTCTCAAAATAAATAACCAAACTAACATATTACTCCACCAAAGGAGCAGCACCAGCTCATCAATCCGGACAAAAGGGTAAGACTGTAGAGTCCACTAGATTGATGCAACTCAATGCATCTAGTTCTCATTAGGAGGGGTAGATGCCCATAACTTGTCTCTCAAATAGACAAATGTATCTGCAGACAAAGGCTTAGTGAAAATATCAGCAATTTGTTCGTTTGTAGATACATATTCCAACTTTACTTCTCCATTGACTTTTTCTCTCAAGAAATGATACTTGATTGATACATGTTTAGTCTTTGAGTGTTGCACCAAATTCTTTGGCATATTAATAGCACTAGAATTATCACAAAAATGTTAGTAGGCTCATCATAGATAACTCTGATATCCTTCAACATTTGCTTCATCCAAACTACCTGAGTGCAGTTACAAGCAACAACAATGTACTCAGCTTCAGTAGTAGATAAGGACATTGAATCTTGTTTCTTACTATCCCATGAAACCAATTTCTTCCCCAAAAAGAAAGCACCACTGGAGGTACTCTTCCGGTCATCAACATCACCAGCCCAATCAACAACAGTGTAAGCATACAACATGCAATCATCATTCTTCAGATACCACAAACCATAATCCATAGTTCCTTTCAAGTATTTGAATCTTCTCTTTATTGCAGTGACATGACTCTCTTTTGAATCAGCTTGATATCTAGTATCCATGCACACAGCATGCATAATGTCCAGTCTAATCCGAGTCAAATATAACAATCAACCAACCATATATCTATACAAACACTGATTAGCTTTTGGAGATTCGTCATTTTTAGATAATTTGCAACCAATCACCATAGGAGTTCCAACCAATTTGGAGTCATCCAACCCAAACTTCTTCAATAATTCCTTCACATATTTAATTTGAGATATAAAAATACCTTTTCCAGTCTATGAAATCTGCAAACCTAAGAAAAATTTCATCTCTCCTATCATAGACATCTCAAATTGTTTCTGCATATCACTGGCAAACTTCATACTCAAGTTATCATCTCCTCCAAAGATAATATCATCAATAAAAATTTCAACAATCAAGATGTTATCATTCTCAATCTTAAAATACAAATTACTATCAGCAGTACCTCTATTAAATCCTGATTTCATAAAATACTTATCCAATCTAGCATACTAGGCTCTAGGGGCTTATTTCAATCTATAATGAGCTTTCTTCAGTTTGCATACCATGTCACCATCATCTGATAATGAAAATCCATCAAGTTGCTCAATATAGACTTCTTCCTCAAGATCACCATTCAGAAAAGTTGACTTGATATCCATCTGATGTACCTTGAAATCCTTATAGGCAGCATATGCAAGCAACAGTCTAACAACTTCAAGTCTATCTATCGGAGCAAAAGTCTCCTCAAAATCAATTCCTTCTTTCTATGAATAACCTTTGCATACCAATCTTTCTTTATTTCTGACAACTTTACCAGATTCATTCAATTTGTTCCTGGATACCCATTAAGTACCAATCACGTTCTTGTCTTTAGGTCTAGGCACAAGTTCCCATGTGTTATTCTTTTCAATCTGATTCAATTATTCTTCCATAGCCCTTATACAATTTTCATCTTTGCAAGCTTCAACAACATCCTTAGGTTCAATTTTAGAAATCAAATATACCTCTTCAGTAGCGAGCCTTCTTGTAGTCATCAAACCTTTATTTTTATCACCAATAATCTGATTTTTCATAGTGATTCAATCTTACATACCTCAGAGTCTTCTAATTATTCTAATTTTCAAGTTCTTGCATCTCTCCATCGGCAGCAACAATATCTGGGTTAACTGTCTCTACCGAATCATTCTACTTCAATTCTTCGGTCTGAATAGGTGTTAGAACAATATGTTGGCCATCATCATATTCACATTCTTTGATTTCTTTTCCATAATTCTCATCAACCTTCACATTTGCGCTTTCTATTATCTTCCTCAGTCTCTTATTGTAGCACCGGTAGGCTCTGCTCGGTATCACCTTTAATATGAACTTGGTTGAATGTGTAAATAGTAGTGCTAATAGCTTCTCTCTAGTAGAACTTCAGAACATTCCCTTCAATCAACATAGTCCTTGCATCATCCAAAAAAGTCATGTTCTTTCTTTCAACAACTCCATTGTGTTTTGGGTTCTAAGAGTAGATAATTGTCTTCTAATCCCATGCTTCTCACAGGATGAGTCAAACTCACCGAAACAAAATTCTCCTCCTCTGTCAAATCTCAGAAATTTCACCTTCAATCATATCTCAGTCTCAACCTTTTCTTTTAATATCTTGAATTTGTCCAATGCTTCTGATTTCTCCATCAAAAAGACAACCCATATCATCCTAGAATAATCATCAATTAGTAGTATAAAATATCTGTCACCTTGCACACTTCTAACATTTATAGGTCCACATAGGTCAGTATGCACAAGATCAAGCAATCCATCAGATGTATACTGCTTGCTTTTGAAAGAAAATTTTGTTTGCTTACCTATTTGACATTCTTTATATACCGGATTAGCAGGCTTAACAATTTTAGGCAAATCTCTAATACCTTGTGTAGAACTGATCTTAATCATTGAATCAAAATTAACATGACATATTCTTCTATGCCACAACCAACTTACATCAATCTAAGCAATCAAACAACTTTTCTCACCAGCATTCAAATGAAAGATATTTGAGAGAAAACTGAGAGGGGGGGAATCAGTTTTCTACCAGATCTACAAACTCAACCACAAATACAAATCAGATAAACTACAACAACAACAAAGATAAGTAAATTGATAGCACAACACACAACACCAAGATTTTGACGTGGAAAACCCGGTTAAGGGAAAAACCACGGTTGGAACCTACCCACAATAAGATGATACTCTATAGTAGTATGTGAAAATATTGCAACGGGGAATGCACCAGCATTCAGGCACACTGCCTAGAGCTCATTGCTCAAATATAATAACCCAGAAGGCTACAACCCTCACGGAAGTCTCATTGACTTACAAGAAGATTCAGATTACAATCTGGAAGGAATGAACTAAAAGAATAGCATCTTCAAATGCCTAATGACAGATCTGGTTAAGCACAATTCTCTGCTCTGCAACACCAATCTCTTCTCAATCACAATGTCAAAGGATGAATCACTTGTTCACACATACACCACTCTCTGATAATGCAAACACGCCCACAACACCCAAATTACATGATTATATCACCTATTTATATAATTCATCAACCTTGACAACAAGGTCGGCTAAACCCTTGACTCACAATTACAAAATTACATCACACAATACAAAGATCAACCACCAGACCAATATAATGATATACATGATATAACATGGACCTAAATCAAATTCCCAAATGTTCATCACCACCGAAAATCATGCCAAGATCAACCGCAACATGCTACACCACCAAGAAAACCGCATAACATGAAGAACATCACCAGTTCAGCAAAATCACCATGAACATGCACAAAAATCAATGTGGATAATAAAAAAATAGGACATACTTAGGAAACACTATCAAGCACGTTAGAATCATCAATAACAGTTGTAACAACACCACTTATCAAATATTCATCGATCAACATCCGAAACAAGCAACAACAACTATTACAAAGAAATATAACTTGTGGAGCACCAAATCATGAACCATCTGAAATGAAGATACACAAAACCATCCCAAACAATCTCCCAAAATATCAGCTCAAAATATGATCACACCAAAATATACCAGAAGAAATACTGAACTCTGCAAAGCATTGATCAGAAAAACAAACTACAAAACCGGATCATATGACATGATCAATTAATCTTTATGGATCACCAAAACCAATACAGAAGAATATTGTGACACTAGAAATACTACATACAACAAACCATGATCCCAATAAACCAATCTGCAATCACCAGAGCAAGAATATGTTGGTATCAATGATAACAACATATCCTAGCAGCAACAATGTCCAACTTGAAAGAGTTTAAAAGTTTAATTGGCAAGTGATTTACCCCCCCCCCCCCCCCTCTCAGTTCTCCGAGAATTCAACATGATGTGCATCCATTGCACTAAAATCACCACAAACACTCAATCAAAAAAGGTAGGCTAATTTAAAGCAAGGTGTCTAGTCACAATTCAAGGATACCTACATACATACATTCAGTGGTGAGAAACTTAAGTCTCTAATCAACCCAACATGGCCTTATACAATTTCTAAATTGACACCATCAATATGTAATTATAGGTTTGAGCTTTGGCTTTCACATTTTCCTATTTTTATATAGAAGCCCAAAGTAAACACTACTTTAGGTCATTCCCCTTGGAGTGGTCACTTCTCAAAGGTAAGTCCTCTAAGAAGAAAATAAGATATTATGATTTCTCTAACAACCAAAACTTACGAAAGTGAGGGGAGAGGATACTTTCACAACACCTTGGTTCTAATCTAAACACAAAGTATGCAAATGTACAAGATACGAAAAAATAAATGAGTTCTTTTTAAAGCACCAAACACTAATGTGAGTTATTCTAAAAAGAACAAGCACTACTAGCTACCCCTACAAAACCACAAGTTAGTAGTTGCAAAAAAAAAACCTCTTTTTCCATATTGCATCCTGCAATAAAAGTATTAGTAATTTAAGGGGCCTTCAACTAAAAATGAGTTGTGCTACTTTGTTAGTACCAACAAGGGCTAGTTGAAAACCAAATCAAATCTAAAAATGCAGACCTAGACAAAAACAAAGAAATAGACTGACGAAGATGTAGCAACAGATTAAAAAAAATGTAGCAATAGATTGACAATAATGCGGCAAGATCTGTAACCTACAAATCTTTCTAAAATCTAAACCTACCAAAATGCATTAATAGACTAACAAATGCACAAGAAGAACTGACTACATAGGAAGAACCGACAAATATGCAAGAAGAAACAACAAATATGTAGGAAGAACCAACAAATGTGTAGGAAGAACAAACAAATACATAGGAAGAATCAACAAATATGTAGGAATAAGTGATGTAAATACGTAAGAAGAATTGACAAATACGTAGGAATAACTAACAAATATGCATGAAGAACGAACAAATACATAGGAAAAACTAACAAATACATAGGAAGAACTAACAAATACATATGAAGAATTAACAAATATGTAGGAAGAACCAAAACATGCATAGAAACAAAAAGATGATGTAGAAAAGATAAAATAAAACCCTAAATGTAGAAAACAAAAATATAGGATTAGCTAACAAAACACTAAAAGATGATGAAAAAATGTGTCACGACCTTGCAAAAACATTGAAACATAGAATCGTCATAAACCTGACCATTAACTTCTAAAAATGCTACACAACTACAAGAAAATGATTAGTATGAAGCAACAAGAGTTCCACTAGGTGTGCCAAAAAAATTATGCTAAATTTGAACCCTATTTGTAAACCCTAAATAATCCAACCACTAACCCTAAATCTACAAACTAATTCAACAAAATTCAAGAGAGAACTATAAATGAATACAAATAACTTAAATTCAAGAGAGGCTTGTCTCCATTATTCTCCTATCTTCCATGATCTTGTATTTGATCCTTCTCTCATTTTTGTGTTGGACTTGCACATGAACTCAAGGAATAACATATGCAGTTGTGATGATGTAAGGATATGATTGTGATGATGTATAAACCTAGAGAGATTTTGTAGAATTTAGTTATGCTAAAGCTATGCGTTATGCAAAATCAGGGGAGGGAGCCTCTTTTATAGACATCAACCTAAAAATGGAGGACTTAGATTAAGAGGTTAGATTGTGAATGGCCAAGATCCAATAGATAAAAGAGACTCGATAGGATTTGAGTGTAGGTAAAGAGGAAGGGAGGAGATTAAGAGGTCAATTTACTTTGGAGAAAACACAAAGTGAATGAAGAGATGATTGACACTTGTCATGTGCCTATTAATTTAGATTATGATCCATTTGAACAAGTTGGAGGGTTAGGATTAAAGAGGGAAAATGTAAGTGAATTAATTTAAGAAATAAAAGTATTTATTTAATTAATAGAGGAAAAGTGCTTGAAAAGTCAAATAAATCGAAATATTTATTTAATTTAGGAGAAGAGATTGAATTAATGAAATAAATAATAAATATTGATTTAATTTGAAAGAAAAGGCTTAGTGAATTAATTAAATAAAATTAAAATATTTATTTAATTAAAAGAAGACATTAGGATAAAATAATTAAATAAATAATAAGTATTTATTTAATTAAAGGATAATTTTAGGTGTCTACAAAAACAAATCGAGAGAGAGGCAAAGGGATAGCTGAAGATCACCAAAATACTTAGATCAAGGAAGAGTGTTATTCTTCCCAAGGAGCCATGATGCACATTTCATGGAATGTTAGGGGATTAAACATCCCTAGAAAGAAGCAACTGGTTAGGTTTTATATAGAGGTAACATAGGTGGACAAAATCATTATTCAAGAATCAAAGTTGATAGTATCAAAGGTTGAGCTCTTTAGGAGAAAGGAAAATATTTGGAACATAGAGGTGGTGGATTCAAAGGGTGCTTTAGGGGGAATAATTACACTTTAAAGACCATGATCTATCTACATCAAGAGGGAAGCAACAAGTAATTATTGGTTAGCATGCAAGGTAAAAATTTGACCTCAAATCTATATTCCTTTGGATTAATGTTTATTGCCCAACCTCTCATATAGATAAAAGGTAATTCTTGGAAGAAATAGAAAGCATGTTGGTCAACTCCCCTAGAATTAATTCAACATTCTAGGGGGAATTTTTATGTTATTATTCATAGCCAAGACAATTTTGGGGTGTGCAAAGAAATCTTCAGTCGCAATTAGATTTTGAAAACTTCGTGGGAAAATATTAGCTTTTTGAAATTCACATGGAAAATGGATCTTATACTTCTATAAATAGAAGATTAGGTTTTAGCAATATAGTGGAGAAGCTACATATATTTCTTTATCAATGCAGCTTGGGAATCTTTCCTTTCACATTGGAGGGTAGCGTTCTTCCTCAATTTGGGCTCGATCACTACCTCATTTTCCTAATCATTTTGGGATACAAAAGTTTTATAAAGTGCCCTTTCAAGTTCAAAAATATGTGCCTAAGGGATCAAAAAATTATCTGATATAACAATGGTATAATGAGGCTAAGCATGTAGGAACCAACATGTTCAATGTAGTAACAAAATTAAAACTTGTAAACAAATATTTAAAATAATTAAAAAAATGCTACTTTAAGAACATTTTTGAGATAAAAAGAGTTGGAAGAGTGTAGACACCTAAAATTGGCTTAGCTTAATTAAATAAATGTTGGAATCAAATAACATTGAGAGGGAGGGTGAATCAGTGTTCTACAATTTTTAACTTGATTAACCTAATTCTTTAACCACTTAATGCTTATGAAGAAAAGTAAAGTGCAGAAACACAAATCAAAGATCGACAACACCATAACACCAAGATTTTGTGTGGAAACTTGGTTAAGGGTAAAACCATAGTGGTATTCAAACCCACAATATTAATATACTCTGCTAAAAATATAAGAATATTGCATAAAGGGAATGCACATGCATTCAAGCACTCTACCTAGAACTCACTGCTCAAATTACAAGTAAAGGGCTACAACCTTGGAAGGCTCACTACCATACAAAATAATTATTGAAGATCACAATGAGGTTTGAACTATGAGATAGCATCAACAAATGCTTGTGTATAGTTCTAATTAAGCATAAAACACATAATATTACTCTGCTCTGCAACACTGGTATGTTCTAATATTATGCATCATACTGGAGCTCAGATCTTCACCATGCACATGTGAAACTGTGCATAATTGCTTATACACAATTCGCACATAACCATCGATGTCCAAAATTATCAAATAAACATGTCTTATGCATCTACATTACCAATTTAGGTCACCACCATGTCGGCTTCAAGAACACGTCACAAAAGATGAAATGTGTACATAAGTTGGCTCAATCATATCCAAAACAACCATGTGGACCAAAACAAAATGTCCACACACTTTCCACATGACGTCTCATCAACCTTGAACACAAACACTCACCAAAATTGATCTGCAAGATCTGCATAATGCATTTCCACACATTACCACTGATAACCATTGTCTTTACCAAAAACCAATCTACCTGACCTTACCAACCAACACAAATCTTAACACTGGAGGCCACAAACCCAGAATAAGATAAATTACATATCCACAATACATCTCCCAAATCCGCAAAGCAAAATACTCAACCAAAATAATCCGCCAATCAAAACACTATACACTTTGTCGAATACACTATTCTACTCACCGGACCTCATCAATACTTGATAAATCTTCAATCAATCTTTCAGAATGATAAAAACATGAACTGTGGATGCCAAATCTGATATGAGTTTCCATCAATGACAACATCTCAACATACATGCAGTGTCTCTTGCCAACAATAAATATTTTTTATTTATTTAGTTATTCCCCTTTCTTCTAGTAATTATATTAATTTGTATTTGTTTAATCAATTCACTAAACCTTTTCTAAGCCCTTTTCTATCCTAATTTAAATAAATGTTTTTATTTATTTAAATTCCTTTTTTCCAAATTAAATAAATATTTTATTTATTTAATTTATTCTGCCCATCTCTATTAATTAAATAAGTTCTTTAATTTTTTTAATTAATTCATTTAGCTTTTTTCCCTCATTTATCTCAACCACTCCCTTATTTTATGATTTCCTCTACGTACCCTTCAATCTTAGCCGGTCATCTTTTATCCCACCTAAGAATCGCAACCCTTCATTTTTAAGATGTTCTTTTATAAAAGAGGCTTCCTCCACTTATTTTCCATATAGCATACTTGGAGAATACTTACATTTTCCCAATTTAATTTAGCCCGCATCAAGCTACATCATCAAAACCACATTTGTTCGCCATTGAGCTCTTGTGCAAGCATAAAAATCTGAGAGCAACCATATCAAAGCAAGATCAATGGATATAGAAGAACAACGAAGATCAAACTCGTGTGAATTTGTGAAGGTATCATTTGATTTATTTTATGATTTTGCATTTTTTATGTTTCTTCATTGATGTGTTGTTGAATTTCATTATAGATCTGGTATTTTGTGGTTGGAACTAGGGTTTGCAATATAGAGAGTTCAAATTTAACATATACAAAGAGTATATGAAACCATTGAATGATGATGTATTGGATAGTGGTGTGGACCAAGAAAATCTTGTGAAGGAGAAGGAACTTGTAAGAAAATATGAAGATGTGTTGGCCAAAGGGGGAACATATTGAAGACAAAAATCTAGAGATATGTGGATTGGAGGAGACTAAAAATTGAAATACTTTCATAATACAACTAAATTTTGTAGGGCCATTAACAAGATCACTAATATTTATCAATTCAATGGGGGGTATTAGATAATTTAGAAGACATTGCTAAGGAAATAGTGACATTCTTCATTAATTCGCTCAATAATCGAGCAAGCTCAAAATTTGCAACTTAAGAAAAACTATTAGCAAGCATCCATAATCTCATAGCAGTAGAGTAGAACAATATGTTAATGAGGGAGTTCATAGATGAGATAAAGATATCTTTGAACCAACTTTATTCAAATAAATCTCTTGGTCTAGATGTATTCCCGGCTAATATTTTTTATAAAAGTTGGGACATTGTAGGAAGTGAAGTGATAGTTGTGATTGAGGACTCAAGACAATTAGGAAAGGTTTTGAAGGAGACTAATAACATGTATTCATAGCATTAATTCCCAAAAAAGGAAAACTAGTCTTGGTAGATGATTTCAAACATATTGCGTTATGCAACACAATTTACATAATAATGGTGAAAGTGCTACCAGCCAACTAAAGATATTTTTGCTAGCCGCTATCTTAGATGAGAAAATAGGATTTGTAACAAGAATATCAATCTTGGATGGGGTAATGATTGCCTAAGAGAGAATTCCCTCAATTCAAAAAGCATGACTACTTTTTGCAAGAATATATCTTCCAGGTCTAGATAGGACCAAAAGAATAGATTTAATGTTGTATTCCATTCCTTATCTTAGTGGAGGCATAATTTTTAGGAAATACCCCAATGAGCTTTATTGGGATGCATTACACAAGATCATGTTGGTAGAATATTGGATGAATTACATAGAAGCTCCTTAGGTGATCATTTATCTATAAGAACCACTATTATTAAGATAATGAGAGCTAGTTATTAATGGCCAAAAAAATTTAATGATGCCCACAGATGGGTAAGGAAATGTATGAAATGGACTTTCTTTTCTAGAAAAAAAAATTACTTCCCTCTCTCTCCATCCTATTCAAGAAAACCAACCACATACATAATGGGGGTTAGAGTTTATTAATATAATAAATCCAACATCTAGTGCTAGCCATTAATGTATTTTAAAAACCATAAACTAATTCACTAGATGGATAGAGGTATTTGCATTAAAGGATGCCACTAAGGCTTCAATTCTAAAATTTCTTAATGAATATGTGACTAGGCTTGGTTGTCCTTTCACCATCATCTCTAATAGTACTAATGCATTAATTGAAATCCAAATAAATGATTGAGTAGTTAAACATGGCATATACCTAAAGACCTCATAAAAAATTTATCCTCAAGGTAATGGCTTATTTGAATCTTCCAAGTTCCAACAACAAACTCATCAACGTAATCAAAAGGACCATAGAAGACAATCAGAGCTTGTCTTGACATAATATGTTAAAGACAAATATTTGGGCTAGTAGAATCAATCCTACGATAGCTATTGGAAATTCCCCTTTCATGTTGGTCCATGGAAAGGAAGCAAGACTTATATTATCACTAGAGTTTCCTTCTCTTGATTTAGCACATTAGCTAGAATTGATAGAAAATAATGCCATGACATTGAGAGTAGTCGAGCTAATGAAGTTGGAAGAGACCAAGAGAAAGGCCATGTAGACTCTTTGATTCACCAAGAATAGGTCAATATAATTTTTGATAAGAAAGTTGTCAAACCATAATTATTACAAATACCAAATCACATTACAATGATTCTTTAACTAAATTATTGTATCCCCAATAATATGCAATCCTATAGCATGTATATATCCTCTCCACACATAAACCATCTTCACACATAGGCACTCATACCAACTAGCAACATAAAATAAATATTTTTTCCTAAGAAAGGGTCCATGCCTCTATCAATCCCAATGCATGGGTGGATCTAAGTGTAGATGGAAAGATCTACACCAAACACAAAATAAACCCCAACCCAAAATAAATTATCATTTATCATCAATAACTTAAGGTCTATCATTCAACATATAGTTATCTAATATTTGGCCATCAGTGTGCATATATAAATATATTTTAATTTTAAAGTTTTTTGTTTAAATATCAAGTTTTTAATACCAGCTCATTTAGGTTTTGGTACTAAGCTTCACTTTTAATGTTCAACTTTTAAATAGAATTATTTTAATATTTAATGTTTAGTATTCAAGGTTAATATAACACTGGTGATAATTTTTAAAATAAAAATTCCTATAGATAAGTAAGGGCTTGAGGGTGCAATGATTGACTAATTTAAGCCTTAAGGTATAGTGTCCATGTCTATAAATTCTCATTTCCTTAATATTTTAAATCAAACATTGAATAGTTTAAGTCAACCTTAAATTATTTTTCACCACTGTTGATTTTATTTATACTAATAATTTGGGTTCTATTTTGAAACTCATGGGTATTGTAGCTTTGTGAGTACAATTTGGCTCACCAAATTTAAACCCAGTTATTAGACAATAAATCTTCAATGACCCAAATACAATTTTGGGCTCAATGGGTGTTAGAGATCCACGTGTATGTACATTTTTGTTAGGGTTTCAAGCAGATCTGAAGCAAATATGAACTAACAATTATATGCAGATTTAAATACAAAAGATAAAGGAATAAAACATGACACAGATAACACAGAGATTTAACGTGGTTCACCCAAAATGGGTTACGTCCACCATACACAGTCGTCCAATCTTTCTTATTATCCAGCAAAAATAGTACATCAACCTTACAATGCCTTAAGCATCCCAGCCACTTATAACATGCAATTTTAGGGCAACAATCAAAGTCGGCCTTTTTAGGGTTTTATTACAATGTCGGTTTTCATCAACAAAAAATACCCCCCAAAAAAATTTTCTCGAGGGCTCCCGCCCCCGAACCCCGGCTTTTCTCGGGGGCTACCGCCCCCAAACCCTTGCCCGGGGCCCGGCCCGGCCCCAGACCCTGGTGAAGATACGTACTGAGTGTACAGTACTTTTCTGATCAGTTGCCACATTTCAACAATCTCCCACTTGGAGACTGATCAGGCTCCACACCGAACAATCTTCCACTTGGAGACTGATACTACACGACACCACTATACATGCAGCATCTGTTGGATAAAACACTAGGACTTGACTGGTATAAATTCCACAATTATCAATCAAGAAGACCAATAGAAACTGATGAAGAAATCAGCTTCTCCTATGGAACTGCCTTCATAAACATATCGGCAAGATTCTCACTTGTGTGAAACTTCTCAAGCCATAACTGACCCTCCTCCAAAACAGTCTGAATGAAGTGGTACCTGAGCTGAATGTGCTTTGTCCTTGAATGAAAAGTAGTGTTCTCTGCAAGATGAATGGCACTCTGGCTATCAGTATACAATGGGCGATCCTCCTGTGTCTGACCCAATTCCTCCAAAAAACATTGTAACCAAATCATCTCCTTGCTGGCTTCTATAGCAACAACATACTCAGCTTCAGTGGTTGAAAGTGCAACAACCTTTTGCAGCCTAGAAACCCAACTGACTACAGTTCCCCCTATACTAAAAACATACCCTGTAGTACTCCTCTGTGAATCAATATCACCCGCTAGATCAGAGTCAATAAATCCACTCAGAGCAACATTAGATCCTTTGAAACATAATGTCTTCGTAGTAGTTCCTTTCAAATACCGAAGAATCCATTTCACAGCATTCCAATGTTCCATACCCGGATTACTCATAAACCCGCTCACAACTCCCACTGCATGTGCAATATCTGGCCTTGTGCATACCATTGCATACATCAAACTACCAACAACTGATGAATACGGGATGTTAGAAATTTTATTAACCTCTTCCTGTGCCTTTGGGCACATCTCCTTAGTCAATTTGAAACGACTAGCCAAAGGTGTACTAACTGCTTTTGCATCCTGCATGTTAAATCTTTTCAACACCTTCTTTATATATTCACTTTGGGACAAATTCAAGGTTCTATTTTTCATGTCCCGTGTAATCCTCATACCGAGAATTTGCTTAGCTGCACCCAAATCCTTCATAGCAAATGACCTGTCTAATTTTTATTTAAGATCATTTATGTGTTCCATGTTAGAACCAGCAACAAGCATGTCATCAACATAAAGCAACAATATAATATAACTGTCATTATCCAATCTCTTAAAATATACACAATGATCAGAATGACATCTATGATAACCGTGTTCAGCCATGAAACTATCAAATTTTAAATACCATTGTCGGGGTGCTTTCTTTAGGCCATACAAACTTTTCTTTAACCTGCACACCAAGTTCTCCTTTCCTTTGACCTCATATCCCTGTGGTTGCAACATGTAAATTTCCTCCTCCAAATCTCCATGGAGAAAAGCTATTTTGACATCTAATTGTTCAAGATGTAAATCATCTACAGCCACAAGACTAAGTACAGTTCTAATTGAAGTCATTTTTACAACTGGAGAAAATATTTCATCATAATCTATACCCTTTTTATGTGCAAAACCTTTTACCACAAGTTTGGCCTTATATCTTTTCTATCCTCCTTCCTCCTCTTTCAGCCGATAAACCCATTTGTTAAGCAAGGCTCTTTTTTTTGCAGGTAAAGGGACTAAGTCCCAAGTCTTATTTTTCATCAAGGAGTCCATCTCCTCTTTCATGCCTAGCTCCCACTGTTGTTTGGCATCCACCTGCATTACTTCTTCATATTCTTCTGGTTCACCAAAATCCATTAATAAAATAGAATACAAAGAAGGAGAAAATCTTTCAGGGGGTCTACTTGTCCTCGTAGAACGTCTAACACTTGCAGGAGTTTGTGGGACAATCTGTTGTTGCTGAGCATCAAGTACCTGTGGCATTTCATTTTCAGGAATCTCATCCAGCACCACATATTCTTGTTTGTCCTGTTCATGTTTCTTTTCCTGGATCTGTTCTTTATGCATAACCTTCTCATTGAATATAACATTTCTACTTCTATTTATTTTCTTATTTTCAAAATCTCATAACCGATAGCCATATTCATCTATCCCATATCCAATGAAGGTACATTTTTGAGATTTAGCATCAAGCTTGGTTCTGTTTTCTTTATCAACATGGACAAAAGCTTCGCAACCAAAAGTTTTTAGAAAAGAATAATTTACATTTTTACCAGTCCATGCCTCCTCTGGAATACCACCATCCAAAGGGGTTGAAGGTCCTCTATTTATCAAATAGACAGCATTATGTACAGCATCTGCCCAAAAATGTAAGGGCAATCCAGCATGCAATCTCATGCTTCTCGCACGTTCCATGATAGTCCTATTCATTCTCTCTGACACACGATTTTCCTGTGGAGTTCCTGGAACTATCTTCTGCTTTTTAATCCCATTTAAGGAGTAGTAATCCTCAAATGCTTTGCTGCAATACTCACCTCCATTATCCAATCTGAGACACTTCAACTTTTTTCCTGTCTCATTCTCAACCAAAGCTTTCCATTTCTTAAAAGTTTCAAAAACATCTGATTTTTGTTTTAGGAAATATACCCATGTTTTTCTGGTTGAGTCATCAATAAAAAATAACATAATAACAAGAGCCACCAAGAGATGATACCTAAGCCGGTCCCCATGCATCTGAATGTACAAGCTCTAACTTCTCACTCTTCTTCTCTTTCCCAACCTTGAGAAATCTGACTCTTTTATGTTTACCATAAACACAGTTTTCACAAAACTCTAAATCAATCTTCTTTAGTCCTGGCAATAGATTTTTAGAGTGAAGGGTTTTCATCCCTTTCTCACTCATGTGCCCAAGCCTATGGTGCCACATTATCGAATCTGTTCTTGCAACATTTATTGTTGTTGTCCCTGCAGTAACTTTATCTGTAGCAGCTACGGTAGAGTAAGTGTTACTTGTACACAGATATAATGTGTCTACCTTCGCACCTTTAGCTATTACTAATGATCCTTTAGCGACCTTCCACATACTGTCTGAGAGGGTAACTATGCAACCTTCACTACCTAGTTGCCCTGCAGAAATTAAATTTCTTCTTAAATTAGGAACATGTCTTACCTCCTGCAGAAACCAGTCATTTCCATTTTGCAACTTGATCTTTATCTTTCCTTTTCCAACAATTTGATAGGGCTCATCATCACCCAAATATACCTGTTCAAAATCACCTTGAACATAATCTAGAAAATATTTTCTATGGGGTGTAGCATGAAATGAAGCCCCAGAATCTATTACCCAGGAATCATTAACATTATCCAAACATAAGATTAAAGCATCTTGTAAAGTATTACTTGCAATATTAGCTTCCTTACTGTCATTTTCATTTTTGTCTCCTTCTTTGTTTTTCCGAGACCAATAGTCTTTCTTTAGATGACCAGGCTTTCCGCAGTACTAGCAATCTTTCTTTCCTCTAGATTGAGAGCGTCCTTTCTTTGACTTCCCTCGTGACTTCTCATTCCAAGGGCCTTTTCCTCTTTCCTTTGATCTTCCTCTATTCTCCACATTCAAAACACTACCCGATGATGTTGGAGTCTCACCTGTGCTTTTCCTTCGCATTTCCTCGCTTAGGATAACACCAACAATATCATCAAATACCAAAGTATTTTTACCAGAGACAAAGTTACTTACAGCCATAACCAAGTTATTCCAGCTTTCTGGCAAAGAACATAAAATCAAGAGAGCCCTAACCTCTTCTGCAAAGGTAATTTTTACCGAAGACAATTGACTGGTAATTGTATTAAATTCATTTAAGTGCTCCACTACAAATCCTCCCTCACTCATTTTCAAATTAAACAAACGCTTCATAAGAAATACCTTATTCGAAGCCGAGGGTTTCTCATACAACTTAGCCAATGTTGCCATCAAATCTACAACCGTTTTTGCTTCTGTTATATTGAATGCTACAGACGACACAAGGCACAATCAAATGGATCCTAATACCTTTCTATCTAAAATGTCCCACTCTTCGTTTGACATTATGGTCAGTTTCTTTGCCTTTCCTTTCAATGACTGCCACAAATCCTTTTGATACAGGTAATCCTCCATCTGCATTTTCCATAACTGATAATTATGGCCATTAAATTTTTTGACCTTGAATTTGGAATCCTCCATTGCTCCCACTCAAATCTGAGAGTCCTGCCAATTTACAGAATACCTCTCTCTGATACCAATTGTTAGGGTTTCAAGTAGATCCGAAGCAAATATGAACTAACAATTATATGCAGATTTAAATACAAAAGATAAAGGAATAAAATAGGACACAGATAACACAGAGATTTAACGTGGTTCACCCAGAATGGGTTACGTCCACCATACACAGCCGTCCAATCTTTTTTATTATCCAGCAAAAATATTACATCAACCTTACAATGTCTTAAGCATCCCCGCCACTTATAACATGCGATTTTAGGGAAACAATCAAAGTCGGCCTTTTTAGGGTTTTATTACAATGTCGGTTTTCATCAACAAAAAATACCCCCAAAAAAATTTTTGGCGAGGATATGTGCTAAGTGTACAGTACTTTTCTGATCAATCACCACATTTCAACAATTTTAACCCATGTAATACAACCCAAACCATTAGATTATAAATAAAATCAATGGTGGTAATTAAAAAGTCACAATATGGCCCTGAAATAACCCTTAATTATAATATTATTAATAAATTAATTTTATTTTCTACTATAACTTACAAAGTTTAGGTGAATCTAATCTATTTAGGTATCAATTTTGTGGTGAAATTTTTAGTTTGAAATTATTAAAATAAATGTAAAAATGCAATGATTCAAGTCACCACATTTTTACATTCCATACAATTCTTAGAATATAGCAGAGATGACTAACATGCAGTGACTAACAAAATTTTGTAAAAATGTGGTGATTCAAGTCACCATATAGCTTGTATTATTAACTAAAATTTGGATTCCCCAATTGTGACTATTATCTAATTGGTGAATATTTTCCACTGAAAAAACCAGTATACAACATATCCATTTCAAGTTTTACTCACCAATTATGGCTTTCATCTTATGGCTTAAGGTTCAATGTTTTATTACTAGATTTAGTGATAAAGGTTAAATATTGTCATTAATAATTTAAGTTATATCATCCAATATCTATTTTCTAATGTTTGAAATTTAGGATTCAACATTCATTATTCAATGTTTAAGGTTTATTGGTTGGAAAAGGGACAATAGATAGACATCCAAAGATCTTGCCACATCTTGTTGCATCGAGCCCACAAAGCCTAAGACTTGAAATATAGATTGTAGGCCAGGGATATTTTATAAGGGTCACATCCCATCTTGAAGATATAACTATACTAGAAGATGCATTCACCACTAGTAAGCTATAGTAAGAAAAGTAAGGCAAATGTGAAGTAAATATATGAAAAGATAAGAAAGGCACAAAATGAATGTATATGGAGTTGTAAGGATATGTATGATGTGTTAAATGAATAAAGGTAACACAAATATTTTTGAGTCTCAATATATTATGTTGTCTAAGTTCTTCTTATTCTAGTAAATAGATAATCTTTGGTCTGGATCTAATTCCATATTCCCTTATTAGGACTAAGTTTGGGGTCTAAAGACTACAACACTAGAAAATCGTTAGGGTTCATAACTTTAGTCTCTATCCCTCAAATTTATTGCTAACATTGGTTTCATTCTCAAAACCCTAGCTAGGTCTCGTTGAGGATTACAAAGAAATTTTTTAATTCAAAACTTTATACTAGATTAAGAAGAAAGGGTGATAATGGAAAGAATATGAAAATATGTAAAGTTGTCCTCTTGACATCTGTGCTATGAGAGGGGTTAGGCACCAAGGGGATGGAAAATGAAAAGGGGGAAGAGGTTCAAAAGGGACTCATAAAGAGATTTCACCAATAAGAGAAGTTGTGAGATAACCATCATGGGAGATAATAAAGGAGTAATAAAATTCCAAAAGAAAAACACCCATGGTAAAAGGAGATAAAATAAATAAAAGAGAAATTGTGGAGAAAATTGATCTAGGAAAAAAAGTGACAATGCAAAGCCCAAATGGAGAGGAAAGAAAATAGAGGTAGATGATGGAAAGAGAATAAAGAGACTGCAGAAGAATGGAAATTGTAGAAAAAATGAAATTGAAGTGTGATAATATGGATGTTGATGAGCACACTAGTTTGGGTGCTACCAAGAAAAGAAAGTAAAGACAAGGAGGAGGTGTTAGAGTAGTTGGGTCTTTACTTGATTAATTAAACAACATTTGTTTAATTATTAAAGTACCCTTTATCTCTTTTACACTTAAGCTAACTTTAGGTGCATAATAATTAATTCTTTTATTAATTATTATGTGCAAGCCTAGGGTTTTCCCTTTTAGGGTTTCTTGACCTATTAGAGGTTAATTCTTTTCTTTTGTATTGATGGATTATCACATTACACATTTTTGTGAATATTGAGCTCTCATCCTTTTGAACATATTTTCTGTGTATTTGGTTTTCCTTTGTTGCTTCCTTGCTTCTCCTTGTAACAGGTTTATTTCAGCTTGCAGGTGTTGTATTTCTCAACTCTCACATGGTATTAGAGCTTCAAATTTGCAGGTATCTGTGCTTGTTTGGGGAATTTTTGCATTGGAAGCAGATCTAGGGTTTCATGAAGTTTTTTTAATGCACCTAGGGATAGGCCTTTTTTCTCAGCACTTTGGGCCTAAACAGACCTCACCATCATGCTCAAAAGGCCCAAAAACCCTATAGTCATATAAAACTTGACCATTTTTGGCTCTTGAGCCTCTGGGAGTATTTTTTTCTCTAGTACCAGGTTGTACGGCCCTAGCATGCAGTTCGAGAAAAAATTTCAAAAAAAAAAAAAAATGTCTTTTTACGGCATGCAGGCCGAAGGATTCTTTGCTTTAAAAAAAATTCAAAAATCAAAACAAAAATCACAAAAACGGCAAAAGCCTTTTTGAAAAATCAAAAATCAAAATTGTTTTTGGGGGTTTACCCCACAATACGTAGGGTACCGTGGGGCCCCCTGGCTGCCGCAGGACTGTCAGAGCAGGCCTCCTCTGGCCCCCGCCGACGCCTGCCTTCGGTCCCTGCCGGCACCTACCCTCCGGCCCCCACCGTCCCCATTGGCACCCTCCTCATCGGTAGCCCCCTGCACTTCCTGACCACCGCTCTGCCCATCGGAAACCACCATTGTGCCGCCCGCCCGCCCCCACAGAGCTGCCCACATGCCACCTCCACCCGCCTACCACCAGACAACCACCTTTTTTGCCTCTTTTAGGGGGGGTTGGTTTTTTTGTCATAACTTGGGCAAACGGAGTTGTTCCTTTGAAAACGAATAGGCGTCGGAAAGCTGGTTCTGAGCCGGACCTCGTGGTATGTTAATTTATTCTCAATTTTTATGTTTGCCTATACTTTTTTCCTATCAAAGTGGGGTCTCTTTTTTGCACTTTCGGGGTCATAGAATGAGCATCCAAACTCCATTTTTCAAAAAATTTATATCATTGGAAAGCTTGTTCTGTGTACTTTCCAGCCATATGGGTTTTCTTTCAAGATTCTACTCCAGGAATTTTTTATTCAGTTTTTTGCGTTTCAACACCTTGGTAAATATCTTGGTTGTTTTAGGTCCTGGGATCTCTTCTCTAAGTCGGATGTCTCGGTTTTGATTGTTCTTTATAATTATAGTCTTCTTATCATTGTAGCTTCTTTTATGCAAACACGCTGAGATAAAGTGCCATCATGCATTATTTACTTGGGATCTTTCACATCTTGTGTCTTATTGTACATGCACTACTTATAAAGTGCCATGGGGGGTTGATGTTTGCCTTTGTTTGCCATCTACCTTTGTCCAATGAGTGTTCCTTCCACAACATTTGCCTCATGATGTGTGTCAAGTGAGTGTTCCTTCCACGACACTATGTACTTTCTTAGCACCTTTGATGTTCCTGGTTCTTCGTCATGTCGTTCTTGTTGGCTGTTCTTTTTAGTGTACCTATCCCTCTCCCTTTTTTAGCATTATGGGGAGGTTTGTCATGTTGGTTCTAATGCTTCCTTGGTTCGATTGATCAGCTCTTCAAGATTTGGTTTCTCATGCCATTTGAATCTTTGAGTTTAGTTGTTTGCCTTTGTTTGCCTTCTGATTCGAGTAGTGTCATTTGAGGGAACTCATACAAATTACAGTCTTCTCTACCTGGTCATGTTATATTTCAGTGGAGGTTCTTCAGATCAGTAGTTATTCTTCAACAATGTTTGCAGGTTCTTCATGCTTCAGTGATTCTTTTGATCTTCTCCTATTCCTATCTTTTTGGAACATTCTTGTTTGGAGGCTTTTTCAGTCGTTCTCTTGCTTTTCCATCTCTGTTTGGAGTAGAGTTTTTTTCCCACGTGGTTTTCTCTATTTCTTCGGTTCATAGAGATTTGGTTGCATTTGGGTACCTGATCAGGCCTTGTTGTCGGGACCCATCTTTCTTGCTTTCAGTAGCTCTTCTAAGTTTTAGCTTCTGTCTAAGTCTAGCTTAAGGTGGGGTGTTAGAGTATTCAGGTCTTTACTTGATTAATTAAACAACATTTGTTTAATTATTTAAGTTCCCTTTATCTCTTTTACACTTAAGCTAACTTTAGGTGCATAATAATTAATTCTTTTATTAATTATTATGTGCAAGCCTAGGGTTTTCCCTTTTAGGGTTTCTTGACCTATTAGAGGTTAATTATTTTCTTTTGTATTGATGAATTATCACATTACACATTTTTGTGAATATTAAGCTCTCATCCTTTTGAGCATATGTATTTGTTTTTCCTTTTTTGCTTCCTTGATTCTCCTTGTATCAGGTTTATTTCAGCTTGCAGAGATCTTTTGGGCTCCTGTGGTGTTGTATTTCTCAACTCTCATAGGAGTAACCTAGAAAACACATGTTTATTCTTAAAAAGAACTGAAAAATCATTAAATAGTCTTGAGAAGATTATTGATTAATATGAAAAATCTAGAAAATTATTGATAGAGAGACAAAGGTAAAGAAGAGATTCCTGGATTATCCCGAGAATTAAGGAGACCAAACCAAGTCATCAGCACCAAAAACCTAGACTATAGAAGAAATTATAAAAAATGGAATCCTCAATCAAAATCCCAGTATTCATCCAAGATACTACCAAAGTATCAGATTGTGTGCTCCTATTAGAATCCCTATCGGAAAGGATCATTAAAAAAGATGACCAATATAAGCTATTAGATTTGGTAGCATCCTTGAGAAAGGGAGAATTGGATTAGTACATAAAGAATTATTTCCAATATAATAGTAGTTGGGAGAAATTTAAAAAATACTTTTTCATAAATTTTACCACTCTAGATATCCCTACTAAAAGTTTTATTAGAATGAGAGATTTGGTACAAAGAGAAATGAATCAATAAAAGATTATGATAAAATATTTAAAGAAGTTTGCTGCAAATTAGAGGAAATTCTCTCAAAAAAACAAGAACTGAATGGTTCACTTTTGGATTGCAGAAAAATATCAAAGTTGGGTTGGGTGGATGATTATTTGGCTCTTATACTATTATGATTACAATGAAATGCTAGATTGAAGAAAAACCTTGGAGAAGACTAGAAAAATATTAAACTAAAGAATCATTAAAATAACTTATATTACCAGTCTAGAAGCTAATCATTTAAAATAAAATCCTAGCAAAAGAGCTAAAGAAACCAAAGGAAATATGGTGCACATATTGCTCTAGGGAAGGTCATGTATGGAACCAGTGTTTGAAGATACAAGGAGAAATAAAAAAATTTCACTACATATAGAAGCCAAAACATAAAACCCAATTCAATATATTGTGTTATTTACAAATAATGGGTTGTTCACTTGACTAAGGACTACTTGGATTCTTAACATCTAGTTCGAAATAGAGGAAATCACTATCACCAAGGATGTCATGGCCATAATTGCAATGCAAAAGAACAAAATGATGGAGGTTACCACTAGCCACCTTAGAGAGAAAATATAAGTGATTATGTCATGCACATTAACCAACAATAGGAGTATATTGAATATAATATAGAGGCATAGACAAAGGAAGAAATAATAGAAGAAGAAATGATGTTGCATGTATTAATTGTGGAAAGTTTGGCCGCCATGTCACAAAGTGGTGGCAAGAAAAGAAGAAGAAATTTTCATTTATTGTCAATTAGACACTTGATATATACAAATCTGAAAATGCAAGGCAATTCTTTCAAAATGCAAGAACACCATCTAGAAGTGATTATTTGGAGCAATGAGCTAGAGCGATTTGAATAATACCTTGACACGGAATAAAAGGGTACTATAGAATGGATGTATGGCCATCTGATACATCTAATAAAGAATATTTTGGAGAAGAAAAATAGCTGGAAATAAATAAGGAAAAGAAAATTGAACCCAAGAATAAGGCCACCATCCTAACTAGATAATGAATAGATACCAAAAGAAATTAAAAAAAAAAGGAGATTGATGAAAAATATGAAGATTATAATCTCGAAGAAGAACAAAAGGATTAATTTTAGACTACAAAAACTCAACTCCAAAGAATAGTAAGGAAAGATAAATAGCATATCACTTAGCATCAACAAGACGAAGTAGCTTGCTTACCAAAGAAGAAGTAATTTGAATGTTAAAGGATTTAGCCTCTTTAGCACAACAAAGATACCTATTGGTAAAGTTGAATAAGTTGGGAAAATACTGGAATAAGAATCAAAATCACCAAGTGAACCAACTGTCCAAGGACAAAAAAAAGAAGAATGGTACCTTACTCATCATTGTGCATCTTAATGATCAAAATGTAAAATATGTCAAAGTTGATCTTGGATCGAACTTGAATATCATACCAACAACTACATGGGAAAAACTTGGAAGGGCTAAACTTTTAAAATTACTAATAAACATAAGTTAGCAGATGACTCGAGAATGGAAACATTTGGCACCTAGAAGGATGTTGAAGTCAATGTCAAAGGCATAAAAAATTGTTGATTTTAAAGTTGTAGAGATGAAAGAACCCTTCAAAACCTTTATAGATCTATTAGGATTGAGATGATTTGTCAACCCTAATGGTATTATAGACTCTTGAAAGGAAGTGATGTCTTATTCCAATGAAAAATAGATACTACATATACCACTAAGTATCAAAGATAGATCCTATGTAGAACCGATTCAAAATAATCAACCCCAACCTTTATGCATTGTATCTAAAAACTCCAACACTACCTAGCCTCTAGGATACAAAACACATTAATTACATACAATGGGGAATCTCACATATAAAATTACGAAGGTAATTTAGAGTGGGAGACATTGCATAATATATTTTTGATATGGAAAACACATTTAAGGAGGAACCTATAAGAATTATACATCACTATGAAAGAGTTTGTAGATAGAATTCAAGTTCAATTCCATATTCCATCCCTAGATTGATGGACAAAAAAAGGTGGTTAATAGAAGATTGGGAAACCTTCTCAAATATTTGGTAGGAGACAAGAATGGAAACTAAGACTTAATAATACCACAAGTAGAATTTGCATACAAAAATTTGGTAAATCAACGTACTAGAAACACACCATTTGAGATTTTTATCAAAATTCATCCTAAAGGAGTGACAAAATAGAGACATTAGCTCTGAAAAAGAGTGGAGTGTGGAGGCAAAAGATTTTGCAAACCACATGGTGATTATGCACAAGAAGGTCATGCAGGATATGGAGATCACAAATGGTAAGTGCAAGGAGTGTACGAATACCAAAAGGTAGCATAAGGAGTTTTCTATCAGAGATGAAGTCATGGTGAACCTTCGAAAGGAGAGGTTTCTAGTAGGCATGTATAACAAGTTGAAGATGAAAAATTTTGGGCCTTGCATGATCCTTCAAAAATTTAATTCTATAAATGCTTATGAGGTATAGTTACTAGAAAGCATTTAAATCTCACCTATCTTCAATATCATAGATCTCTACTAGTTTCATGGGGCAAAAACCAATGAAGACAACACAGAAGCATCGCTTCAAAACCAACTACCGCAACTATTGTCAAAGTAGATAGAACATATTCTAGATAGCCAGACTAAGCTAAACACCCAAAACAAGGAACATAAGGAATATTTTTCCAAGTGGAAGGGAAAGCTAGTAGAATTTGCAACATGAATCTAAGAGACTAAATTGGAATGATGTGGATCATATTTGAAGCTATCACCATGTGGGGCGCACTTCTCAAATAACCTTGAGGGTTTGATGCAAGAGAATCCCAAAGAACCTACATATATCATACCACATTAGACTAACTTCCTTTATGGAATGGAATGGAGGTAGAATGACATGTCTACTGCAACATATCAAGGGAGAAACAACTAGGGACACACCAATCAAAAGATTCCTTCACCTAAATTTTTCCCTATCTGACAGCCTAGGACAAGACCTAAAGGAGATAGCTTGTGGAACTTCATCGAACCTTGTAGAGCCTACATAGCACATCACACAATATATATAGGTCATGGTAACCTTTAGATAGGTTTGGACCCATCCACATCGGACTTTGTGTCTTCTTCAATTGTTTGGAGTTGACCTACATGTTCCATTGAATATAGGGCTTGGGAATAAATAGAGGTCAACATGGATTGCTCCTAGAACTTGGATCTAGTATATAAACACCTTCAATGATCTTGGGAAAGTAACATTTATGGTTAGGGAGTTAAGAGTTAGGGAACTAGGATCCAAAAGTCTTCTTTGCATTTTTATTGTAACAAGCCTATGGCAGCCTATGTGTCAGCATGTGTGACTAATTGGCCTAATGTATTTGGCATATAAGGGGTTTGTGGGCATGTATGAACTTAATTTGACCAATAAGGTCGCATTATTTTTTTTATGTTTAATTTTGTGTTAAATTGTGTTGCAAGGCTAGGCAATCCATTATGGACCCTCCATCCTTGATTGCATCAATAATCAAGAAAAAATAGTAGTGAATAGGTGGTGCAAGGGCACCTAAGGGTGACCAAATACCCTTTTCAATTTTGGCACAAGGACTGGTTCGAGTCCATTACGTTGCATGTTTGGAGCTTGGAGCGCATTTTTGTCTTTATTTTTGAAAATTCATGTTTTCGGCGTAACTTGCCCTGATGAAGTTGCCAGCGGTTGGAGCGAGTCAAAGCAAACCATCAGATATTAGTAGGAGCATTTTTCACCTACCCCAATAGCCCGATGAAACCGCCAACTAATGGGTGAGCAAGTCCCGAGTTGATCTATGTCAGTCGCTATACCGCTATGGCAAGTTGCACAAGGTTTATCGCCCACGACTTGGCAACCATGGTGGGACCCAGCAAGAAGTCAGCGAGTGAAGCGACTAATGGGTGAGAAAGTCCCAGGTTGATCTACGTTGGTCGCTATACCGCTATGGGAAGCTGCATGGGGTTTATCTCCCATGACTTGGTGACCATGGTGGGACCCAGCGAGAAGGCAACGAGTGAAGCGAGACGAAGTGGAGTCATCGGGTATCGGTGTAAGTGGTTTTTGTGCCGCTCGATAACTCGATAGGAAAGCATATGGTTTGGAGTGCACCATTGGCCATCTACAGGAGGTATTTTAGACTATACCAACAACCCAATAAGGAAGCTTTTTGTTGAGAGCACACCATCGACCATCAGCAAGAATGTTTTGGTGCTAACCCGATGAGGAAAGCGATGCTAACCCGATGACCCAATGAAAATGTAAAGACAGCTACAACATGAAACCAATTGTGTCGAGTTCAATCTCGTCCGTTAGGGATGATTCATGACATGTCATAGAGGCTATAAAAGACCCAATGAGAATTTTGTATAGAGGTTAGAAGGAGGTTGGATTGGGATTGTGTTGAATAACAATTTGAAGACCGTTTTCTGGTTTCTTTCTCAGAGTTCAATTTTCGTTCGAAAACTGTAATTAATGGTTTAATCTCTAAATGCCAATGTGATAGAGTAGATGTTACTTTTCTGTGCTTTGTGAGTTCCAATTTTGAAGTAACAACCCTCGGTAGTGAGGACCTAGAGTGTAGTAGGGGAATAGAGAGGACAATTCCTGGGATAGGCTAGGAAAAAGCCTTGGAGTGAGTAAAGCTGACTCAAGTAACTAGGATCCTCCCTATTAGATTGGTATCAGAGCCAAGTTAAAGATTTGGGGTGAAGAGTGTATGACTAATCTAGTATCAGAAGGAGTAAAGATGGTGACCAGTGCAGAATTGGCTAAGCAGGTCGCTGACCAAGACGATGAAAACTGATTGCTCAAGGAAAGCTTGGAGTAGTTGGAGCAGAAACTAGGTGTAGTGGAAGTCAAGACAATAGAAGTGAGTGGAAAGATAGATGAGAAGGGTAAAATGTTGGCAATAGAGGATGAAGTCCCTGTCCCAGACCCTATTATTGATCAAGAACCATTCTTGAAGGCTTTGAAGGCAATGAGTGGAAAGTCTTTGGAAGGAGTACCATTGTTTAGTGACAAGATAGAAGCAAAGTCGGTAATAGACTGGATAGAGGGTATGGAAAACCATTTTGAGTGTGAAGGTGTGACTAAGGCCCAAAAGGTTAAGGTGGCTAAGTCAAGAATGAGAGTTGTTGTCGTTACTTGGTGGAAGTTTATACAAAATGAGTGAGAAAGAGAAGGTAAGATCCCCATCTCTACTTGGAAAGGGATGGTAAGCAAAATTAGAGAGACTTATCTTCCTGAGGATTGTGAAATACAGTTGCATAGGAAAAGACAAAACCTAAGGCAAAAGGAGTTAGATGTAAGTACCTACATTGAAGTGTTCCAGAAGTTGTGTCTAAGGTCAAAAGTGATGGAGGATGAAAGCATTAGAGTAGCAAGATATCTTAACAGTCTGAGATGGAACATACAAGAGGAATTAATTTTGTTGAGTCCAAATACCATTCACAAATGTTATCAATTGGCCCTGAAAGTAGAAGAAAAGAATAAGAAGAAACATGAAAGCACTAGTAGAGGCAGAGGTAGAGACTGAGATTCAAAAGGTTATAGAGGAAGCTATAGTGGTAAAGGAAGTGAAGTAAGATCACAAGGAGAGTCAAAATTGACTGAGCAGACTAATGAATCCAGTGGAAGAGGAAATTATGGTAGAGGAAGAGGTCATAATAGCAACAACAGAGGTAGATCTGGTAGTTCTAGCGGAGGTTCATACTTTGCAAACATGAAGTGTTACCATTGCAGTAATTTTGGTTATCCTGCCTATAGGTGTCCAGAGAAGGCAACCTCTTCGCATAAAGGGAAAAGAATTAATTATGTGCAAGAGGATTCTAGTAGTGTGAAGTCTTCTGAAGTAAACCTTGACTTAGAGAATGGTGAGAATCTAATAGTTAGAAGGGTACTAATCAAGGAACCGGTTAAGGAAGAACCTAAACAGAGGAAGTCTCTTTTCAGAGTAAAGTGCAAGATACTTGGTAAGGTGTGTAAAGTGATCATTGACTCGGGACCAACATACAATATCATCTCTAAAGAAGCAGTAATAAACTTGGGTTGAGGAGCATGCCACATAGTCATCCTTACAAGGTCACATGGTTGAATAAAGGACAACATGTGTTAGTCAATGAACAAGTATGGGTTGAATTTGCAATTGGGAAGTATTCTGACAGAATTTTATGTGATGTTCTACCCATGGACACTTGTCATCTGTTGCTAGGCAGATTGTGGCAATTTGACAAAAAAGCTATCCATGACAGAGAAAAGAACTCTTATGCATTCACAAAGGAAGGGGTGACATACATGATTCAATCTTTGGTAGAGGATGACGGAACCAAGACTAGTGGTCCTAATGTGTTGTTGACTGGAGGAAAAGAATTTTTGAGAGATCTCAAGAAAGGAGATGGAGAACATTATGCTCTCTTAGTGAAACCTACTCAAGAAAAGAAGACTGAACAAGAAAGTTTGCCTAAAGAGGTTTAGCAGTTGTTAGAACAGTTTAAGGAAATTGTGAGTGATGGAACACCCGCAATGCTACCTCCTCCTACAACAGTAAGTCACCAGATAGACTTTATACCCAGAGCATCACTGCCTAATAAGGTTGCATATAAGATGACTCCTGGATAAAACAAAGAAGTAGAAAAACAAGTACAAGAGCTTCTTGATCAAGGTCTAATCAGAAAAAGTATAAGCCCATGTGTTGTACCAGTGGTCTTAGCAACCAAGAAAGGAGGTAAATGGAGATTATGTACTGATTCTCGGGCAATAAACAAAATCACCATAAGATACAGATTTCCTAGGCCTATAATTGAGGATCTAATGGATTGTCTTGGAGTAGCAAAGTATATTACTAAGTTGGATTTAAAGAGTGGTTATCACCAGATATGGATTAAAGAAGGAGATGAATGGAAAATAGCTCTTAAGACTACAAAGAGGTTATATGAGTGGTTAGTTATGCCATTTGGGCTTACTAATTCCCCTAGCACCTTCATGAGGTTGATGAATGAGGTGTTGGAAGACTACATAGGTAGATTTGTGGTGGTATACCTTGATGATATCCTCATATTCAGCAAAATGGAGGAAGAGCATCTTGAACACTTGCAAGTTGTATTAAGGAAACTGCATGAGGAATAGTTGGCAATCAATCTTGAAAAATGTGAATTCATGAAACAAGAACTTATTTATTTGGGTTTGGTTGTATCCCAAGGTACTTTGGAAATGGATCCTATCAAGGTGGAAGCAATACAGAGTTGACCTACACCTAAAACTGCTACTGAGGTAAGAAGTTTTCATGGACTTTCCCAATTTTATAGGAAGTTCATTCAAGGTTTTAGTGAAATTTGTGCTCCTGTTCTTGATACAATTAAGGGTGGGTTGAAAACTAAGTTTAGGTGGACTAAAGAAGCTGACCAGGGGTTTGAGTTTCTCAAAAAGAGGATAGCTACCCAACCCATCCTAGTTTTACCAAGTTTTGATAAGTTGTTTACCCAAGAATGTGATGCTAGTCATGTAGCAGTAGGAGTTGTTTTGAACCAATAGGGAAGACCAGTAGCATTCTATAGTGAGAAATTGAATGAAGCCAAGGAGAGATACTCATCCTATGACTTAGAATTGTATGCCTTAGTGCAAGCTCTTAGGAAGTGGAAGCATTATCTCTTGCCCAAAGAATTTGTCGTATTTACAGATAACCCAACCTTGAGTTTTATCAATTCTCAAGAAAAGTTGAGCAATAGACACATCAAATGGATAGAATACCTGCAAGCATACACTTTCACTATCAAGCGCAAAAAGGGACAGTTGAACAAGGTAGCAGATGCCTTAAGTAGAAAACTTCACTATCCAAGAAGTGACTTTGTAGAGCATAGGTGTGGAGAGTTTCAAGGAGCTTTACAAAGAAGATGAAGACTTTTTTGAGGTATACAAGGTATGCAGTGAGTTTAATAACCATTTCAATAGCCAGTATGAAGATTACACATTGCAGAGTGGTCTTTTGTTTAAGGGATGTCAGTTATGTGTGCCAAGGGGATCTATGAGGGAAAATATCATATAGGAAAAACATAACGGAAGTCTTAGTGGACATTTTGGTCTGAATAAAACACTTGATTTGGTGCAAAGATTTTATTATTGGCCGAAAATGCATAAAGATATCAGGAAGTATGTTGAATAGTGTATTGTGTGTCAGAAAGCCAAGGGTACTAGTTCAAATGTTGGACTATACCAACCTTTACCAATTCCCAAAAGACTGTGGGAGTGCATTAGTATGGATTTTATTGTAGGTTTGCCAAAAACCAAGACTGGCTTGGATAGTATTTTTGTCATTGTTGACTGGTTTAGTAAAATGAGTCATTTTGTTCCATGCAAGACTACGCATGATGCTAGTTACATTGCACATTTATTTTTTAGAGAGGTGGTAAGAATTAATGGGTTCCCTCTCAGTACAGTTTCAGACAGGGATGTGAAGTTTATGGGACACTTTTGGAAAACTCTGCGGACAAGACTGGGAACTAACCTTTCTTTTAGTTTTGTGTATCATCCACAGACGAATGGTCAAACTGAGGTCATTAACCGAGTATTGGGTAATCTTCTGAGGTGATTGACAAAGGAGTATGGACAGATGTGGGATAAAGTGCTACCATAGGCTGAATTTGCATATAATAGACAATGTCAACAGAACTACAGGTAAGAGTCCTTTTGAGATTGTTTATGGACACCACCCACGCGGTGTTTGTGAACTTCATGATTTAGGAAGCTTGGAAGGTAGAAGTGGACATGCAGAGGATTTCACTCAGTCCATGAAAGAGGGGCATGAACAAGTGCAGAGAACCTTGATCGACGCTACGCAAAGGATTAAGGCTAAAGAAGATGAGAGGAGAAAAGACATTCAATTTGCAGTTGGAGACATGGTTATGGTACATTTGAACAAGGCAAGATTGCAGAAGGGAGTCCCTAGTAAGCTTCAGATGAGGAGAATAGGTCCTTGCAAAATTTTGGCTAAGTATGGCTCCAATGCTTATAAGGTATATTTACCCGCAGATTTGGCCCCTGTGTTTAATGTCCACGACTTAGTTCAGTTTAAAGGTCCCGTAGTAGTGCCAGGTGGACCAAATCTAGAAGAGGAAACTACTCTCAGTGATATTCCAGTACCACCCGTTTCTAAACCACAGGCAGAATAGATTTTAGATTCCAGGGTGAAGAAGCAAACAAGGCATGGCATGTATATGGAACACTTAATTAAGTGGTGCAACTTACCTAAGGCCGAAGCCACTTGGGTTGCAGAAGCTGATTTCAAAAGACTGAGTATTGATGTTGCCTTGCCGCCCCCAAGGGGGACTTGATTTTTCGTGTGGGGAGTATGGTGCAAGGCCACCTAAGGGTGAGCAAGTACCCTTTTCAATTTTGGCAATTTTGGCATAAGGACTAGTTCGAGTCCATTAGGTTGTATGTTTGGATCTTGGAGCACATTTTTGTCTTCATTTTTGAAAATTCATGTTTTTGGCGTAACTTGCCCTAATGAAGTCGCCAGCGGTTGGAGCGAGTCAAAACGAACCATCGGATATCGGTGGGAGTGTTTTCCACCTACCCTAATAGCCTAATGAAACTGCCAGCTAACGGGTGAGCAAGTCTCAGATTGATCTACGTCGGTCGCTATACCGCTATGGCAAGTTGCACGAGGTTTATTGCTCGTGACTTGGCGACCATGGTGGGACCCAGCAAGAAGTCAGCGAGTGGAGTGACTAACGGGTGAGCAAGTCTTGGGTTGATCTACATCGGTCGTTATACCGCTATGGGAAGATGCACAAGGTTTATCTCTTGCGACTTGGCGACCATGGTGGGACCCAGCGAGAAGGCAGTGAGCGGAGCGAGAAGAAGTGGAGCCATCGGGTATCGGTGTAAGTGGTTTTTGTGTCGCCCGATAACCCGATGGGAAAGCATACCGTTTGGAGCGCACCATCGGCCATCGGTAGGAGGTGTTTTAGGCTATACCGACAACCTGATAAGGAAGCTTTTTGTTGAGAGTGCACCTTCGGCCATCGGTAAGAGTGTTTCGGTGCTAACCCGATGACCCGATGAGGAAAGAAATGCTAACCCGATGACCTGATGAAAACGTAAAGATAGTTACAACAAGAAACCAATTGTGTTGAGTTCAATCTTGTCCGTTAGGGATGATTCATGACATGTCGTAGAGGCTATAAAAGACCCAATGGGCATTTTGTATAGAGGTTAGAAGGAGGTTGGATTGGGATTGTGTTGAATAACAATTTGAAGACCGTTTTTTGGTTTCTTTCTCAGAGTTCAATTTTCATTTGAAAATTGTAATTAATAGCTTAATCTCTAAATGCTAGTGTGATAGAGTAGATGTTACTTTTCTGTGTTTTGTGAGTTCCAATTTTGAAGTCGTGCCAAGCTCGACTCTGTAAATAAGTTGTCGTTCTATTTTTTTTGTTTTTTGTTGGTGACAAGTAGTTAGACATGGCTTTGTCTTGATTCTCCATCGTGGAATCCACATGACTATTGGAGGTTGTCAAGAAGAGCCATCCATACAATAGAGTTCTTTTTGTAGTAGACCAGGGAATCGCGTTGGTCGTTTCAGCGAACTGGCCCTAGGCGAGCTTGATGATAGCTCGATTAGGTATCAATGACCAAGAGGGATCACTTGCAGGGTAGAATGAAGTCTAGGTTGTTAGCCTCAGACCAGGGGGAAGATGGGAGCAATTGGAAGAAAGATCCAAGCATGAGGAGGAAAACAACTTAGGAGAAGTTGTAGGTGTAGTCTATGGTAGAGCAAACCCTGCAAGGTGTCTGGTGAGATTTGGTGGATTAGTGAGTTGGTGGATTTACAAAAGTGAATTCACAAAGAGCAAAGTAACAACCCTTGGTAGTGAGGACCTAGAGTGGAGTAGGGGAATAGAGAGGAGTATTCCCGGGTTAGGCTAGGAAAAAGCCTTGGAGCGAGTCAAGCTGACTCAAGTAACTAGGATCCTCCCTATCAATAGGTGTTATAAGGTGTACAAAGATGAGGAAGAACTGCATCCTAAAATAGAAATAAATGTAGGAGAAGGATAATGGGAGTTACAATTACATAAGGATTTCATAGAACATTAGTACAATCAACCTCTCAAACTCCGAGAAGAAAATATAGCTATTAAAAATAGTCCAAAGATGTCAAAAAGTGGAGACTATTTGGAGGAACTAGTTTTCACATCTATTATTAAATTACATACAAAGTATGAATATCTATTCCTTTAGACATTTACTAAAATTAAAGGCATCAAAGAGGAGGTACAAGTTATGAAGATATGAAAGAAGGTACTAGACCACATCGAAAGAGGCCTTACCACCTTAACCCTAAAAGGAAGAAGAGAGTTCAAAAAAGTTTGGATAAGATGTTGGTGGTAGGAATCATTAAATTAGTTACTGATTTTGAGTGGACTAGTCCAATGGTAGTTCAAGGGTTTAACATTTAACATTTCATATCAAGGGTTTAATTTTAATTCATGTAGAATTAGGTAAAAAGGTTCACATTTTAGGATTAACTTTCAATATTTGGCATTTAGGGTTGAACATTCATCATTAAATATTTGATGTCCATAATTTATTATGAGTGCTTTAATATCAATTCATTTAGGGTTTATGCATTAGGGTTAACAACTAGGGTTCAATTTTCAATTAGAATTGTTCAATATTTAATATTTAGCATTCAAGTTTCATACAATGTCTGTGTTTAAAGTTTTATGCATTGATTACAACTTTTCTCTTATAACTCAAGGTTTAATGTTTAAATTATAAGTTTTAGGGCTAAATATTTAACATTTTTCATTCAATATATAGTGTCTAAGGTTCAACAATTAGGGTTTAATACTCATCATTCAATATTTAAGTTCCAACATATGGTGTCAAAAATAAATTTAATCTTACAAAATATCTCATTTGTGTTCAACTTAAAAATTCCATGAGTATTTTTTTTATTCTACACTTTGTGGGACTAAATAATTATCACCAACATGTCAAGGTGGGTGGGTGAATGCAAATTGAGGCCTCATTTGGTTCTAAAAGGTTCAATTTGTGGAACTAAATTGTTAGCATCAACATGTCAAAGAGTGTGGTTGAATTCCAATTAAGAATTGATTTTATTACTAAATGGTCTCAATCCTTCTAGACTAAATAAATCTAACAAATTCCCTTAAGGGACATAAGAAAAAAAGCGTCAAAATTTAATGCAACGATCTCAAAATATGTGGCACCTATAAATATTTTTTTTTGCATATATAGATGGATTCTAAATTGGTCTAAAATAACATCTCTATTTCTCTCATCTTTAAATTATTAATTGTGCTAATAATGAATGTGTTCTTGCAAAATGGACCTCATTTGTATTTAGTGTAAGGGTGCCAAGTGTCATATTTTTTGGTTTACATCGCATAGGACCAAACAAATGATATCAAAATATTGATATGGGAAAATAATGCTAATTAAAATTTTATTTTTTCTCAAGGATCCCAATCCTTCTAAGGCACGTTGATCTAGCAAAATCTCTTAAGAGACCTAGAATAAGGAAGTGCCAAAATTTGATGTAGCGGTTCTTAATCTTTGGTATCTAGGAATAATTTATTTATAATCTCAAATAGATGTTAGGTTGGTCTTGTTGTAAAACAAGGTGAATAATATATTTCAATATGAACTTAAACCAAACGTAATTGTAAATCTGAAAGCAAATATTAATCTTTAATGTGTGTGTTATAGAATCAAGAATAGACAAAGAAAACCATAACACATATAATGTCAGATTTACGTGGAGAAACCCTTTAAAGAAAAAATCCACTATATAAAGAAAGGAAAGTATATTACTAATCCAATGAGAGGTTACAATAGAAATGTAGTTCTTTGTAAACCTCTGTAATATCTAGTAGCACCCTATTACCTAGCAAAGCTAAACGAAACTTGATGAAATACACTAACCCAAGGCTTCAATTTATGGAGAATCTTGGGAGTGAATAATACTATGGAATCAAAAAACAATAGAAAACAAACCACCTAGAAAAATATCATGCCAACCTCCTAAAATAGCCTGTTACATATGCTTCCTACAACTATCATATAACATATAGCCAATTTGGGCACCTATGGACCAAGATAGTAGTCTTTTGTCATAAATTTTGTCATATGGATTCATGATGAGTGTCATTATCATAATGATTGCACTTTCAACTCTTAACAAGTGTCCAACCACCTGAAAATTGGAGATTCCAAATGGGTTACCTAGCTATGTTTAATTTTTTATAGATTTAAATGAGTTCTTTCACTCTATTCATTAAATGGTTTCACCTCTTATGGGTAAATTAAAAATATAATTAGGGGAAAAACAACTAAAGGGTTTGCAAGGTTGATGGCACCTAAATCATAACATTCTCATAGTTGGAATCATACATTATAAATCACCTCATAGGGATACATAACCATAGAATTAAGTACAGTGATCAAGGGCCATTACCTTCCTGCACCAAGAGAACTTATATGTGGTTAGTGGCTTTGTGAGAGAATATGCAACATTATCCAAAGTGTCAAAATTTTCAATAAAGACTTTTCCAATCTCAACCATCTCTCACACAAAATGATGTTGAACATCAGCATGCTTAATATGAGCATAATACATAGGATTTTTGGTCAAACATATGGCATTTTGACTGTCACATCTAATCCTCACTATTTGTAGCCTCATAAGTTGTGCACCTTTAATTAGGTGATGCAATTCAACGCTTAGTTAGCACTCGCCTTAGTTTATCCCATTGCATTATTCATTATAGGACTTCTTTGGGCATTAAATTAATAAATTTAATTAAACCTAAGTACTCCCTTATCAATTCACATATCAAAAAATTGGGCCCTTGCTCCTTGGTGTGCCACTTTTTATTTCATCCCGATTTAATCTTAATCTAACCCTAGTTTCAATCTTCAAAGTATATCCCTCATATCTACACATTATGGTTTGAGCCACTAAGATGGATTAGACATTAGAATCTTGCTATGTCGCATCCCTAAAAATTCAAGAAAAAGTTGATAGGACCATCGAGGCGAATCTCTACTACCTACTTTTTTCCTTGAATTTCAGGAGATAATTTGGCAGTCTTTTGTAATTCAAATTCTGTTGTGTGTCAAATTATATTAATTCTAGGTTAGCTTTTCATCAAATTTAAACATAGGGTTTCATATTTAAGGAAAATCCTTTCCTCGTATGGGGATCCTATCTAGAAATTTAAGAAGAGATCCATATGAAGTGGAAGTTATGCTTTATGTGAAATCTCATATCAGCAATTGATTTATCATCAAGTCTTCGTCAACCATAGAAGTTTCAAGACACATAGGAGGATAATAAGGTAATCACCAACTATTGATTGGTTTGTACCTCTTCCTAAGGATTGGGCATGATTTCATGTTGTTCTTATGCCTCTACATTGAGCTTTAGATCTACTTTGCATTAATTTTCAGACCTACATTATTGCCTTAGATTTACATCTAATTGTCATTTAAAACATTTACATTACAATAATTTAAGGTTTTCTCTAATACACTTCAAGGGTAGAACTCTAGTTTGCATTTAGCTCATAGAAATCTTACAAATACATAAGATTCAAGAGTACACACACATTTTCAATTATAATATCAACTATTTCTGGAGGTGGAAATCACCAAAACAAGGGGGTTGACTAAGAAAAACCCCTATATAGCCAGAACCCTACCATTTTCTATTTCTAGATACAGTTATAGGTATTTAGTAGAACGGGAAGATTTCAAGAGATCTCGGGAAACAGGTGCAAGTTTACTATCAAAAGTTTAACCTAGTTTTTCGGGACTAAGGTACCCAACACCCTCATCCTAGGACCAAGGTTCCCAACGCCTTGGTCCCCTCAATTCAATCTTAGATTTTAGGGTTTCAAATCACTCTACATCAGAATCCATACCCCCAAATTACAAATCTAAAGTCCAAGGCACCCAGTGCCCTAGTTCTGTCAATTCTGCTCCAAATTTGGGTCATGTGCACAATCAAATTCTCCTTTCATTTCTATATGTGGTGTCTCAGTTCTTTTATCTATTATTCTGCTAAAGTACCTTTACATTCACTTTTCTTTTTACCTTCATCATAGTTTTGCATCCTCCTATACTTTTCATATCCTTTTTTATAACAGCAAAGGAATAGAAACCTTAGAAGTATCCCTTGAGTCTCTTTCACAACAATTAGTCAAGGACAATCACTCCTCTAGGTGATTTTGTATTCCAATGTTTGTATGAAAGTGGTTTTAGGTCCTAATTCTACCCAATTCCATTTTCATTCATTTCATTTTAGTGAACCCGACATTCTTACACTTGCATTAATTATGACTTTGATTTTTAGATCTGATTTGTATGCAATTAAACATTCATATTTGCAATCATTTCTTAAACATATAGCTTATGCACTTTCACTAATTGTATTGGTTAGTTAATATTCTTTTACTTAGTTAATCACATACTTGCTTCATTGCTTGGACATTTAATTTTCTTTCATTCCTTCCATTGTTTCTTTCATTGCATTATAAGAAATTGGACATTTTCTAATCTTTTCATCCTAAATTTTTTGGGGGGGAACTGCCCCGAACTCCATTTCATTTCATCAATTCTAGGATAAAACGTTGGCCTTCGCCCGACTTGTTTTTGCATCATGATAGCTTCATAGACCTTCTTATGACCCTTCACCCCTATCCTAAAGATCCTACCAATGATATTTTGAGGCAATAGGATGATTTCTATAGCACATTTATTAATGCTCTCCTTTCTAAAGATGAAAGATTGATAAATAATTCTTTTTCCTCTCACAAAATTGTCCCTACTCATGAAGACACCCTAATTCAAGAAGAGATTGTTAATATTTCTTTCAAAGATCTCCCTCTCAAGGATGAATCTTTGAAGAGTGATGTTTATCCTTCTCCTAGAGTGTACCTCTCCCATGAGGATCATTTGGTGCTAGAGGATGATATGGTGGCCATCTTTCCTAGTGACACTATACCTTATTTCCATTTCAATAATCTTCCCTTTAATGATGAGGAATTAATTACTAGTGATTGTCTCTCTCCCAAAATTTATCCTATCCATGAGGATATTTTGGCGCAAGAAGAGACTACCAACACTCCTTTTAATAGTCTTCCTCATAGGGATGATGTTGATATTTCTCCTAAAATGTAGCTCCCTTGTAAGGATACTTTGGAACAAGAGAACGCTCTTAGGCTACAAGGATTCAATATCACTAAAAAACCCTTCTATGAGGATCTCCCTTTCATTAAAAACAAAGATAATCCTATTCATGAAGAAGTGTTTAAGGTTGATAATCCTCTTTATGAACCACTTGATTATTTCACCTCTAATAGATCTTCCTCATATATTCCCAAACCATCTTTGATCAATATGATAAATATAAATATTTATGAAACTCCTTGATGAGCCAAAATAATGGCTTCATTTTGTCAGATTTTGTCATAGAACTCTTTCTTTGGTCATATGTTTGGGTAATGTATGGGTCATAAGACTTTCCTGGTTGATGTATTTTTAGTATTTTTGGACCTGATTTATCCTAGACATAAGGTTGTTATCTAATGATCTTTATATATTCAATCTATTAAAATTATCTGAATTAATCTTAAAATATGGTTTAATTTATGTTATGTTAACATCAATGGATACACATGTTTTTGTGCACATTAACGCCATGATGCAGGGTCAACTAAGATGAAAGGATGACTAAGATTACGGCTAAAAGACACATTGACATGTCGCTGGATGCAGACCCAATCAAAGTGGAGCAACATTGAAGAAGGTCATAACCAATTGACTGCTTCCTCAGCAGGGCAATCTATGGAGCATTCATGATTGTTCATGATGGAACATAAATCTAGGAAGGAGGTTGCGCTATATTTTCTCAGTAGCAGGACAGTTGTTGTTATTCTACATTCATGCGATGACTTCTTCTTCTAATGTAATAAGTCCTACTCACCTATTCCTCTGGGACGTGGGTTGATCAATTAAGAGTTTGTTATAAGTTTTCTTATAAATAAAGGTCTCAATCTCCTCACGGGGGTAGATAAAACGACCATAGAGTTAGTAGTATTCAGTTTTCAGACTTATGTATGTGCAATCAATTTGAAATAAAGAAGATGATGGTATTTTGAGCTTATCAGTTGTTATCTGAGTTTTGGATATACTCACTCAAGGGGGACCACTTGGTGATTAGTCCCTGTGTGTTTTTTAGTTAATTTTTGTTTTGTTATATTTGTTGTTTTGGTATTTATCTATTCCTGCAAACACTGGAAATAGTTCTTGTATCTATTCCTGCAACCAAAGTAGGGAGAGTAGTTCCTGCTCGCCAACCAGAACGTTATCATTAGTAGCATTTGCTTAAGTTACTTTCAATTGTGAGTTTTAATAAAGTGTTAAGTCATCATGTTTATGCATATTTGTTTAAGAGAATTTCCTTTTCCAGCAGTAGGATAGAATGGCTACAATTTGAACTTAGTGCACATACAGTGCCGGCCCATTTCAAGTTTACGTCCCTTGTCAATAAAGTAAATGAACCTTTGCTATAGGAGAGGTAACTGCTCAGTAAGGATGTCCAATCCTTGAGCTAAGTTTTTAGAACCTAGTTGCTATTCCAATTGTGAGGACCAACATTTTTGGCGTCATTGTCGGGGATGGTGCCAAACTAAGAACTTGTTGTAGCCGTTAATTTTAAATCTTTCAGTTTTCTTTAGAATTAGTTCTTAGAATTTACTCATAAATATCCATGCATAGAAGAAGAATATATGCATTAGGAATATTTCTTCCCCCGCATTCTTCTCTTGAAATAAACTCAAATCAAGCCCCTGATATAAATCCTTTTGCTGAAGCTTTTGTGCAAGCTAGAAACCAAGGTATTTTTTATTTATCAAAAGGAGACCTTGATTTCTTAAACGAAACTCCTGAACATAATAATTTAACTTTGGTTCTTTATCAAGGACCAATGGTAGGAAATCCTCCAAGAGGTGGAGGTGGGGCTCCACCTCCGCCTGTGAACCTAACTTTTGAATTCCCTATTTCAGCCCTACATGATAATGCAAATTTGAAGAATATACCAGCCTCCTCTCTTCCAAAGTCCTATGGCTTGGTCACAGAAGATCCAGATACCTTTCTGTTTGAATTTGATATTATCTGCAGAAGTTATGATTATACCACGGATGCCCATAAACTTAAGCTATTCCCTACTACTCTGAAAGAAGCTGCTCTTGGGTGGTTTATGAGTTTACATAGAGATGTAGTAACTACCTGGGATGAAATGAAGGAAAAGTTCTTGGAGAAGTATAAAGATTACTGTAGAGGAATTGATTGACTTGGTGATGATATCTTCCAAATGACACAAAAAGAAGATGTAAGTCTGGAAGATTATCTTGAGAGGTTTATATTCAGTGTCTGGAAGTCTAAGCATAGCACCTTGAGTGAAGAATCCTTGAAATTGATTTTTCTAAGGGGAATCAATGAGGAATTTATTGAATCATTAGACCTTATGGGAGGAGAAGACATTACTCAAACTCAATGGGATGACATCAGGAAGATCTCTCAAAAATACTCCAGGGCTTTTGCCAAGAAAGGTAGATACTACAGGCCTGGATCTTCAGTAGCAAAAGCATCTACAACAATTTCAAGGATGGAGATAACTCATTTGCTAAAGGATTTTAAGGAGGATATTATTAATAACATGGCTACTCAGTTTGATAGCACAGAAACAATTCAGAATCAACGCATGAAATGGCATGATAAATATATCAAAGACAAATCATTCAAACCAGGAGATTGGGCCCTTCTGTATCACTCCAGGTGTCGTGCTCTGTGAAGTGTACATGTACCTGCAACCACAATGCACTCAATAAATCATTACAAGCAATGGTTAGAAAATTGAAACAATGGAAGACAAAACCATAGCTAATCGACTTATTGCCTCCTAGTAAATGCGAGTATGAATTTTGCTCTCAGATCTTAGTATGCAAATTACAGTGACTTGACTACACTTAGATGGAGGATTTGAATGCTGAAAATGCATGATCTAGCAAGAATAGCATGATTAAGCTATATGAATGATTGATTATCCTAGCATGATTAAGCTAAGATTTAAGCTAAATTGAGCATGATAACATTGCTAAGAATGATAAACTATAAGCTAGATGCCTATAATAACAATGCAAATGATGAAATCAAATTGGGACCCTTATTGCTCCAAAATGAGGTCTATTTATAGGATTTCCCAAGGCTAGGGGTGAGTTGTCATGAATCAACGGTTGAGATTAATCTGAAGATATCAATGGTTAAATTGGAGGAAGTTGGCAAAGAGAGTTGGATTAAAGGGAACACTTAGTGACAAGTGTCACAAAGGTTCTAGAAGATGTTGGATGAAAGGGGACAAGGTGGTAGGTAGAATGGGTTAAGTTTAGGAATGATTAGGTTTAGGAGTGGTAGAAGTTAGGAGAATTTGAATTTAAAAATTCAAGTATTAGGAAAATGACTAATTAGTTTCAACAACTCATGAATTTGAATTGTTTTAATTAATTAGGAGATTTAGAAGAAATGATTTTAGTGGAGGGAATTAATTAATTTGAATTAATTAATTAAAGGGGTGAAATGAAATGAACCTATTTAATAAATCCTTAGATTTATTAATAAGTAGATGAATGAGAGATTTAATCAAATTGCTTAGTGAATTCAATTAAATTGGGGAGGGAGATTAATTAAATAATTGCTTATTTAATTAATTATCTTCAGACCATTTTTAGGTGTATACATTTTGCCCCTCTTTGAAGCAAGGTGTCATGATGCGTTGATTCAAAGAATAATCTCATTTTGATGATGATATTGATTTGATAGGATGCCCCAGCTCTTGATTGCTAAATTCCGGTATAATGATGCCCCCTCGGGAGATCAATTGAGATAATTGATCTTTGGAGTTTTTACGAGATTGATATTCCGATAGATTTGATTTGATTTCTACAACTTTTGTTTGATGAAAGTGCGAGTTCTTTGATTAGCTTGATTGCCTAGATCGGTAAGATTGAAAAATCTTGATTGATTTGATTCAGTCTGGTTTCAGGAAGGATTCATCCTGTATAAGACATGGATGATCATAACGTCTGGTTTCAGGAAGGATTCATCTTGTATAAGACATTGATGACCACATCTGGTTTCAGGAAGGATACATTTTGTATAAGACATGAATCAGAATCAGATCGTCTGGTTTCAGGAAGGATTCATCTTGTATAAGACATGAGTTGATTAGGTTTGATTGATTGATTTCATTTGATAAGATTGATTAGATAAAGAACTGACAGTTTGTTGATATCAGTTGTAGAAATTTTTGGATATGCTGATGTTGATGCATTTGAGGGAGATAGCATAAGATTTTTGCTGAGTTGACAATATCTGGAGAGAGATGAATCATCATTCTGATTATGTATACACCTGTGATAATACTTTGATGATTGCTGCGATAGATTTAACATTGGATAAAAGGAGCTTTTGGGATCCATGCAAGAATGAAATGCAAGCTAGAATGCAAATGAAATACAATGGAATGCAAAGCTATGACCGGACCAGTCACTAGATTATTTTACATTTTTGTCATCATTGAGCTTTTTAAATGTGGGAAGTGAGTGCAAATATCGATGGTATAATTAAACCATGATGACCTGAGCACTTCTTTCCTGGATTTTGATATAACAAGTTAACACAAGCATCGAGGTATAATTGAACCGAGATGACCTGAGTGTTGTTTGCATAAAACAAGCAGTATTAATCATTTCAATACGCAAATTGGAAATGTCTTCAATGATATTCTGATGATCATGTCCTGAGACAAATTTGCACATATTCATGATTAATTTTCAGACAGCAGACAAGAAAAATATCATGTTTCTTCCTTGTTCCTCTAGTCAATAACATCCTGGAGTCACTCAGAAATCATGATAGTGAAAAGCAATATAAAAAAGTTGAACAATCATGTTACAATCAATCATTCAAAAAAGATATTATCCACTGAAAAGTGTGTGATGTGCTTAGATTGATTTTGTGATAGCTTGATAGTTGATAGTCTGATCTTGTGTTCAATGTTGGATGTGTCTCAGTTTTCGCTCGGTAAGATTTGTCTAACTATTTGGTATACTTGTTTGAAAAATGATCAAGAGTTTTGCCCCCAGCTAGGTGTAGAATTTTGCCCCAAGCCTAGAAACAAAGTCGTTATGATATATCCAATGGTCCAAACCATGGTAAGAAGCCACCTGGGATGATTGCGTATGTATAAAGGCTTCATGATGATCAACACTGATGGAAGAATGAATGCAAGCGGAAAAATGCATGAACTAATAGATGGAAGAGCCAGCCGACAGATAGCGCCTGTTTGCCAAGTTTTCACCATCTGTTTTTATTGCACTTTTTCTGATATTTGATTTTTATTTTCTGCTTTTTTCACTTTTTAGGATTTTTCTGATTTTTCACTGTTTTTGATTTTTTCTGATTTTTCACTGTTTTTTGATTTTTCTGATTTTTCACTGTTTTTTGATTTTTCTGATTTTTCACTGTTTTTTGATTTTTTTGATTTTTTCAGACATAGAACCTCTTCAGGTGCATGCTATTGATAGGTTCCTCGAGCTGATCTCCATCCTGTGTTGATAGCTGATATGCTCCTGATCCAAATACTGTTGTGACCACAAATGGACCTAACCAGTTTGGTTCAAATTTGCCTTTCTTTTCTCGATCTACTTGGTTGCGTGGATTTTCTTTTAGCACTAGTTCTCCCACTTGAAAGATTCTTGGTTTAACCTTATGATTATAGCTCTGACACATTCTTTGTTGATATACCTTTAGATGATCAAAGGCATTATGTCTGTGTTCATGGATTAGTTCTAACTCTTGCAGTCTAGATACTCTTTGTTCTTCATCTGGGATGAGTCCTTTTAGTGATACACATAGAGAAGGTATCTCTACTTCGATTGGTAATATGGCTTCTAATCCATATACAAGAGAGAATGGTGTGGCACCTGTCGGTGTGCGGATACTGGTGTGGTAGGCCCATAGAGCAGGATTCAGTTGAATATGCCAATCTTTCCCAGCATCATTCACTATCTTTTTAAGAATTTTCAAGATAGTTTTGTTAGATACTTCTGCCTGCCCATTTCCCTGTGGATAATATGGTGTGGAGAATCTGTGCTAGATTTTGAACTTCTCACATAGCTCTTGTACATCTTGATTCTTGAATGGTCGCCCATTAACAGTGATAATGGTCATTGGTATTCCATAGTGACAGATGACATAGTTCAAGATAAATGCAGCAGTTTGTTTTCTTGTGATGTTGATGAGAGGTATAGCTTCAATCCATTTTGTGAAATATTCAGTAGCTACTAGGATGAATTTATGTCCATTAGATGAGGAAGGATTTATCTTTCCTACTAGATCAAGTCCCCATTGACAAAAAGTCCAAGATGTTGTTAAAGCATGTAGTTCTTGTGCTGGTGCATGAATCAAGTTCCCATGGATTTGACATTGTTTGCATGTTCTTGCTATTTTAAAAGAATCTCGTTCCATAGTCGGCCAATAGTAGCCCAAGCGTATGAGTTTCTTCGAAAGGGTAAGACCACTTGAATGAGTGCCACAAATGTCATTATGGACTTCATGTAAAGCCTTCTCAGATTCTTCTTGTTCAAGACATCTTAAGAGAGTACCGTCTAGACCTCGTTTATATAGGGTATCTGCGACGAGAGTATAATGGGAGGATTGGCGAATAAAATTTCTCTTTTGATTTTTCGATAAGTCAAGAGGTAGATGTTATCTTTCAGGTATGTGTAAGTTTGGCCATAGCGGGAGGAATCGTGTCCAATGAGTTGACAGATGGTTTGGGAATCAGGACAATTATAGGCGGGATGAAACAACTCTTCAACCAGGATTTCATAACACTCTTGATTTTCCTGTGTCTGCAATAGAGAAGCAAGTGTAGCCATGGCATCTGCTGCTTTGTTGTCATTTCTGGGGATCTGTTCAAAAGTTATTTCTACAAAGTACTTCTTGATATCATCCACCATCTTTTTGTAAGGCATGAGTTTGTCATCTTTTGTTTGATAGTCATCATTGATTTGATTAATGACAAGCTGGGAGTCTCCAAAGACTTGAAGTTGCTTAATATTCCATTCTACAGCCATTTTGATGAATAGAATGCCTGCTTCTGATTTATGTTGTGTTCCTTTATTGATGCTTGCTCTTGATCCATGATGTATTCCATTATTGGTGTCTACTCCCGGACTGATATTCGGGTGATGTATTGTAAGATATGGATCGAACCCTAGAACGTCTATATATGACCAGGTAAAATTGACTTTCCATCTTTTGAATGGTTCAAAATATTTATGCCTTGCTGGTTCTGATAAAGAGATTGTTGTTGTTGGATGTAGATCAGTTGTGCCAATGATAGTTGCCTTTGTTGGTGCTACTATGATAGATAACTTCTCTTGATAACATTCAAGTAAGGTGTCAAATCTCCCATCTTCTGGCGCCTCAAGGAGGTTTTCACCGTTGGATGCGTCCTTTGTTTTTACTTTTTCCTGGTCTAATGTTGCCAAGAAATGGTTTTCAACATTAGACCTGATATTGTTTTCTTGATTTTCACTTTTGCGACTAGGAGATTTGACATCCATTTGACTCAAAGATACGTTAGCGGAATCCCTGGTAAAAGTTGTTGCGGGTTTGATTTCATCAAGATATAAGGATATGGCATGGTCATTAAGTAAGATATCAATGTCAATATGTCCTTCATTTTCCCAGTCCATAGGTTCAGAATAGCTTAAGGATAAAGGATCTTCAGTTTCAATAGCTTCAAAGATATTAGGGGTCATGATAGAGATGTCAGAGCTTTCAATATGCATGTCGATGTCTAGAATGGTACTCTCGTTAGAATGGCCTCACATAAGAAAATCCTGATCGTCCTCGGTTAAATCCATGTCAGTCGAATGTGATTCTGATTCAAGTAGGCTAGTTCCTAACGTTTGTTCTGCATACGTGTGAACTACATCGACTACTATATCTTCTTCTTCATCCCTCTCAATTTGAAGTTTCTCTTGTTTGTTTTTCCATGATAGCAAATATTCTTCATTTCCTTGATCTTTCAGCTGCATTTGTTTTTTCATGTTTGATAGAATTGATTCAAATGATTGTTCCTTTGATTGTGTGCTTGAAGATGCTACCTCTTTTTTATGTAAAACTGATTTCTGATTATTACAACACTACATTGGATTTGATTCTGCTGATATTGTGATTTCTTGTCCATTGTATGGAAATTTGACACATTGATGATATGTTGATGTAATATCCTACATGTCTTGTATCCATGGTCTCCCCAAGAGTATATTGTATGGTAGGTCCACGTCTAGAACTTGGCATGGTATGTCCTTCTGCAAAGGTCCCACTATGATGGGTAATATCATCATTCCTTTAGATGAATGCTCTTCTTGATTATGTGCTTTGATTTTTATCTTTTTCTGGGGATCAACTACATCTTCTGAATAGCCTAGAGAATGGACAAGATTCATAGAGCAAATGTTCAAGCTAGCTCCCCCATCTATTAGGACATGTTTAACAAGCGTTCTATGAATGAGGATTTCAATTTGCAAGGAAGTGTTATGGGGATTTTGCAATGAATTAATGCTTGGATATGAAGGAGATGAGCTTTGAATAGGATCCTCTGAAATAGGCTTGATGGCAATTTTGGATATCCCTTGGGGAACTTCAGCTTTGGATGCGTTATTTGGCAAGGATGCTATGGAAGGTTCTTTCAAGCTTTCAAGAGGTGTAGGAATAGATGCCTTTGGAGAGTCAATTTTCTTATGGATGGATGGATCATTGTTAGACATGGGTGCATGATTTTGATCTTCTTTAGCCAAATCCTTTAGGGATCTCTTTAAGAGGTGCATAAAAGAACTGCCTTTCTTTTGAGATTTGTTTGAATCCTTGTGAGGTTTTAACATAGTTGGATTATGATCTTGACCTTGTTTGATTGCTCTGATATGTTGGCTTGTTATGTCTTCTTCTTGTGTTTTGCTTTGGTATGTCATGTCGATATGTTTTTCAGCTATTTCAAATGTTTCAGTGATCTTATGTCTCTGCTCTCTTGTTAAAATGGGCATTGTGTTTGATATTGTGCTAAGATTTGATTGTTTAAAGGTTGTTTTGGTAAGTGATCAATAGTCAATTTCAAGGCCATAGAGTGATATGACACTAAAAGATGGTTCAAGTGTTTAAAGGTTTGCAAGTTTTTTGATCTTCGGTTTAGGAGTGCAATGGTGATGATTTGATAAGAACCAGGTCTAGTAGGAACGATATATCCTACAATGTGGGACGAGATTATCTTGACCAAACATTTCAGTTTTGTGATAAAGGATGATTGATCCTGATGAGAAACTATGTTTGAGTGATCAGTTTACCAAAGAGGGTGATAATGCACTTTGAGATGTTTAGATCTTGAACTTGTTGGGGGTAAGCACTTGAAAATCTTGAGGTGTATATTTTCTAAAGTCTGATTTTGATGAGTGATAACTTGACCAAGCAAACCAAGTAGACAATTTAAGCATAGATTGACAGATAACAGGTGTTTATGCTTATTGCCAATTGATCGGGCAGAAATGACAAAGCTGAAACCAGGCATGTAAGACATAGCTTTGAACTGACAGATGCAGAGTTTCGTACGACATAAGATTTAGCTTAGGACGACAAGAGATACAAAACAGAACAACAGACTAGTGACTTCATGTGAACATCATTTTTTCGTACGACATAGAACCTTGACTCGTACGACAGAAGATCCAGCAATACGACAGAGACTCCTAACTCGTACGACGGGTATTTGAACAATGATAAAAATTGTTTGCTTGTTTGAGTTTGGATCACTGAATTTTGATGTTTTACCTTGGTTTTCCAGTTTTAAGTGTCTGATTTTTCAATTTTAGGGATGAATACACAGCAAACACACGATATGATACATGACTCTCAATCAAGCTAAACCCTAAGGAAGTTGGTTGAGAATGAAAACCTTTGCTTGCTGACTTAGGTACACACCCAATAGCTAATCAGAATACGGCCGCTGAGTCTCACGCAATGGATTCTCAACGCCGTATTATCCGACTCCAAATGCTAATGGGGGCACGATATGGCAAGTGTCTTGGGAGAGTTACTATCTCTCTTGCACAAAGATTATCACCCTTTCGGAGGTGAATCGGGTAGCTTCTATTTTTATAGTTCTTAGTCAGGAATTCCGTTTGAAATTACCCCTTGAAGTCACACAAGCGTGATTGAGGCCTATAGCCCGACAAGGTACCGAAACAAGTTGTAGTCACGTAAACGTGATTGAGACCGCGAGGCCCTACAAAATGTCCGATATGAGAGATCTCAAAGAGAAAACTCAAATAATCCCATCCTTTGAGACTTTAATCATCAGAGACCTATTTATTATAGTGAGTTGGAATGCTCAGGTCCAGCTGTACTCACTTGGGTCATTCTCACAGGGTGATTACTTTTTCCCACTGTGACAGGCCTGCTAAAGGTATGCAATATTGAAAGCAAAAAGATGAGTCTAGCTTTTTGATCACCTAAGGAAAGTGAGAGCATACTCACCTATCATCACAAGCACATAAGACATGATAGTTCATTTCTTTAAGCCCAAATTGAAGTGTGCCTAAAAATCTTAAAGAATACACAAAGTTTTTGTTGAATCCTTAGGCAACCTGCAAAATAGATCCATTAGTAGTCATTGATTGTGTTTTGAATTTATCTTTGACAAGCGTACCTTGGACAAGTGAATCTGCAAGAGAAGAGTTAGGTTGCAAACATCTCATAGACATAACAAGATTAGCATTAGTGATCCAAACTATGAAATTTTCAGAAAAATTATATGAAATTTTTATCCTAACTTCAGATAGGCATAACTTTCTGCTCAGGACTCGAAATTATAAGCCGTTTAACTCGTTGGAAAGGTCTCCAAGAGTTCTAGATGCAATTTTCAAAGGGCATGGCTTTTAGCCAGGATCTTTGGGCACTCTCAGGGGCTAAAAATGACCAGAAATCCTTCAAAAACACAAATTACCGACGTATAGACAAATTTCAAATTTCTAATTTGCAGTTTTTTCAAAAAAATTCACTAATGCAGAAACTCGTACGAAATGATTTATTAGACAGAACGAAAAATTATTAGATTTCGCACAGGGACCGAAATTGACTCGTACGACATAAGATTTAACAACCAGAAATTCGTACGACACAAAATTTGCTCTAGTACGAGTGTTAAAATCAACTCGTACGACACAATATCAACCTAGTACGAGTAAAGAATTTGCAGTCTAAAATTTCGTACGAGTTAGGATTATACCTCTAACGAGTCAGGATGAGGTGTCGTCCGAGACTAAAAGGAAGTTCGTACGAGCTAGAAAGGCAACTCGTATGACAATCTGATTCTAATCCAGCAGAGATGAAGTTTGAGGAAGCTTGGGAGGCTGAAAATGATGATTTCGGCCCCACGATGGGCGCCAAAATGTCGTGCTCTGTGAAGTGTACCTGTACCTGCAACCACAATGCACTCAATAAATCATTACAAGCAATGGTTAGAAAATTGAAACAATGGAAGACAAAACCATAGCTAATCGACTTATTGCCTCCTAGTAAAATGCGAGTATGAATTTTTCTCTCAGATCTTAGTATGCAAATTCCAGTGACTTGACTACACTCAGATGGAGGATTTGAATGCTGAAAATGCATGATCTAGCAAGAATAGCATGATTAAGCTATATGAATGATTGATTATCCTAGCATGATTAAGCTAAGATTTAAGCTAAATTGAGCATGATAACATTGCTAAGAATGATAAACTATAAGCTAGATGCCTATAATAACAATGCAAATGATGAAATCAAATTGGGACCCTTATTGCTCCAAAATGAGGTCTATTTATAGGATTTCCCAAGGCTAGGGGTGAGTTGTCATGAATCAACGGTTGAGATTAATCTGAAGATATCAATGGTTAAATTGGAGGAAGTTGGCAAAGGGAGTTGGATTAAAGGGAACACTTAGTGACAAGTGTCACAAAGGTTCTAGAAGATGTTGGATGAAAGGGGACAAGGTGGTAGGTAGAATGGGTTAAGTTTAGGAATGATTAGGTTTAGGAGTGGTAGAAGTTAGGAGAATTTGAATTTAGAAATTCAAATATTAGGAAAATGACTAATTAGTTTCAACAACTCATGAATTTGAATTGTTTTAATTAATTAGGAGATTTAGAAGAAATGATTTTGGTGGAGGGAATTAATTAATTAAAGGGGTGAAATGAAATGAACCTATTTAATAAATCCTTAGATTTATTAATAAGTAGATGAATGAGAGATTTAATCAAATTGCTTAGTGAATTCAATTAAATTGGGGAGGGAGATTAATTAAATAATTGCTTATTTAATTAATTATCTTCAGACCATTTTTAGGTGTATACACCAGGTATAAGGATAATTTGGGCAAACTGCAAACGCCCCGGTTAGGGCCTTATGAGGTGATTGAAATATTTCCAAATGGTGTCGTACAATTGGCAACTATTGATACTATAAAATTCAAATTGTTGGTAAATGGTCATCACTTGTGCCTCTATCATAAGCCTCTTTCCAAACAGGAATTCCTGCATCAATTCACTACTCAGGAAAGTGTTGAGATTCCTGCAGCAAAAGAAGGCAGAATTGTCATCCCACCTTCTTCCTAATTTTTTGTCACATGCTCATAATAAATACTTCCATATCCCATGGAAGTACCCTTATTCGCAATAAATATTCCATTTTTGTACTTGCCAATCAATCTTCCATATTATTCCATGTTCGCCATTCATTTCTCCACCTCACTCACTGTACATTACAGATCGACTTCATACATGATGGATTTCTCCAACTACTGTCATTATGGCACGATATTAGGTATGCTCGTGTGTATTTATTTTTTGTTGCATACATTTATTAAACCATATTTCATATCATAATAACATTTGCATAGTACACCCTCCGCATGTGTGGACACCTGTAATGCCTTAGGTTGGGGGGGAATGTACGATGATGAATTATTCTCATGGATAATTCTTATGTCATCTCAAATAAAGTTTAAATTTAAATTATTTTAGTTTGATGTGACATTATGCACTCTATTCTTATTGATATACCTTCTATCGCCGCCATTTTTTCCACTTGCCTTGAGTTGTTTTGAAGTTGCAGCTGGGTTATTTGCAAGCAGAGCATATTTTCTTTTGAGAATTTGTAGAGTTTAGACAATATTGGGTAAATTTCTGCAAGTGATGAGTTGTGAGTGTCATTGTTACAATGGGTGGTTCACCAATTCGCCATGAACCTACAATGCATGATGTCCTTCTCCAAGACTAGGTTTGTGAACCTTTATTCCGCAATAGTGGTTGGTTAGACTATTTTCTTAAGCTAACTGAGTTTAATGAGGATATTGCAAGAGAATTCACCCATACATTTTCTGATGGGGAAGCTTGGGTGAAAGGGTTGATAGTTATCACGACAGAAGAGCGGATTGCAAAGGTAGCAGGGTTTCCAGCAGATGGGGGAAAATACCCCGAAACAAAGGATGCACGAAGTGCGAGGGCGGAATTCATGCGACAAGTTGACCCACCTTTGGTAACAGATAAGAGGGGACCCAACGAGAATCTCTTCCTTCCAAATGGAAAGCAGTAGCATTATATATCATGAAATATTTGACTTGTGAAGGGAGATTCTCATGCCTACATTCCCACCATTTTAAGCTCTTGAGTCATTTGTACCATGGGAGGAGAATGAATGTTCTGAATGTGTTGTATAATCTTCTTTCCATCAGTGCAGTGGAGACACAAAAAAGTAGGCCTCACTCTGTTACTCACCATTGTTTGATCAAATTATTGGTTGAAAGGTCTTTGAGAGATGTTTCCCAGATGACCTGGGACAAATTTGTAAAAGTTAGAAGGTTTAGAGTGAATAATGTGGGTCCCGAAGAATAGCCCCCGTCTCAAGAAGGGGAAAATTTAGGAGGACCTGGTCTTGCCATTGAGCCCCCATCGTCCATGATATCACCAGTTCAGAATGTTTCTACAGCAGAGGAACCCTTGCCGGAAGAAACCTGGTCAAAAGCAGCAGAAGTCTTGGCAGGGGTTCCATCGCAAACCCCAATAAGAACTAGGGTCATTGCATGGAGGGAGAAAGGTAAAGAGAAGAAAATTAACATGGAGAAGAAGAAGGAGAAGGAAAAAAGTGTGGATTCAACCCCTCCTATCACAAAGAAAAGAAGAATTAAAAAAGAAGATTCTCCTACAGCCATCATAGGAGTTGTGGAAACATCTGAAGAGTTAGATACAAAAAACCATCCTGCAGCCACCGAATAAATGCCTCTGAGAAGAAGCAGCAATTTTTGAAGAAAACCTAAAAATACAAAGCAGTTAGAGAAGCCGAGTGCCAGCATTCCTGTTGATTTCCCAGAGAAAGAAACGAGTAGTCCTTATAGGATGTTATTCCTCCATCCTCGCCTGTGGAGCCACAGGAGGCTCAGAAACCTAAAGAACCTAGTAAAAAAGGAGATAAAGGGGAAAAAGAAGGGGAAGAAAGCCCTCGTGAACAGCCACAAGAAGGTGTGGGCTTGGATGGGCTTGAGAACTTGGCCTCCATCACAAGGTAGATTGTTGAAATAGAAGGCGGAGCTGAGAAGTCAAAACCTGGAGCACTAGTTCACATACCACCCTCTTTTCTTACTAGCCATGATGTTGCTCTTGCCTTCTACACAAAATGGGAGTTAGAAAAAGAAGAGAAGCATAAACTTATTGATCAACAAAAGAAAGTGATTGAACAAAAAGATGAGGAAATTGCTCAGTTCAAAAGTAAGGTGGATACGGTAGTCACTATGATACCACAACTAATGCAGTGCAGAGCGCCACCTTGAGTCTACTCCCTGTATTTGAAAGAGCAACATATTTGTTTTCAGTTAATGAGAATTGTTGGAGACCCAAGTCCTTTAAAAACACCTCATTATTTTTACCATGTCTATCAAACGTCTCCTACAACCATCAAAAATTTTCTTTGTGAGTTCTATTTACATAATTATGTTGTCCTTGATGACGCTAACTGGAATGCCATGCTCTACATTGCGGATATTCAACTAAGGTCTCTCATGTCATGGATTCAAAATGAAATTACTAGGGAAGAACAATTTAGGATACACAGGAAGGAGGAACTTGATCTCCCACTTCCATTGAGAGATGAATCAAGGGATCTGAGATGACTTTATTATGATTGGCAAAAAATTCTATATCGACCAAATTATGGGAATAACATTCTACCTCTGAGAGAAGAAGTATTCAGAGAGTATGAGCAGATGGATATGGTTGAGGGTCGGGTGGAAATTGGACATTTAGTACAATGCTGGAATGGTCTACCTGATGAATTGAAATAGTCTGAGCCACATTCCTTGTTAGATTATCATGCAACACTAAGACGGGCACCCAGATGTATACATTTGGGCAGAACAAAAGGAAGACACTAGTTGCCCCTTAGCTTCCAGCCAACCATTCTTCTATGGCCACTGATGGGATGCAAGGGTAATGAACCGCCTTATGATGAAGGAACAGAGCACTCCAGGTGGACATGGTTGGAAAAAATGAAAGAGTTCTATTGAAGCTTGACTACAGTAGGTTCTAGACAAGTTACCCTCGAGAATTTTAGAATTAATGCTAGGATTAGAAACTTTCTTGTTGTTGGTGGACCAGCAAGAAGCTAGGTTGGGGGGTAATGATGAGCCAAAATAATAGCTCCATTTTGTTAGATTTTGTCATAGAACTCTTTCTTTGGTCATATGTTTGGGTAATGTATGGGTCATAAGACTTTCCTGGTTGATGTCTTTTTAGTATTTTTTGACCTGAGTTATCCTAGACCTAACATTTTCTAATGATCTATATACAGTCAATCTATTAAAAATATCTGAATTAATCTTAAAATATGGTTTAATTTATGTTATGTTAACATCAATGGATACACATGTTTTTGTGCACATTAACGCCATGATGCATGGTCAGCTAAGATGAAAGGATGACTAAGCTTGCAGTTAAAAGACACATCAACGTGCCACTGGATGCAAACCCAGTCAAAGTGGAGCAGCATTGAAGAAGGTCATAACCAATTGACCGCTTCCTCAACAGAGCGATCTATGGAGCATTCATGATTGTTCCTGATGGAACACAAATCTAGGAAGGAGGTTGCACTGTATTTTATCAGCAGCAGGACAGTTGTTGTTGTTCTGCATTCATGTGTTAACTTCTTCTAATGTAATAAGTCCTATTCACCTATTCCTCTAGGAAGTGGGTTGATCAGTTAGGATTTTGTTATAAGTTTTCTTATAAATAAAGGTCTCTATCTCCTCACGAGGGTAGACAGAATCACCATAGAGTTAGTAGTATTCAATTTTCAGACTTATGTATGTGCAATAAATTTGAAATAAATAAGATGATGGTATTTTGAGCTTATCAGATGTTATCTGATTTCTAGATATACTCACTCAAGGGGGCCCACTTGGTGAGTAGTCCCTATGTGTTTTTCAATTAATTTTTCTTTTGTTATAGTTGTTGTTTTGGTATTCATCTATTCCTGGAGCCACTGGAAATAGTTCTTGTGTCTGTTCTTGCAGCCAAAGCAGGCAAAGTAGTTCCTGTCCGTCGATCAGAACATTGTCATTAGTAGAATTTTCTTAAGTTACTTTCAATTGTTATTTTTAATAAAGTGCTAAGTCATCATGTTTCTACATATTTATTTCAGAGAATTTCCTTTTCCAGTAGTAGGATAGAATGGCTGCAATTTGAGCTTAGTGCACATGCAGTGCTGACCCATTTCAATTTTATGTCCCTAGTCGATAAAGTAAATGAACCTTTTCTACAAGAGAGGTAGATGCTCAGTAAGGATGTCCAATCCCTAAGCTGATTTTTTAGAACCTATTTGCTATTCCAATTGCAAGGACCAACACTCCTAACAAGCATATTGTTGTTGTTCAGGCTAGAAATACTCCTCAAACCTTGAAACCTTTCAATAAACCTCTTTTTGTGGTTCAAGGTGGTTATAGTAATGATGCCTTTTACACTCCTATCAACCCAGTTATTATTGTGAAAGGAGGTTATGCCACTAAGAGTCCTTATGAGTATGCCAAACAAATCACTCAAGAGAGTTACAATTTGGTTTCCCAGACATTTAATACAAGGAATAATAGGCGGTCTAATCCTCCTTTATTTATCCCTTCTTCTCTTCCTACTTCTCAACCAATACTTCCACCAACACCTCATTTATCACAACATCTTGTAAAGAGTATGACCTTATTGAACAAATTAAACCACTCTTTCCAAGATACGTCTTTGGGATTTGATTCAAACTTCATCTATACATGATAGAATATTACAAGATGCTTTAAATAAATTAGATCTCCTACCTATAGTGAAACCTAATAATATGGCTTATTTGATTGATTCTATGGAAGAACCTAAATCTCAAATTGTGTTTTCACAAGATGAGTTACTTTCTAAGAAAATTCAAAATCAATATGATTCTCTTATGATTGTTGTTCTTATCAATGGTAATTATATAAGACGTGTTGGAATCAATTAACACTAAGATGGGAGGTGAATCAGTGTTCTACAATTTACTAATTTATAAAACTGATTCTTTAACCACCGGATGCAAAGAACAAAAACTATAATGCAAAAACACAAAGCAAATAGCCACACAACCATAACACCATAATTTTTAAATGAAAACCTAGAAAGGGAAAAACCACGGTGGGATTGAGTACCCACAATATTATTATACCATGGCCAATAGTAAAATAATATTACAAAAGTGGAATGCACTTGCATTTAGGCACACTACCTAAAGCTCACTGCTCAATTACAAAATAGGGTTGTAACCTCAGAGGACTCACTGTCCTACAAATGAGATATATATGCAAATACAATGTCTAAACTGGAGTATGGCATCTAAAAATGTCAGGAATCAGTTATGGTTAAGCTCAGAATGATTCGCAGCCACTAATCTTAAAAATTGCTATGTTCTGCTCTGCTGCCAAATACTGGATCATCAAAACTCAAGATGCACACAAGAAATTGTGCTCACTTGCACCCAAAATGATTTTTCTCATACCTTCTATATACAAAATCATCATCCAAGTCGATCTTATATATCCACACCACAAAAATTGATCTCCATTAAGTCGGCTTCACAAAACTATAAAATATGAAACGTATAGTCTCATGTCAGTTCAAACCATCACAAATCCATATATCAGACTTACAACATGTGATCAAAAGCTTCACACACAACGACACAAACTCCTCGAACTCACCAACATCCACTGGAATCATCCTAAATAATCTAGACCACATGTTACACCATCAAGCATAATGATAACTTTGTTCTTCCTTTATTACCGGATACCAAACCAAGAAACTTGCACTAGAATCAACACCAGGGGCTATAATTGGATGATAAGTTGCCTCACATATCCAATCAACTATTCCAATCACTACAGCAAGAACTTAGTCACCAGAAATGAATAATTCTTATCGAATCTATACACTGTGTTCCACCGACCAGACTTATGCTTTACTTAAGACTACTGGTAATCCCAATCTCCATATATCAGATAGGATTACTAGGCTAAGTTGCCATCAATGTCAACCCCTAAGTAATCTCATTCATCAAACATCATTAATCTTCATTGGAGCATCACCGGATTTGTGTCTCTTGCCAGCAAGACAAACCCTAATGGACAATGGATCTGGCCTTAATGTTTGTAGCATTTATTTGTTGCATAAGATTAATATGGATCCTTTTGTTATTTAACCTAAATATTTTTCTATTCATGGTTTTGACAATGTTGTTAGAGTATCTTTAGGTACTATAACCTTTCCTATCAAGATAGGACCTATTATTTTACCTACACCTATCCAAGTCATGCCCAATAGTCTTACTTACAATCTTCTCTTAGGATGACCTTAGATTCATGCTATGCAAGTTGTCCCTTCTACTCTTTTTCATCGAGTCAAATTTATTTATAACAATAAGATGTATACTTTTCACGTTGATACTAATTTACAAGCTTGTTGTAAACTTCATCTAATTCTAAATCTTCTTCACATTCTTATAATTCTTCTACTACTCAAGATGAATCACCATCTCATCCAAAAGATACTTCCTCATCTAAAGAGATATTCTTAGAAGATGATTGGGGGTCCTTAGATTTTACACCTTCTTTTATAGGAGAATATAAAGTCCCCCCAATAGAGCCTAAGACTAAAAAGGATGAAGATATGGTGGAACCTAAGAAGAAATCAACCTTGTCTAAACAACTTAGTAATATTTTTGTGGTTGCTTCTAATTCAATAAATTCTTCAAAATCTTCTTCGAGTTCATCTAATAATGGCATTGAGATCTATGAATCCCCACCATCTATTTCTAATATGGCATCCCTTTGATCTGGGTTTTCACATTTTACCTAAAAGTGGTTACAATGGCAATGGTCATGGTGCAAGTGAACAAGGGATTGGAGTTCCTTTATACAATAACATACTTGAGACCTCATTTGGACTTGGATATAATCCTTCAAAACCCACGAAAGCATCTAAAATACCATCTCTCAATGTGAATGTCATATTTAGTATTGCTATGTTAAATGAAGCCACCAATGACTTTATTTCAATTAGATCATCCTCGACATCTCACAACACTCATAAAGAAATTGTGATGATTGACAAACCCCTTCATGAATCTCTCCAAGAGGTTAATAGGACTAACAATCCCATTTGTGAGGTTTTACCTTCTATTCATTCCAATACCCTCACTTATAGAAATGAGGCCCTAATGAATTATACTTTTCCCTTTCCTAAGGTTTGTTTTATATATGAGGAATTTTGTGTGCAAGAGGAACATGACTTAGAGGCGAATTGTTCTCCTAGAGAGTACTTTGTTAATCTTGAGACATTCTAATACTTTTCATCTTATGCATGGTTTTACTTTCATTGATTGTAGAGCATTTAACATGTTGTATTCAAATTATTCATCCAATCTATCATATATTTAAATTAAATTAGTGACTATTATGTTGCTATGTGACATCAATAGCTTACCAATTGGGGGCTCATTGTCATTCATGGTAGTACAATTTCATGTGCAATCATAATTTGGTAGCAATATAATAGCATATTTTGTACCTTCTCTTGTCTCTATGTTAGGGGGCAAGAATGATCTCAAACATCTCTCCTTAGGATTAAATTTTCCCTTTGTGAAGTAGTGTCTTCAATAGAGATCTATCATTGATTGTGGAGGTGTATATTCCTGCTCCCCCTTCTTAATGGAACAAGTATCCCTGATAAGGATCATATCCTTAATTGGGACCTCTTCCTTAGTCTATAATAATTCATCAAATCCTCCTCCTTATTCAACTGTATCTTCTATAATGAACCCTTCTATATTGTGGACATGCATTTCCTTATTGAGGATCTCATCCCTCTTGTAAGGAAAATCTATCCCTAAAGAGAATCTTTTCTTTATTTTAGAAGAGTGTTTCTTTTATAAATGATCTCTCTTTAGTGTCCTTTTCATTGTTTAAAAGGTAATTCTTTTTCCAAGCCCTAATTCTTCATTTTGCACTTAATCTTTCACATCTTAAGTTAGAGAGCTCTGATTCTTGCATCGTAGGTTGTGTTAGAATTGTGATTTAGGTATCTATCTTACCAAATGATCCTCGATTAGTTTTGATCTTGTATCAAACCTTGTTGTGAAAATTTGTCATCCATTATCTTTCATAATTCAAAGTGGTAAACATGTTATCCTATTTCAACCTCCTAATTAGCAAGCCAGAATAGGGAGGCATATAGACACCCTCAAATTTCATCACTCTTAAGAATTTTAGTAGATTTTGCAATTTCAACTAACAATGTGGTTTTGTAGAATACGATTCCTAACATTGTACTATAGATACGACTGGGGGCTTCGTTCAACATTTACGGACATATCATTTTTCTCATGAATGTTTACTTTCATGTTCTTTAGTTTGCATATGCATGTAGTATCATATGACCGCTAAAGTGGGGGCTAAATGTAGCATCGTAAATTGTCCACCCTTAATTAGGTGGTCCAATTCCATGCTTAGTTAGCACTCACCTTAGTGTGTCCCATTGCATTATGTATTATAGGAATTCTTTAGGAATTTAATTAATGAATTTAATTAAACCTAAGTCCTCCCTTATCAATTCACATATCATAAACTTGGGCTCTTGATCCTAGGTGTGCCCCTTTTTATTTAATCCTGATTTAATCCTAATATTACCTTAATTTCAATCTTCAAAGCATAACCTACATATCTACACATTATGGTTTGAGCCACCAATTTGGATTCAACATTAGAATACCGTTATCTCGCATCCCTAAAAATTCAGGAACAAGTTGATAGGTTTAGGGTGAATCTCTACTACCTGGTCCTGCACTTTTTTCCTCGAATTTCAAGAGGATAATTTGGTAGTTTTTTCTCATTCAAATCCCACTTCATGTCAAATTATATCAATTATAGGTCAACTTTTCATCAAATTCAAACCTAGGGTTTCATATTTAAGGCAAATCCTTTCCTCATTTGGGGATCCTATCTAGCAATTCAAGAAGAGATCCTTGTGAAGTAGAAGTTCTGCTTTATGTGAAATCTCATATCAGAAAATTCATTCATCATCAAGTCTTCATCAAATATGGAAGCTTCAAAAGGCATTGGAGGATAATAAGGTTATCATTGACTATTGATTGGCTTGCACCTCTTCCTAAGGATTGGGTATGATTTCATGTTTTTCTTATGCCTCTACATTGAGCTTCAAATCTACATTGCATTAATTTTCAAACCTACATTATTGCTTTATATTACATCCTAATTGTGGTTTAAAGCATTTACATTACAATAATTTAGGGTTTGCTCCAATACACTTGGGTAGAACTCTAGTTTCCATTTAGCTTATAGAAATCTTACATACACATATGATTCAAGAGCACACACAAAGTTTAATTACAATATTGATTATTTGTGGACGTGGAAATCACCAAAACAAGGGGGTTGAATAAGGCAAACCCCTATATAGCCATAACCCTACCATTTTTCATTTGTAGGTATAGTTACAGGTATCAAACACAACAGGAAGATTCCAAGAGATCTCAAGAAATAGGTGCAGGTTTGTTGTCAAAAGTTTAGCTTAGTTTTCAAGGACTAGGGCACCCAACAACCTTATCTCGGGACTAAGGTACCCAATCCCCTATTCCTCCCATTTTAGTCTTAGATTTTAGGGTTTTATTTTAGTCTGCATCAGAATCCAAACCCCCAAATCATAGCTCATAAGTCCAAGGTGCCTAGCCCCCTGGTCCTATAAATTTTGCTCCAAATTTGGGTCACAAGTGCACACTCAGATTATCCTTTCATTTCTATACTTGTTGTCTTAGTGTTGTCATCTCTTAATATGCTACAATACCCTTACATTCACTTTTCTTTGTACCTTCATAATAGTTTTGCATCCTCCTATACTTTGCATATCCGTTTCCATAGCAACAAAAGAATATAAACCCTAGAAGTATCCCTTGACTCTCTTTCACAAGAGTTAGTAAAGGATGATCACTCATCGAAGTGTTTTCATATTCCAATGTTTGTATGAAAGAGGTTTTAGGTCCTAATTATACTCGATTCCATTTTCATCCATTGCACTATCCTATAATCAAAACCAATACCATTACCAAGTCATTGTAACCGAACCACTTCCTTAGAAGCATGTGTAGTAGTCATATACTCTATTTTACTAGTGGATAACATAGTTGTAGGTTGTCTTTTACTCATCCAACTCACTGCACCTCTAAAAAAAGCAAACATGTAGCCACTAGTGGACTTTCAACCAAGTTACCTACCTAATCCTAAATCAACAAAACCCTATATGTCCAATGATTTATCTACATCATTAGTACCATGATAAACCAAACAATACTTATAATTACCTCTCAAGAGCTTAAATACCCATATAACAAATATCCAATGCTCTTTACCTATGTTAAACATAAACTTGCTTAGAATTCCCACTACTTGGGCTATATCCAGTCTACTAAAAACCATTACATAAATTAAACTACCAATGGCACAAGCATAAGGAACACTAGATGTATCATCAATCTCGTCATCAGAATTAAGGCATATGACTAAACTCAATTTAGTACCAACCAAAAATGGAATACCTACTGGTTTACAATCCTCCATTTTAAATCTCTGCAAGATGATATCATTATTTTACTCTTACTTAACCAAAAGTTTTATGTGAACTCAATCCTTATTTATCTCTATCCCAAGAGTATATGTAGCAACCCTCAAGTCTTTCATTTCAACATGCCAGATAGCTGAGTATTGAGCTCTTTAATCATGGCCTTGTTGTTACCAATAAACAACATGTCATCAACATACAAGACAATAATCAATAATTGATCATCAATAACCTTAATATAAACATAATGATCCTCTTCACTTCTAACGTAGCCCAAATTTAATGCAAATGCATCAAACTTATAGTACCACAACTTGGGTAACTATTTCAAACTATACAATAACCATTTTAACTTGCAATCCAAATGTTATTTTCCTTTCTCAACTAAATTGTCAAGCTATTACATATAAATCTCTTCTTCAATATCATCGTGTAAGAAAGTACTGTTAACATCCATTTTCTCATCTCAAAATCACAAGTGGAATCAATAGATAGTAAGAATCTAATATAGGCTATCTTAGCAATAGGAGAGAATAATTCACTAAAATCAACTCTCCCTCTTTGAGAGTAGCCCTTGGCCACCACTCTAGCCTTGTACTACTCTAACTGGTTGTCTGCAACAAACTTATTATTAATTAACCACTTGTATACAATGAGATTTCTTCATTTGGGGAAACTAACAAGATCGTAGGTGTCACAACTATCCAAAATCATCAACTCCTCATGCATGGCCTGCATCCAGAACTCACTTTCTTCAGACGAGATTGTCTCCCTAAAAGATCTAGGTTCATCGTTAGTACTTAGCAAAGAAAATTTACAATGGAAATATGGTGGGTTGTACCTATCAACTAAATTTTTGTCTTGTGGACCTTCTCATAGGTGGATTAAGAGGTTCTTCCTCATGTTCTTCATTATTTGCAACTTCTTCTATTACAACAAACTCTTCAAAAATTTCACTTAAACTCTCTTCTTCTTCTCCATCTTTTGGTCTATCTCTTTGTTCTTCCACATGTGCATCTTCTTTTCTTATTTTCAAAATGACTATCTTTGTCTTTTTCTTTGGTTGTTCTTCACTTAAGTTAGCTCTAAATTCCCTAGAAATAATATCTCTAGAAAAGATCATTTTATGGGTTAGAGGATTCAAGAGCTTATAACCTTTACATTGTCACCATATCCTATAAAGATGCATTTCTAAGATTTTAGATCCAATTCAAATCACTTATCTTGAGGCACATGAACATAAGACTCACAACCAAGGACCCTTAAATGAGAAACTAGAGGATTTTCACCTAGCCACATTTAATAAAGTGTTTTTTCAACAAGTCTTATAGGGAAATCTATTAATTAAATAACAAGCAGTACCAACAACTTCTTGCCAAAAGAATTTATCTAACTTAGTAATACTTTACATGGTTCTAACTCTTTCCATTAACGTATGATCCATTCTTTCTGCTACCTCATTTTTTGGGGGAGTATTGTTGTGACCTAATCACACATCACCCCATCCCAGATAGGGACCCCCCTAACTTTTAGGCCCTTTTGGTCGTTTGTTCTTGGTTTTTTGTGGGTTTTGGTGGTAGTCTCGTCAATCTCTTCACTTTGCAGATGTTCGAGGGTCATTTGGAGTTAATCTTCTTTTTGTTTGAGCAAGTTTTATGAAGTCTAGGGCCTGTTTTGTCCCTTTTTAGGGTTTCTGCCTTTTGTCCTAGATTTTAGGGGTTCTTGTTAGGGTTTTAGAAAAACTGAATATATGACTAGAATTAGGACCCTTCAAGGAACCTCCCAATAAAATTTGAGCCAAAATGGAGCAACTTTCTATTTTTTGAAAGTTCCTATTTTTTAGGGATTTTACTATTTTTTAGGGATTTTACTAAGTCTCGAAATATTGTCATTTTGCCTAAAATCAAACTTACTATTTTTAGTAATTTCTATTTTTAGTAAGTCATCCATGTATCTTGTCTAGGGGTCTAGCACTGACACTTTGAAGGTTTCTATTTTGGAAAGTTTGTTCTGATAGGACCATTCAGGCAAGGTGACAAAGATTAGGCATTGGCGAATATTTCTAATTCTGAAAAGTCAGAAAGCAGACAGAGAAAGCCAGAAATGGTTGAATGCTGGAAGCCCACTCCTGAAATGGAAAGCTCGGGAAAATTCTCTAAGTCTAGAAAAATAAAGAAGGCATGGAGGATTCACAAATTCACTGAATCCTCCACCAAGTCAAAATTCCACCCTAGGCCAGAGATAGGCGCCTAAATGGAGGCCCTGTGGAGGATTCACAAATTCATTGAATCCTCCACCAGTGAAGAATGTCGCCCTGCTACACATGAAGGTGCTAAAGTTGATGCATCAGGGAATTCACTCCGCAGTCTGTGAATCCTTAGCCAAATCAAAAATCTACCCAAAGAGTTGCAAGGGCACTCAAGGAGAAGTGTCATGGAGAAGAGAAAAACAAAGAAATTCCATGCCCAAGTCTAGATAGCACCCAAGAGAGGGAAAGAGTGCCAAATTGGGAGATACAAGGAATCCATGGAAGTGAAATAATTCCTTCCCTAAGGCAAATTTGCACCCTAACAAGGAGGAAGGTGCTAAAATGTCATTCTCATGGACAATACACTAGACAAAGGAATTCCTTCCTCAAGTCAAATTTGCGCCCTAGCACTATGGAGGGTGCCAAAAGAAGGCATGCATGGAAGGATGGAAAAAGTATGAATTCCTTCCCTGAGGCAAATTTGCGCCCTAACAGGGAGGAAGATGCCAAAATGGTATAGTCATGGATAACATACAAAATGATGAATTCCTCCTTCAAGAAGGAATAACGCCCAAGTGCTAGGTGAGGGTGCCAAACAAGGATGTTCATGGAGAGTATGAAATGAATGAATATCATCCACCAAGTCAAAATTCTGCCCTGCTCTCTAGCTGGGCGCCAAAATCAAACATCCATGGAAGATTCACGAAATTGATGGAATTCCCCTTCCAGTGAAAATCCACGCTCAAGCTTGAAAATTAAAATTTTTTGTCGAAGGCATGAAAGTCAAAGGTCAAGGAGGAATCAAAAAAAGAAAAATCCCCTCAAGCAAATTTTTGAATTTTCTATTTTTAGACACCGAATCTTGTCAAAATGTGGGAAATTTTATAGATTCAGAATCATGGTGAAATTCTCTATCCAATTAACCTAGCTCCTAAATTTTAGGGGGATCCTTAGAAAATAGGGGATGTTGAAAAGGGCGTGAAAATTCCTTCAAAAGAAGAAGACAACAAGTTAGAATGAAATCAAGCAAATATTGAAAAAATCCTTCAATTTCCCTCCAAAGTTGGAAAGAATGGAAATTAATGAGGTGGCGAGGAGAATCTTCCAAGTATGACGCATGACTTAGTGCATTTAATGAAACTTATAAATTCAAACTCACTTGCATGGGAAGTTTCTTTTGCATGGCACAGTGATTGGGAAAGTATGACGCATCATGAATGCAATTACTGGTTTAATGCCTCCTAACTTAGCAAGATGTTTTGGAGAATTCTATATAAGCATGAAGAGGCATTTCATTTCTCACATGCAGGATTCAAGAAAGAAGAGTTGGAGAAGTGAAGGGTGGTCATACTTAGTCTCTATTTTCATCATTTCCAAGGTGCTTCCCGGATGGCGGAATCAAGAAAGGCAGCTACCCTCTCCAAGAAAGTATTGATCAAGGCAGAAATGAAAGGTTTCCTTCCTCGTTCCCGGCTAAATTCAAGGTGGGAAGAAATCAGCGATACTAATTTAGGCACATTCAATTTGGCTGCATTCAAGATCAGAATGTTCAAGACAACAAGGAACAATCCATCACCAACAGCTATCAAAATTGTCAAAAGAGGAATTGTTGCGGTAGCTAGTTTTCCTCCCGCTATTCAGTGCCCAGACTTGGTCCTAGAATGTGCAGCACATTATAATTTGGAGCGGAAGACAATCTCAACGCTAGATGGCAAGCTGTTGGCAACATTGACTCTGGAGTCAATTGGTGAGGCTTTTGAAATTCCTTCGCACTATTCCATGACATACAGGACCAACAGCAGAGCTCAGGCAGTATATGAAGCAGGTCCCATCAGGTGTGCTGATTTGATTAATAAGCAGTGGTTGCTGAAGCCTAGGGTGCATGCCTCCAAGATGCCAAAGACTCACTATCTTCAAGTTCAAGAAAGAGTATGTGGACCTGATAAAGATGTTGAGCATAGTAATGGGGTATTCACATTCTGTGAACTTCGAGGCCTGGATGTTCTTCTACATAGGCGAGATCATGAATTCAAATGGGTTAATCGACTGGGCCAGATTGATCAGTCGCTACTTGCATGAGCAGTTGAAAAACTTAAAAGAAAAAAGGTCTTAGTCCTTTTTCATGAGCTCCTACCTATTCTATATGCTTGCGCAAAGGGGAGGATTTGATGGTCTACCAGCAAGAGGAATTATGGGTTGTGGACCAGCTCAGCTGAAAGTACATGAGTGTTATCCCCAGCTGCATCTTCACAATGTTAATTCTTACAGGTTGGTGAATGACACCTTCACTATGTACTTGACACGACTTATGCAGAAGAAGTTGCACGTAAGGGTGTCGCCGCAAGCAAGTGCCTTGGTCCAGAAGTATGGAGCTGCGTTCTTGCAATTTCCTAAATTCAACTACATCAAGACGCAAGGATTCTCATTCCAGTCATACAAATTGTCAAGATATCCATCAGACAAGCTCGTATTGCTGGAGCTCATGAGACGGTTAACTGCCTATGATCAATTGCAAAAGAAGAAGAAAAAGCAATCAATTGAATTCCCAGTTGTCTTGGGTGACTTCATGGAAATATGTCCAGGCTTGGAAGCTGCTAAAAGTGCAGTAGTGGAATTGGCATTTTATCGCCTGTCTTTTTATATATCCAAGGCCTAGTATGATCCTGACCACCAAATCAGAAAGGTTGTTGGCATCAAATTCATACACAAGTTTCACTTAGAAGATTATTGGGTAGGTGCCAAGGATGACCTTGAGGTCCGGAAGAGAATGCATTCCAAATTGCCCCTCGACACCATCAGGTTAAGTGAAATTTATCAAGTGCGAGATCAGGTGAAGGACGATTCGGATTTGGTACAACCTGAATTTGAGAAAGTAAAAGATCAGCCCATTGAGTTGCCAGATTGGTCAGAGCTTGAAATGGATGATTTGAGTGTCTTAGCTAGGCCAGTGTTGAAATTCACTAAGCACTGGATTGACAGGTAGATAAGGAAGTTGGCGGAAGGGAGTGTTCATCTAACATATCAGCTAATAGGAAGTCTAGATTCCCACAGTGAGGCAACCGAGGGCTCTTCACAGGTTCAGGCAGGAGGGGAAGTTTGGATAGTTAAAGGAAAAAATGCCCCAAAGAGACCAAGGACAGCAAAGAAGAAGGATATCCGGCAGGAAATCCCACAAGAGGTTCAACAGGAAGTCCAGCAGGAAGAACCTCCACAAAAGAAAGCAAGGACATGGAGTGAGCATTCACCAGCAAGTTCCGCGAGTGTGCAGGAGGTAGAGATGTTTCCACATCCAACAGGTCCACTTCTAGAGAGCATTCTGACACCAGATATACTCAACATTAATGCTTCATAGGGACACCATTAGCCAAGAAGTCAAAGGCAAGAAAGTCCCCCACATCAAGAAGAGGTTTGTCAGGATAGCTTCATGGAAGTTATCCTTGGTGAAATGGAGGAAGAGTCACAAGAATAGGAGCACGTAGATGATGATAGTCACTCCATCCCCGCTCCAGATTGGTTGGTGGGAAGGCTGAGAAGGGAATCAGAAAGGGAAACTGATCCTGCTCGGGAGTTGGAAGAATTGTTGAAAAGGATGGATCAACCAGAAGAAAGGAAGGCTCCCCAAAAATTTTCCAAGGTTGTTAGGGAAGAATCTGGATCCCAGACCCTGCACATTGTTGAGCATGTAGTAGATAAAGACAGAAATGAAATCAGTCGGGAGGATTATGTTATCAGACAAATTCATCTTGGCCATGCTTCCACAAGTCAAGTAATGGGAGACTTTGAAGAATCTTCCTTAGCCATTAGGGAAAGATGCTAAAATCAAAGGCAAAATGTAAGCGGCTGACGGAAGAAAATAGAGCCCTATGCAAATACATCAGGAGTTTCAAAAGACCCCTCAGGGAGGCAGGTCCTTCATTCACTCATCCTTCATCCCTTCCTAAGGAAGTTGTTAATGATGTGGAAGTTATCAGAGCGATGGCGCAAAATTCCAGGGAATGGATAGAAGATGTTTACACTGAAGTGGGAAAATTCATTGAGGACATGGCTCAACTTCATTCAAAGTTCATGGCCCTCCTGAGCAGATTAGAGACAGCAGAAGGATTATGGGAGGATGTGCACATATACCAAGACTTAACCATTCCATAGCTCGGGGCTCTGACAAAGATTCCACGGCAAATTCTAGTTGATGGGAAAGTAATTCACGAGAATGAAGCTTATGACTTTCCCTGATGGTTCTACGCCATTTGTTCAGGAAAGAACACCTTCAATAAATTCAGCGTAGACTCCTTTACTTTGAAAGATTCCATCAGAGGGGTGCAGGAGGAAATCATCAGGGCAATTGAGGCATTGTTCGTAAGGAAACTCAATGACGGCAGAATAACAGTGAACTCCCTGAAATCTCAGTTGCACGATTTCTTCTTCGTAGGTTCATTCCTTAAGGAGTATTTTGCAAATGTTTCTTCATTTTCTAGTATAATGAAGAAGACGCAGGAAATCATGATGGAGTAGGAAAACATCTTTTCTAGAAGCGGGGAGGAAATTGCCTCGATGGAATTCGACATTGAAAATGTGCCAAGTGTCTCCATTGGAGAGCTGGAAGCCATCATCAACAAATTCATTGCATATGTCATAAATGAGCGGGATAATGGTCGTCCATTCTTGGACGAGAATATTTTAGTGGAATAGTGGTGGTGTATTTACTGTTGGGGGTATTTTGACTAAGTGTGGGTCCAGTCAATGCATGTCGTCATCGGATGAGGAATCTTCTTGCATGCAGCCTCCTCATTTATGGTTTTATGATAGATTCTTTGTGCATGTCGTCATCACATGAAGAATGATGGACATTTATTCCTTACATGGAGGTGTTTATTATATTTTGGGCATAATCAACATCATGGGGCACATGTAATGCACTAGTGGGCGCTATTTTAGGATTTTGAATTAATTGTATATGGGCATGATGGGTTATTAATTGTCGATTCCCACCTTGTTGCATCTTGAGTGGAGAATCTTCTGGGGTGAAACCCTAATTAGGGTTTGCATGGCCTGAGGCCTATATAAAGGGGTGACCCCCCTCATTTGTAAAGGGAGGAGAGATTATTATCTGAGATTGTTGCATCAGGATTGTGAAGTAGCCAACTTAATACATTGTTCGATTTTGATGGTGTATTCTTGTTCTATTTTGGCAATCTGCATGGTCTTACTCTCTTCAATTAGATTAGATTTGCTTATATGTTGTTAGGAGAACTAGATTTGATAGGATCACTTGTTGCAGAATCCAAGCTCATACTTTTGGTGTGCAGCTGATTGTTGTATATCGTGCAAAGTTAGCCTGAGCCTTTTGATCTTCGATCATTAGTAAAGATTGTTCGATCCGATGGTCTATATTGATGATCTGAAAAACCTCCACACACCCTTTGAACATTGCACCGCCTTCGTGTAGTTGTGCTTTGCTAGCGAAACGAAGCGTGGTTTGATTTTGCATGAGTTATCTTGTCTCCTATTCTTAGGATTAGATTAGCTTTAACATAGTTCTCTCTCCCCCATTCTCATTTACTTTCCGCATAATTCAAAAAATCCAAAAGATCTAAAACTAGAGATTTGATTACAAATCATCCGTGCAGAAATCTTTGAGCTTGCATGAGTTTTCTTCAATTGAACACACGTAAGGCCCCTTGGGTTATCAGCAAACCCATCAAACATCTGAGTCATGTCCACACACTGAAGGAACCTTGGAATTAGTCGTTTGAACTTTAAGCAATCATAGCATACAGACTGATCTTGATCAAGAGAGGATAAGGTGACCGTTGGTGACTTTATTCTGTGTTGGACGTTGTCATAAAAAACACGTCAACAAGTATAAGGCGTAGTCATTTGCCTAAAAATTCTTACATGTTTACAAAACTCATTAAATTACTTATTCACCCCCATTGTCATATCTCAATATTTTTTATATTATAATCTCATTTTTTTTCAACCAATGCCTTAAGTTCCTCAAAATTAGGGAAAACTTCATATTTTGTACGCACAAAATAAATCCAAGTATATCTTGAGACATCATCAATGAAGGAAACATAATACCAAGATCTATTCAAAGAGTCAACATCCACTAGACCACATATATTGGAATGAAAAATATCTAAAGGTCTTTAGCCTAATTAACTCCTTTAGGAAATGAAGATCTATTTTATTTACTAAACAAACAGTGCTCACAACAATCATTTTTACTAACAAAATAATTAGAAATATCATATGTTGGTTTTTTTATCTAGTATAGTATCAAGACCTTTTTCACCAATGTGACCCAATCTATGGTGCCACAACTTACATGCATTTTCAATTCTAGTTACAAATGAAGAATTACAAAGAGTGGAGACATATAGCTTAAAAAAAAATTCTATCTCACATCCTTTAAAAATCACCAAACTTCCCCTTAACAACCTACAACTAGACTTATCAAATGTCATGTGCATTCCAAAATCATTCAACTTGGACACAAAAAGTGAACTTATCACAAGATCTAAAATATGTAAAACATTATCAATGGTTATAATCCTCCCATTATTGGAACATAACTTTACCTTTTCTTTACCAAAAATCTTCACTAAGGTGTTATCAACAAGAAAAAATTCTCCTCCAAAATACTATTTTTATGTAGGAGACTGCTTTTTGTGTTTCATATGGTAGGAGGCACCTGAATCAACAAGTTAAACATCATTACTAATAGACCTAGCTAAAATAAACAAAGTGTCAAAATCACCATCATCAAAGGACTTATCCATGGAAGCTTCAATGTTATTTTTCTTTAGTTCTATACCACCACCACTTGTGGAAGCAATTAAATATTTCCCAAGAATCAGACAAAGAAATTTAAAAAATACGCTTATCATCATCTTCAATATTAACAGATATTGATGCAAGATGACTTATAATCAAATTAAAATCATTCAAATAAACATACATACTCTAATCCAGAAACAAGAACAACAAATTAAAATCATTCATAGGTTCAACAATAGAAACAATCATCCTTCATTTTCAAAGAATATAAACATGTTTTCAAATATAGCTTGTTAGACAAAATCTTAGTTTTATAGATTTCACTTATTTTCCTCCATAGCTTGTATGTGGTGTCTTCTATAGAGACATTCAAGAGGACAAAGTTTATGAGACACAACAAAATGGTTTCTCGTGTCTTCTTGTCTAACCTCTTCCAACCATCATCCAACATAGTAGACTCCTCTAGTTTCTTTTCAACTGAAACAGGGAACCACTAGTCTCTCTCTTCAAGGAGATCATCCAATTTCAACTCCACGTCTCGTAACCAATTCCATTGGATATATCAATATCTGGGCAAGAGGTAGAGGCCATGGTATTCAATCTTTCACAAATATACAAAAAAACCCACAAAGCAAAAGTTCCCACTATAACAAAAAAACTTCAACACTTGTGAGAAAGGCTTCTCTCCCTAAATAGAACCGTTAACTCTTATACCAAATGTTGTAAAAGAAGGTGAAGAAATATTGCAATATGAACTTAAACCAAATGAAATTTCTTAAGTGATTGCAAAATAAAAAATAGACAAAGAAAAACATAACACATATAACACCAGATTTAAGTGGATGAACCCTTCTAGGAAAAAACTACACCACAAAAAGATAGGCAAGTATATTACTAATCTAAAAAGAGATTACAAGAATAATACACTTCTCTATAAACCTCTATAAAATCTGACAACACCCTATTATCTACACAACTAACCAAAACTTGATGGAAAACACTAGTTCAAGGCCCCAATTTATAGAAACTTTTAGGAGTGAAAATCACTATAGTATCACAAAACAACAAGAAGCAAACCACCTAAAAAAATCCCACGTCAACCTCTTGAAATAGCCTCTTACATATGCTTATTATAGCTATCATATGGCATCTAGCCAATTTGAGTGCCTGTGGACCAAAATAGTAGCCTTATGTTATAAATGTTGTCATAGGGACTCATGATGACTATCATAACCATCATACATGCACTTACAACTCCTAACAAGTGTCCAAGAAATCCAAAATAGGATATTTCAAAGGGGGCACCTAGCTATTTTGTCATTTTCCTAGAAACAAACGATAATGGTAACTTTGCCTTTACATGAGTTCTTTCACAACCATTGGTTAAACAGTTTCACCTCTTATGGGTAACATTAGGGGAAAAAATAATTGAAGGATTTACAAGGTTGATGGCACCTAAATTCTAACATGTCTACACTATCTTGTATTTATTTATCTTCTCTAAACCATTTAACCACATCAACAATGAATGCATCCTTGCAAAATGTCTTGCTTTCATCTAGTGTAAGGGTGCCAAGAGTCATTTTTTTAGTGTGAACTTAATAGGACCAAACAAATGGTGCCAATATATCAGGAAGGGTGGGCAAGTTCTAGTGCCAACCTTATTTCATGATCCAAGGGTCTTGATTCTTTTGGGCTACATAGATCCAACAAAATCTTATAAAATATCTAAGAGAAAAAATAATTGAACTTTGATGTAATGATTCTCAATATCTATGGTATCTAAGAATATTTTGTTTGCATTGTGAATGATGTTGGGTTGACTCATGATAAATTATCTTTGTTTTATCGACTTTGACTATGCTAGCAATGAATTTATTCTTACAAAATAGATCATTTATATTTAGCATAAGTGTGCCAAGAGTTTGAGTCATATTTTTCATTCTATACCTTGTGGGACCAAATGGTCAATGCTACAATGGAGACCTCATTTCATTACTAAAAGGTCTTAGTCCTATGATACACAAATCCAACAAAGTCTCTCAAAAGAACTAAAACCAAAAGTGTCAAACTTTAATAGATTAGTTCTCAAATTTGTGGCACCTATGAATGTTTCATTTGTACCTACAAATAGATATTGAGTCCAAAAGTAAAGATCCTAAAGAATCAACACTTCCTAATAACCTTTTATTATTCATTAACTTGAAGAACCAAATAATGCATATAAGAGGTAGTGGAAGGCAAACCCATCCTAGAAGCACAAATCATGCAAGAGAACCAATAAAAAAATCAAGAAAAATAATACTATGCTTTAAAGAAATTAACATAGGAGTGTTCATGAGGCAAAGTGGCTACTTTCCACCACTTTCATAACTTTACCCAAATATTTCAACAATTGGGATAGTAAAAACCATAATGGAGGCACAATGCACAACTTTATCCACCTCAATAAACATCATGATCCAATTACTAGTAGTGGTTTAACTCTTGCCACTTATCTCTTTAAATTGCCCAGTTAAAGCTATAACTTGATTACAACATGACCAATAAACATATACCTAAACTAGACACCATCCTTTAGCAAACAAGAGGAACTAATTTCTCAAAATCACTTGAGGTCAAACCTAACCTAATCACACGTGAAGATCTAAACTTTATTGAATAGTGTAATAAAAGAACACACCATCATTCTCACTAATTGATCTACATTTCATTAATATTAAAATATTTTTTAAATTATACAATAAGAACAAATAATTCTTATAACTTATAATAGATTGTGCGCACAAATTATTGGCAAATCCATAAATTAACTAATATTTTTATCTTAGAAAATATTTTTTGAAATGTACAATAAAAAATAGAAATAAAAATTATTATAATTCAAAAGAATAAATGATGGGAACAAATAAATGACAAATCCAAAATTTAAACAATATAATAACTAAATAGTGTTGCAGACCATGGGATGCATGGAGTCTTGAATGTGTTGTTGACATTTCATGCCCCCACAAAGGTCCATTAGTTATATCCAATTTGAAACATCTTAAACGGATCATTCTCCTCATACCTTGGGGGAAAAATCCCAATTGAAAAATCAATAAATTGGTTATCCTTTATCTGTTTGTAAGAACCCTTGGTTTTGAAACCTATCTATTGCCCCAACAAGGTTTCCACAACCACATCGATTCTTGACATGGTTTTCAAAACCCATTCAAGTCTCCATCACTTCGTTTTATTTTCATTGGCTTCATGTTCTTTACCCAATTTTCTCTAAGTTCTAGGCTTGTTGGCATTTTTTTCACAATTTCAAAACCATCGTTAGGTTATGATGAGGTTTCGAGAACTCATTCAAGTTCTAAAAAGTTATAATTCTTTCATTTCGGCTTAGTAAGAAAAAAAAATCTCTTGGTTATGAAACCCTTGTCAAATCCCGACATGGTTTTCAAAGCCTTTCTATGTTTCAACGAAGTCATCTTTCATTTCAATTTTGACTTTTTTAGATGGTTTCAAAACCCATGTGAGGTCCCAACAAGGTTCTCACCACCTCTTTGGGGGTCGACAAGGTTCCAAGAACCTTTAGTTGTTCCATGCAATGGATAAGGATGGGCAAAAGGATAAAAATGTGCACTTTCAACATGGCATATAGGCACAAGTTCACAAGAACAAAGGGGTGGGCCAACTTTCTAAGTGCGATAGCATGCTAGGATAGTACGTGTTATCCATGGCACGTCAACATGCTTCCATTGGCCATGTTTTAAAATTGATAAGAAGCTCTCTTCACCATGCAATAGATTGATGATTGACATTCAAACTCAACCAACAACCATGGTGGTAGCATCTGGTTGCAAGTTTTGGCACGACAAGAAAAAATTTAATGCCCTGACACTCCCAACCACTATTTCTTAGTCAAAACAAAAGAATGGAGCCATTAAGGCACTTCCATACTTTTGCAAGCCCTAATTGTTATGGCCATGCTTGTTTATAGCCTATGGATGCACTTCATATATGAGAGAATGATCTTAGAGGTGGCCTATTCTTGAAAAAAAACCTCCTTCCAACTACTAAAATTAATGCAAATCTCATCAATCTATGTTAAAAGATCACCTCTAGGCTCCTACAAATTCGATTTGATCCTTCTTCTATAAACCCTAATTGGGTTAGTGATTGAACCTTCACTATAACATCTCAGTTATGCTTGAGTAATTTTGTAATCTTTCAGAGGGGTTCTTCCCCTCTCTTCCTTCAGTTCTCTATAGAGTGCCTTGCAATTATACACCTTTGTCATTGTAACTCAACCTTGCCTTTAAATTCATGAAATTTCATCATTTTTTACCTCTTCTCTCCTTTGAATATGTCATGCAAATCTCTCTTGCTTTTGTATCTGAATGCTTTCTTCCCATTTTCTATGTATGAATGTTCTATTAACCATGTTTGTAGCTATTGGTTGTAAATATTTCCTTTCCTTTAGCATTCTATCAAACACTAATCCTCACATACACCTCTACAAACTAGTAAGATAGATAATTGAGTTAGCTCTTCTAGTTGTTTTCATTAATATACTATGTTGTCTTGGGCAAGAAGAAACATGTTCTACTCCTGGTGCATCAACACCCCTTTTGCTTTCTTGCATTTTCTCTTTCCCTTTCACTTGGCAAGCTAATAGGATGGGTTTGAGTAGGGCTTCTAAGTGTTGTGTTAGATTAACATTCTGCATCTAGATTTAATAGGAAGTTGGTCTTCTCGAGATATTCAACCTCATTCGCAAGTCTCTCACAAATTGAGGTTGTTTCCATTGTGTCATTAGAATGTTGGATTCAATATCCAACAAGGTGCAGTTTCATGTTTCAAGTACCAAATGGGATATATAGCTTGCTAACCACCTTACAAAGATAGAAACAATATTTCTTGGACAATGTGAAAAGTGAATTTTACTATAAAATTGAATATAATCAAATCACTAAATGACAAATCTCATAAAACCTCGTAATCTTCGTGAACAATTATCAAACACTAAATCTTGTTCATACGGTATTAAATATTTATTTCCATGTCGAAAGGCATATTATGGCATAGAAACAAATGTTCTTTCACCCTCACCCTCACCCTCTAGAGACAAATGGTTCCAAAATGCTATACAGTGCAATAGCCGAGGTGGGCTTGAAAATGTAGCACGGGCTTAGGTTCATTGAATTTGGTTTAGAATGAATGGCTGTAGCCTGTAACTATATTCTACTCTAGAATCATGGACTGGTATGAAATGTAAACAAATACTTGTATCTGTAGAAGTCAATGTGCAATGCCAACACTAATTCCAAGAGCTTTCACGAGTGGTGGCATTGGAAGGAGCAAAAACCACAGTGCTGATTCATAAATGTTTATTTGTTTGTCATAGATACATTATCATCTAGAAAGCTTTAAATAAGTCCATTCCATCTTTCCCCTGCAGTAGGAGCCAATATGACTAAATATAAGCCACCATTCTCATGCCCGTCCATGTGAATAAGATTCCCCTGGACCCACAAAACTTCTCCAAGGTGATTATTCTGCCCAGGTTGTGTTTGGTACATATCTTTGTGACCCACAATACTTGTCCAAGGTAATTATTCTGCCCAGGTTTTTCTTTTTGGAATCTTTGTAACCCACAATACTTGTCCAGGGAATTATACTCTCCAGGACTTGAGGGATGTGATTCATGCAAGCCCTTACCTGGTGGTTCCAAGGGGAAAGCATATTGAAATTTCTGTTTAACTAAAACTATGGCTTCCACAGAAATTATTGCAGTTCCTCCTATCTACAGGTTTGCAGGATTGTGGACCTACTGACAGATAATTATATTTAAAATAACGATAATCCATAAGTAAATTGTAATCTGATACAAAACAAATGCACATTTATTCTGTCCAGGACTTGAGGTGTGTGATTCATGCAAGCCCTTATTTAGCAGTTCCATGGAGGAGGCATATCAAAACTGTGTGTGTAACTAATCTATGGTTCCATAGAAATTACCGCATTTCTTCATATCAACAGGTTTTCCAGGATTATGGACCTATTGACAAATAATAATTTTTAAAATAACAATTATCCTTAAGTAAATTGTGATCTGATACAGAACGAATACACATTCCCTGCAGCACCTGTTAAGCTACTGCTCCACCTACAGTTTGAAATTGTAAAAAAACTTGATTGAACCTCTACCCTCTACAGCCTGTGTCTTTCTTCCCCTAAGTTTAATAAAAGCGCATCCTTTTTAATGAAATACAAACTCTAAGGAATATTTTATGCTCTCTTTCACGTTTCAGGCTCCTCATTGTCATACATGTTTCCCTTTTTATTTGAACACCTTACCATCTTGAATGCAGATCTTGCATTCCGATTAACCCAGCACCTATATTGCGTGTTAGCCTTAAAATTTAAGTATGAATACAAGAAATATAACATGTGCTGCTGAGTCATTAGGCATGAAATAACAGATCTAGAGTTCATGTAATCACAATCTATTTAATAATTTAACTAAATGATTTAGCTCCTACATCTTTACAAAAGGCAATTACATGACATCCTAAATACCAGTTCACTGTCTAATTCATATATAAAGTTCAAGAGTAACAAGCATTCACGCATTTACTATATTTTACAACAGTACAAATAGGAAAAATCATTAAATCTATTTATATACTTATTAATTTTATGTACATAAGTTACAAATACTTTATTTTCACAATATTGAAAGATTTCTATATGACAAGCTAGAACATAACAAGTCATCAGATGGACCACCACACTGTTCTCATCCCAAGTTACTGTCCCAATATGGAGAAAAATAGATTAATAGTTAGAACTGAGAACCAAGCATCAGAACCGGAAATGACAATTGACAGATTTTTAAAAAGAAATGTCATTTCCCATAAGTAATCTTTATAACCGAGTTTCAGAAGCAAAAGCAATATATGCATCTGGTTAGTGCTAAGTAGTGTTTGTCTCAACTCGGCCTCTTTTGTGCCCATTCAACATAATCATCCAAAAGCAAAGGCCATGCATCAGATGAATCATAATTATCAAAGCTTGGATAATTGATCTGTATCAAAACTTAAAAAGACATTAACAATCATCATAAATATAAATTATCTAAAAAGTCAAAAAACAATCGGATGTGCATATCAAGCATACGCTGCATACCTTATCAAAAAAGCTTAGAAAACACTGCCACTGGTCAAGAATAATGGCTTTACAATCCTCCTGATTCTAAAAACATGAACAAACTTCAGTCAAAAAACAGACTGCAGACAAATCACAGGAAAAATGAAAGCAAACTTCAAGATACAAGATACAAGATGAGAAACGATGCATTTAAATAACGTTACTTCAGTCAAAAAACAGACTGCAGACAAAACACATGAAATATGAAAGCAAACTTCAAGATACAAGATGAAAAACAATGCATTTCAAATAATGTTATTGAGCTTTGAAGTGCTCTCTGTATTTGAGAGATACACCCAATTAAGCCTAGAATACCTTCAAAAATTCTATCAAAGATTCAACCTGAGCAGGATTACGATTTCCTAATACCAGCTTCAGCAACTCACAGACACTTTCTATGTCCAGATATTTTTGTCCATCTTCTGTATGATAAAAAATGTTGCAAAACGGTTATGAAAATAAAGAAAACTAAATGAATATTTGAATGAGATGAGACACTGAAAAATAAGGAAGTAAATACCTGTCAGACAGTACTGGAAAGAGTAAGTATAAAAGTCCCAGAAGCTTTGTGAACGCATGACCTTAACAATGTGCAATACAGTAAAATAATCAGACTGGGAACAAAAGATATTACTCCACTTAAGGAGTGAGTCAGATTCAACATTTTCACATGCCTATATATATGACTTCCTATGTAATCTCGTATACATATTTGACATTCTTGGAAGGTTTGTAAATTCAGAAAGAGTTTCTTAAACACAGAACCTCTTCACCTCTTGCTCTAATGCAGGAAGTGAATTCTTCAACTTATCAATGGTATTGACTTTCAATGATTGAAGGCCTCTGTGCCACTCCTCCTATAGCACAACATACAATAAGATATAATTTGGAAAGGCTTCTAAAGATTAACTGCAGTTGACATATGCATGTACATGGTAGTATACTTAATCAGATAGAAAACATACCAATGTAAAATATCCCTGCCGTGCAGCTCGCATCTTCCTGAAAATATAAACTTTGCTCATCAGAATTCAGATGCCAAATATCATTTAAATTGGAAAAATGGTAAATCCAAATACATTTAGCTTACCAAGCAAGCATTAGGAGTTTGACATCCATTATCTCAATTTTCAGATCCATGCACAATCTTTCTATTGTTTCAGGGCTGCTAGCCATGTTTCAAAAGTCAGATCATTTAAAGAAACATTAATGACACAATGCATGTTACTAAATGCAAACTTAAGACCTCTTCACATGTTGATCTCTAACAAAAAGGAATTTGTTGATAATTACAATATAATAAGGTCCATGGGATTATCAGGTCCTATCTCATTAGCACACCCAAGAAAGGATAGGATGTCAAATGGGGAGGAAAATGGTTATCTGGAAGAACTTATAGCATTTGTTTAGCTCAACAGTTCTAAGGCCCAACTGATACTGTATGATGATTATTTTTGGTTTGATTAGACACAGCATGTCTGTCTTATTAATATTTCAAAAACAGTTATATGCCATTGTGCACATCTAAGGTAGAAATGTCATGATTAGGGTAAATGGTCAGAAATAAATTGCAAATTGATTGTTCTTTCTTGTCATTTGTGTAAGCAGAATTGTCAATATGTAAACCCAAGAAGGTTATTTGTTCTACAAAAACAAAATAGCCGATACAGATTGAGGCCAGCAGAGTAATTTCAAAATAAAATCACTTAGACTAGAATATTCATAGAGTGCTAGGGCTATGCGTTTTATCAAATAGTAGAACTCTTACCCTATAACATCAGGCGAGTCCTTGTCTGCATATCGCTGAAATATAGAGTCTATTTGCTTCAAATCCTTATCAGCTCCTTTGCTAGCTGTTGTTCAGACCACAGGCAAAATTATTAGGAAGTAAAGCAGGTCCGCTCTACATGAAACATCAACATAATAGTGGTCAAGCACATTCAATTTTTCAGAACTTCGGTTCAATAGTGAATGTAGGATTATTTTCAACGAAGTCAAAATGGTCAGTAGAGACGACAATTCCTTAAAACAATTTCCATTTTGACTACAAATGACCAATGACATCAGATTTGAATGAGTTGTCTTAATAATGCAGATAAAAGCAAGGTTAAAGAAAACTTTCAAAACTGATACAGCTCAAAATATCCAGTTAGAATATTTTCAAAATCTATGTTTAGACAAATCACTACACTTCAAAAAAAAAAGGAAAAATATTTATCTTCCAGGCTGTATAGTTGGACATGAATTGCATATAAATAAGAAATTTGGTTCAGTTATGCTGCATATTAATGTTTTTAGGTTGGAACCGAGTTCGAACTTAACTAAAACAAGCTTCATAGAAACATAACTAAAACAAGCTTCATAGAAACATGAATCTCCTAGGGTTTTCAGTCTAATATTCAGTTGAACCCCATTAAATCAATTTGCACAAGCTCAAGAGGTAGAAGAATTGAGGCTCTCTACAGGCTCACATTCCAGAAGGCATGATAAAGTTGCGAATCGGTTAACTGGGTAAATTTCCAATCAACTTGCTCGGTAGGGTGCAAACTAAACAGTTCAGGCCAAGTGAAAGTACTAAGTGAATTTGACTGAAGAGAAAGCCCTCAATTCTAGCAATTACACAGTAGCTTATTCTTAAAAGGGTAATTTGATAAATTGCCCGAATTTAAACCTAAATCATCAAACCCCTGCTATTACATCGCCCTACAAAACTCAATTCAGTGTAAAAAATATATTTAACTGTATAAGATCAGAAAATCTCCATACCCCAGAAGTTGTGACCCTCAGCGTTTCCCCCTCCTGTCTTTCTTGATGGATTGAGACCCATCCTTACAAATTCTTCACAATTTATTGACTGACAGGCATAAAAGTTTTGTTACAAGTAAGAATTAAACCCTTCAAAAAATGCATCCTAAGATTTCTCCTCTCTGATAGATGATGATTTGCGTATGATGTTTATTGGGTAGCTAGTGGGTGTTGAAGGTATGCGATATATTGTCACTTTCATTGTCATGGCCGCCTGAATATCAATATTTAAAACCGGAGTGTTTATATATTGTTCTGAATGCATTGTAGCGGAAGGTGGACACTGCAAGAAAAGCATTACCGTGTACCTTTCCATCGCTGGCACTAGAATTAATATGAATAGTTTAGGGATGCTCCGTTTGTTTCTTCTACAACAATTCGAGAAATCCTCAAGAGATGAAGTGCAAGAGTGAATTGAGCATTTCTTTGTTTGTTTTGTTTCCACTAGGTCGCCTAAAGCTAGTGCTAATCGGCTTGAAGTGGATGTACAGGGTCTCGTATTAGTATTATTGGTCCGAATATCAAGTATTTATTAGTTTTGTTAACTGCAATAAATGAAGAAATAAATCTTGAAATAAATTTTTTTTCTATGATTTTTAAAATTACATAAGAATTAATTATATATTCATTTTTTTCTTCTTTTTTAATTTTCTCTATCTTTTTTTTTCTATAACATTATTATATTCTTAAGGCAGGAATACTTATGCATTCACTGTATTCTATATTTTCAATTAGTTTAGCAAATCATTTGATAGGATTAAATTTTTTTGAACAAAAAATCTATATTTCATATTTAATTTTTATTTTAAATGATTATAAAAATATGACTTTTTTTTATTTTTATTTTTTTCTTGTACAACTTGAGTTGGTCTAGTGGTGGAGAACTTGTGCTCTTGGAAGAGAGGTCACAAGTTCAAATCCCACAAGGGGGTAAGGTATGTACACCTTATGGCTTCGGCCCACTTGAGTTGGTCTAGTGGTGGAGAACTATACAAAACAGGATACTAACTCTTACACACACCTACCCTAACCAAACAACCAAGTTATCTTCAAAAACAATCAAACTATAGAAGCCCCCCAAACTATATCAACCTAACAATTGTAGAGACCCTCTCCCCAATGTCCACCACCTTATCAATACTATTGCCAGAGAGCCACCCCAGATTTTCCTCCATCATCTTGCGAAATGGTGAGAATTCCCCATTAATGACTCTGACATGAAATACCTCCCAAGCCTCTGCCATGAAATTCGCCTTCTTTTTTCGCAACTCTGTGCCTGCCACCTACTCTTCGTCTTTCGAGTCTGAGACCTCTACCTTTGACAGCAGGCGCTCCGGGTTGAAGAAGGGGTCCGGGATGCTCGCCCACTCTTCTTCTACTTCCATAACTGCGCTTCCAACCACCTTCACGTCACATTCCCGGACAAACCGTGCAATTATCTCCACCACTGCTTCCTTGGATGGTTTCACATCCACTAATAGGCAAAGCACAATCTCATAAATGTGGTCGTCACACCAGTGCCTTTCTTTGCTAAGGGCATCTTGAACTAATGCCACGATCGCTGCTTGACCCTCAACATCAATGTCGAAGAGCCGATCACACTGCTCTTCCAGGGATTCCTCCCGACATAAGCAACTGAGCCCGAAATAGTGCACCATGGATGCAAAATGCTAAAAGTAATAGAGCAAACAATTTCACAAAAACCCCTCAAAGTAGAATTATTTATATGTTTTTTATGAAATTAGAAATAATAATTAAAAGTTGTTAGAATTATTTTAAGTTATTAGATGTTGCTTATATTTTTTTATATTCACCCTAAATGCACAAATACATCATCTTTCATAAATTCAAACTCCAATTACTCTTGATGAATTCCTTCTCACTATCACACAACAAAAAATTGAATCATACGGGTGACTAAATGTATAGATAATATGATGTAATAATTAAGAAATATAATGTATAATTAGTTAATTATATATTAAGAAAATAATTAATTTTAATATTATTATGATTTTTAAATATCCCTCTCCTCCCCTCTATCTTTCACAAATTATATCTATCTATCTACCTCTCTATCTTACTCTAGTTATCTCTCTAACCTCTACTTCTTTATATCTCTATCCCTCCCCTAATATGATGTAATAATTAAGAAATATAATGTATAATTAGTTAATTATATATTAAGAAAATAATTAATTTTAATAATATTATGATTTTAAAATATCTCTCTCCTCCCCTCTATCTTTCACAAATTATATCTATCTATCTACCTCTCTATCTTACTCTCGTTATCTCTCTAACCTCTACTTCTTTATATCTCTATCTCTCCCCTAATCCCCCTCATCCATCTCTCAATTTCTTTCTATCCATATTTTTCTCTTCCTCTATCTCTATCTCGTTATCCCTTTCTAGATCCCTTTTTTTTCTCACTAAATCACCCACTATTTATATCTTAGATTTTCTCATTCTCCCTCTCCCTCTCTATGTATTGAGATATCTCTCTCTCCCCCATATCTCCCTCCCTCACTTTATCTTCATATCTACATCTATCTTCCTCTTTCCCCCTCCCACCTTATTGGTGGGAACTTGATGCATTGTGTCTCTTGTTTTTGTTTGAAAAGACTATATATTTATATGTTAATTTTGAATTGAAACAAAAAGACTTCTCCAAAAGATATTACTTTTCAAAAGAATACTATTTGTTATTAATATTTTTTTTTTAAATGAATAAATAACTAATGTCAAGAGGCATTCTAAATAGTAGCAAGGGGTGGAGTACTTTTACATTTAAGCTTAAATTGACAACCATTTACATGTCAAAATATTAATATTAATTATAAACATAATATTTTCAAAATAAACATCACATAAAAACAAAGATATGCCCTCAACATAGTTATAAGTTGTATATACATATAAAATAAAAAATAATCTAATATTTCATAGTAAATATTTTTTTAGTTATTAGTAGACTTTAAGACTAATAAATTTAGTTAAAATACATATATATATTATTAGTTTTTTATTTTTCTATTTTTTTTAGATAATGAAAAGAAGTTTAAAATTTAAATATGAAAAATTGGATGTAAATAATCTTAGAAATTAGAATAGGGAAGAAAAAAAATATAGATACACTAAAATTTAAATGTCAATATAAATTTTAAGGTAAATAAAATAGTTTTAATTATATCTCTCGCCCTTTCTTTACATATATATATTTTTAAAATAAACTTCTTATATATACAAATAAAATATGTTTTAAAAAAATAATCTACCATTTCATAATTACAATGTATAATGAATATATTTTTAATTATTAATTAGTAGACATTAAAATATTAATTCAATTAAAAAATGTATTTTATAATTTTTTATTTTAAATGATTTTTAAATAATTATAAGAAGTTTAAAATTGAAATAAAATAAATAAATTGAATTTAGAAATTGGAACAAAAAATTGTATTAGGGAAGAAAATAAATAATTTAATTATAATAAAATTTAAATGTCCTTGTACGTAGTAAATATAATTTTAAGAGGTCATGAAGAACCTTTTAGTTGTTGTCACTTTATACAACTGCTCATGTATGTTGTATGAGATCAATTGAGCCCACCCAAAGAAATATCACCCTTTAAGATGGTGGTGATGCAGTAAAACATCTATGGATAGTAGTTTTAGATTCTTCCTTATTGAATCCTCTGTAGAGTATGGTTATTACATCTACCACTACATCCTTGAAATCTAATCCACATACTTTATCTAAAACCTTAGTTGTAGTTTTCCTTTCTTCTTTCAACCATATTATGTTCAAGTGTTCCTTGTTCTTATCAACACTCCTCAAATATTCTTCTAGAGTTTCATTCTCACTAATTTAGAAGACAATGTCATATTGAGGGATCTCAAAGGTTTGAGCTACCATGTTTGGAGAAAGGTCTACTATTACATTGCCCTTATCATTTATGTAGTGTTTGGTAACTTGGTTAAAATGTTGGGAAATGGTCATATGATCAAATCAAGACTTTGTATTGCTTGAAGGAAGGTGTGAGCATGTCCCAACCCTACCCTCTCTATGTTTTTTTACTTGTTAGTGGTGTTTGGGTGGAATACTATTGTCTTCATGGATTTGATATCAGTACACCCTATTTCAATGTTCATAATCTACTAGACTTCACTTTCAAGCTTTGACAGTGTTACATGTCCTTGGTATAAGTATTTAATTATGGTTGGTGATTTATTGAGCTTGAGTTTAGCTTTGATCTCCTTCCTGCTAGTTCCTACAATTTTAAATTCCTCTTGATACATTTAATGTTCCTACAAGATCAAGGTACAAAATTACTAACACAAAATTAGCCTTTGAAATATTTTCTTTAATTGAATTTTATCTTTCCTAGGAGTTTTGATTCTTTGGGTTTTCAAGCTTCAAGAAACTAGGAATTCGAGGGATTGAGGCTTTAGGAGGATCTAATGGTTTTTAGGATTTCAACTATTTTTCCACATGAGGCCCAAGATCTCAAAATAATAATTCTATTAATCAAATTTCAAAGTCTAGGGATCAAGTCCTTGCAAGTTATGAGTCTTGGAAGTTTTAAGTCTTTTGATCCCTAAGGTCCGAGGTTCCAAAGGAGATAACTCTTTACTTTTATGAATACCTCAGGAAGAAGGGTTTTGAGTTTTTTGAGCCTCATTAGATTTTGGTCTTTACCATCTTCTGGGTCTCAAAATACCAAAGAAAATACTCTAAGTCTTTAATACTAAGTGCAAGTTTCAAGGTTTCAAGAATTCAGAGCATAGAAGTCTCTTTGCTTTTTTGCTAATGTGAGACCTTCGCATTTTGAGACTCTGGGAGTCTAAGAAGTAGATGGTTTTAAGTTCTTTGGCTACATCAGGGTCTAAAGTCTTGATAAACTTTGTTTTAATAAAGTTGACTTTGGGCTATGAGGAACCAAGAGTTTTTAAGCCAAAAGGATTAGGTTCTTGGGGGAGTCTTGGGGTCTAACATCCCAAAGTACATGTTTTCCTTTTTAGTTCGCTACAAACTCCAAGGTTTCGGGACATCAAAGAATTTTGAGGGTCATTTCTTTATTATTTAGTGATTTCTTTGAGGTTCAAAGTCCCAAAGTATGTCCTTTGGGAACTTTTGGTAATTGTAACTGGGTAAAAGCACAATGTTGTGTCACCCTTTTATAAAGGCAGTGGCCAACACAACTATAATTGTTTAACTTCGATCGCATAAAAGTGATATTCTAAATTGAATTTCAAAATGATGTAAACTAATCAAATGTAGAAATATTATTAAAATTTATGTTTGTTATTTTAAAAAAAAAATTAAAAAATTGGTATTTTTTTATATATTCAAATACAGATTTTTTATTGCTGAAAATCAAGGGTTCTAGTTGACTTCACCAAAAAATGAAAACAAACTTATTTTTTTCTGATTTTAATTTTCTAAATAGAGGACATGTATATGCAGTGCTAAAAAAAAATTAAAAAAATTGATGTATATTTTTTTTTCGTAATAATATTTTTAAGTCCAACATAGTTGAATTTGGTAGTTTTTATTCGGTATCACATTTTGTCTACTAAATTTATCAAATTATCAAAAAAAATTATACCCTTTTGTAGAAAATTCCCTCATCTAATGAAAAATATTTTTTCAACTTTTTTTAAATATTATTTTTTTTAATTTCAAATCAGCTTCTTTTTGAACTTTAAAAACTTACTTGCAATGTTTAAAAAATAAAAAATATTAAAATTAATCAAAATATTAAAAAATTGTATGTCCAGATTCCTAACTTCATGCTCTACAAAAGGGTATTTTCTGATTTTGTAAAAAAATATTATGCTTGAAGAAAAATTGGGTAGAAGTGAAAAGTTTCAAAAATGTAGTTAAATAGGTGATTTGGTTACCACATCACTTGCCACATAGGTGAGTTCGACTAAACTATTTTGAACTTGAGTAGTTCGGTCGAAATAAGTTCGGCTGAACTATTTCAAGCCAGATGTGGTCCCTTAGCCGACTAGGTGACAAAATGTCATTTTTTTGTTTTTTGTTTTTGTCTTTTTCACAAAGTCAACCAACATTAATTTGAAGGTCATCTTGAACGTATTTTTGTGGGAAACTTTTAAAAGGTATTATTTTATCCAATTTTATATTTTTTTATGTTAATTTTAATTTATTAATATAGAGAATGATTTAATATTTATATTATGTGTGTAATTTGACATATTTTCTTTTAAATAATGCCAAAAAATTAGGAAATTTGTTTAGATGTATGTTTGTCTTTTCTTTTCTAGTTTAATTAGGCGCACATCTTTTTTGCATTTTGGGGTTAATTAACTTGCTTGAAGTGTCTTGTGCCTTGGCATGCTTTCTATTTAGATAGAACCCTAAAGGTGATAATTAAAGTACCCTCTCCCCTTGTCTTCCATTGGATGTTGGGTGTAAGAGAAATTGTTATTATCTTCTTTTTAGGTAGAAGGGCATGCCTCCTGAGAAGTCCATAAGGCCAAGTGAGAGGGAATGACCCAAGCAGTACTTTTTCAGTCCACTACATAAATTAATATATTAGGCAGAAATCGTGAGAACCCGGTGATGTGTATCTACATCGATAGTTTTCCCTCAATATACACACATGTGTGAGATGCGTAAAAATCCTCTTGAGGACTGGGAATGGGTTCTTAAATGAGTCACCGCCACATGGGTAGACACTAGGCACCACTGAAGTTCCCCCACTAGACACCTTAGAGTAGTGGCCCACCCTTTTTTTTGTCTGAACATCGTGATAATTTTAGTGCAAGGGGATAGCTAGTTTTCCCCCCAAGATACTCACCATATGGCTCCCTTGAGATGAGACAAAAATCCCTAACTTAGCATAAGCTACTTGTAGCTTTCTGGGGAGAGGGTGATTGGGTCATCCTTCCAGTCTTAGAGGCCCCTACCCGTCCTCTCTCGAAAAGACAAAAATGTGTACTTGTCCATCTAGGTATGATGACACTTGAGTCGACAAAGATTCCAAGATATGGGTCGTTATTATTGCCATGAGGCCTTGACCTTAGGATAAGAAGTGATTGAAGTGTTTTCGACTGTGTTGAGACTAATGGAAATTGGGTTGAATTTGGCCTACAGACATATGTACATTGACATAAATTTTTGGACTATCACTAGTTGTAGCAACCATTGTGTCTTTTTGTTTGTGGTGTTTGATCTAATTGGCTACAAAAAATTATGTGTACATGAATATATGTATATGTGTGTGTATGTGTACATGTATGTTTATGTGTGTGTGTGTGTGTGTACATACATGTATGTATCTATGTGTGTGTGTGTGTGTATATGTGTGTATGTATGTGTGTATGTATGTGTGTGTATGTATGTATGTATGTATGTATGTATGTGTTTATTTGTGTCTTGTATATGCATGTATGTATGTATGTATGTATGTATGTATGTATGTATGTATGTATATATGTATGTATGTATGCACATGTCATGTATATATTTGTGTCTGTGTAATGTGTATGTGTGTATGTGTGTATGTGTGTATGTGTGTGTATTTGTGTATGTGTATGCATGTGTATGTGTATGCATGTGTATGTGTATGCATGTGTATGTGTGTATGTATGTACATGTATGTGTGTGTGTGTGTGTGTGTCTATGTATATTTATATGTATGTATGTGTGTTTATGTGTGTGTATGTATGTATGTATGTGTATATATGTATGTATGCATGTGTATGTGTATGTGTGTATGTGTATATGTGTGTATGGACATGTATGTGCATGTATGTATGTGTGTTTATATGTGTGTGTATGTATGTATGTCCATGTGTATGTATGTATGTATGTATGTATGTGTGTATGTATGTATGTATGTATGTATGTATGTATATATGTATGTGTGTGTATGTGTGTGTATGTGTGTACGTGTGTGTGTGTGTATGTACATGTTTGTATGTGTGTCTTTGTATATGTGTATATGTGTATGTATGTGTGTATGTGTATATATGTATGTACATGTTTGTGTATGTGTATATGTGTGTATGTACATGTGTCTATGCATATGCATGTATACATACATATGTGTTTCTATGTATATATGTATGTGTGTGTATGTGTACATATGGATACATGTATGTGTGTCTATGTAATATGTATGTCATGTTTGTATGTATGCCATGTGGGTATGTGTGTGTGTATGTGTATATATGTGTGTATGTGTGTATGTGTGTATGTGTATGTGTGTATGTGTGTGTGTATGTGTGTGTATGTATGTATGTATGTATGTATGTATGTATGTATGTATGTATGTGTGTGTGTGTATGTCTATATAATATGTATGTCATATGTACATATGTGTGTATGTGTTTGTGTGTGTGTGTGTGTGTCATGTATGTATGTATGTGTGTCTATGTGTGTGGATGTATTTCAACCATTTACTTTTGTGTAACATGATTATAAGTCCATATGTTGCCTAAGATTCATGGTTTCTTGATAATGCAATGAGCATGGTTCTCATACAATGTATGGACTAGCTCCTAGGACCTTATTTTGGAAGAGAACATGTATAAACTTGTACATTCATGTACATGTACATTGACCACTCATTAGATCAGTTAAGTGGACCATTCATTATCAGTTAAATAGAGAGTCATTATTAGTCAAGTATTCATGTAGGCCACTGATTAGATCAGTTAAGTGAACCATTCATTATCATTTTGTGCATGGACTTGACAAGTAGAATTACTTAAACATGCATATTTAAAGTCAGGTCCAATTCCCTTGACATATATGTACATGTGGGCATGTGTATATAGGGGTTTGCATATTTGAATTGCTTCTCAATAGCAACTTGTCCAATGGGGAATAAAAGGACTAGATTACAAAAGTATGGTAAAAAAAAATAGACAAAAAAAAGGGATACGACACTTTCTCAAGAACAAGTTCTCATTGATGATGAAGTGGTCGCAATTCAGGAAAGACAAGAAATTGGTCTTAGTCAATCCATAAATTTCCATTTGATGGAAATGGAATTTCCATTTGATGGAAATGGATGAAGACTCTCTTTTCAATGAGATTTCAGTTGAGGATGTGATACCAAAAAGCACATTAAAATTACACTACAAAAAAATATGAGATGAATATTTTTAAGATAAATCTCTAATTGGAAGAGCACAATTATTTTCAAAGTTATTTAGGAGAAAAGAAATGACTCTTGTTTTAGAATTGTTGGTTTTTGATAACAAGAATAAATCATTAGATGGATCAATAAATCAAACAGTGGTTGAAAATTTGCAATAAGGTCTGAAATGTATTGAGAGCACGAGTCGAGCTTCTGAGTTAAGTGTTGCCTAGAGAGCATTAATGACTATGATTTTTAGTAAGAATGATCACATAGAAGACAAACTCGAACAATTTCCTAGTTACTGAATGTCTCTAGAAGAACTTTCGAGAGATATATTAGGAAAAGAAATAGGTTACATGAGAATATTGAAAAGAATTTGGTCAATATTTGCAGGGTTCCTCGAAAAGAGAATTGTTGAAGATGTGAAAAGACAGGTTATTGAATACTAAACCACTCACTCACATGTTTCTTCCAATAGAAGAGACGCTATACAGATGAGGGATGAAGATGGTACAAAAATTTCACATCCAAAACAGTTTATAGACACAACACAAAGTGAACTAATTGAAGCATTCAAGGAATAATTTCCAGATGTCAAGATTTGTAAAAGGATGTTTGAGGGATTGCCACCATGTTTTGTACATATCAATAAGGTATGTGAAAATTGTTGTCGAAATCATATTGAATTTCATCTACAGCTCCAGACATATAAAAAGGCAGTGGTAGAAACTAATCCAAATGTAGTCATCCCTACAAGTACAACACAATTTGTGAAGCCTATCTTATGTGAAAGATTACAAGATTTAGATGAGTTCAAAAAAAAATTACAAATTGAGAACGTTGATATTTTAGTGCAATTTTTGTGGAAGAGATTTGAATATGAGAAATATTAGACAAAGCCAGGAGCTTAATCCAAAAAAATTATGTTAAAAGAGAGTGAATTGCCTTAAAAATAGTTTATGTCTAGATTTCAGAGTATGGTATATCCACATATCCAATATTGTCATGGTGCAAGATGGAAAGCTAAACGGTTTCGTGACTCAAAAAATTGTTTTCCTCCAAGTTGTATTCTCTCAATTGTAGACTTCTCTGAGAACTATACATTCAGTCCTCACACAGAGATTCAAAGTCAATACTATCATTCTGAGCAGGTTCCAATCTCTGTACAAGTTTTGTATAGACATGCAGATTTTCATGTGGATGGTGTAGAAAGTGGTGAAGATGAATGCATTATTATTAAGGAAGTTTATTTTTATATCAATGATGATACTGGTCATGATAGGAGCTATGTAGTCCATTGTTTTGGGAATTCTTTTGAAAAATATCATACAACGTAGGATAAATGCTTCACAACATTGGATTTGGTATGATGGATGTGCTAGTAAGCATACAAATTGATTTCAATTTCCTGTAGTCTTTTAATTAATTAGTATAATTAAATTTTTAAAACTAATATATTGGATTTGATTGTAACTTCGCAGGACAATTTAAATCTACAAAAGTGTTCAATTGGTTGTCACAACATCATGCTAAACGTGGTGTAAAGTTTGTGTTGAACTTTTTTGAGAGTGGAAATGGAAAAGGAAAACATGATGGAGCAAGAGAATGTATGAAGCATGCACTTCGCCGACATGATCTTGTAGGTAAATGTTCAACGTATATATGTGTACTTTGTTCAAAAAATCTCTATTTACAAGTATGTATCTTATGGGTCGAAGTTAAATTGCTAAAATGAGTTATTGTGTAGGTAATAGCATATGAAATTCATGTGAGATAATAGAAAGGTACAAAATTCATTTTGGTGCTCATGACACAACATACAACAAGCGTTGTTTTGGAGAAGTTAAAGATATTGATTGATCCAATACTTATAATTGCCAAACAATTAATGGTATTAAAAGTTTGCATCAGGTGATGACTACAAGACTTAGCAAACCTCTTGTGACTTGGGTAAGAGAACTTGGATCATTTTTTCTATTGATTGAATTGAAAATAATTCACCATTATAGAACTTAGCAAACCTCTTATGATTCAAGTAAGAGAAAAATCATGTTTTTGTGTTGATTGCATTGAAAACAACGCAAATACTCAACAATGTCAGAACATTAGAGATGGATATGTTTCACAATGGGAGATGAAACAATTACTTGCAATGCCTCCATATGAAGATAGTGGCATTGTAGACATTCATGATCCTCTATATTCAGTTGATTATGAATGTGTTTCTGATTTAGTTGTGGCGGGTAAACTTGCATTTTATTTAAATATCCTTTTTTTATTTTCATGCACTTTATTTAAATTTAAATGAAATTTGAATTCTTTATACATTGTAGCATACACTTTTATGGTTTAATTGTTTGTAATTTGTAGTCTACAGGTGATATTTTTGTCATGGTTGCAGATCTTGACAATATAGAAGGTGTTGACTATTATCTACTAAGATGCACAAAACCAAAATGCAAATTGTCAGAATCAGTGGAAGATGATGATGGGCAACAATATCCCATTGGGTCAGTCATTGTTGAAGGTACCTATTTTTAACAAACCAAGATAGATAGTAATGGTGTTACAATTAATGATTACATGTCAGGACAAAAATATATGCATTACAGTCACTTAGTTATAGCGACAAGATTACATTTTGACACTTTACCAAAAAGAGGTCATGGTGCCCAAAAGTGGAGGACTCTTATCGAAGATCATGAAAAGATTTTAGAGATAATAAAAGACAAAGAGGACCCAGATTTTATGTACCATGAGGTCACTTAACTTATGAGTACAAGTCAGCTCATGTATTGTTTTGGACCATGATACATGTAGATATATATACATGTACATTCGAGTTATTTTTTTGGATCGTCATACATATATACATATGTACACATGTACATTCAAGATCATTTTTGGACCATGATACATGCATATATATACATATGCATTCGAGTTATTTTTTGGATCGTCATACATATGTACACATGTACATTCGAGCTATTTTTTGGACCATGATACATGTATATATATACATACATGTACATTCGAGTTATTTTTTTGGATCATCATACATATATACATATGTACACATGTACATTCAAGCTATTTTTTGGACCATGATACATGTACATTTGAGTTATTTTTTGGACCATGATACATATATGTTTTGTTCAATTATGTTTTTTTTCTCATATTTAATGTTGTATATTCATAATGACATTAGATGGGGATTCATAATGCATATCTTTTAATGTGTTCAAATATTTGTTAGGAGACTTTCCAAATAAGCAAATTTAAAATGTAATAAATGAACCTTAATTTGATCAAAATGCACTTACTTGACAATTTGACACTTAAAAAAAAACATCATGTACATCTACAACATATATGTATAAAATAAGTTCGAGGAAATAAACAAAGTGTCAAATAAAACATCATCCATATGTCCAACATATATGTAAAAAAGTATGTACTGTATATAAGCTCATGCCAAACATATATATACACACGCAGACATACATATATACACATACACACACATACACACATACATACACATGCATACATACATACATACATACTCAGATATATACATATACATACATACATGCATACACACACATAGACACGCATACATACATACATACACACACATACACATGCATACATACATACATACATACATACATACACACATACACACACATACACATACACATACACATACACATACACATACACATACACATACACATACACATACACATACACATACACATACACATACATACATACATACACACACACATACACCCACATACATGCATACATACATACATACTAACATACATACATACATACATACACACATACATACACACACGTACATACACATACACACGCATACATACATACACATACGCACATACACACACACATACATAGATTACATAGACATACACACACATACATACATACATACATACATACATACACACACATACACACATACATACATACACATACACACATACACACATACATACATACATGCATACACACACATACACCCACATACATACATGCATACACACACATACCCACACATACATACACATACATACACACATACGCACACATACATGCTTACATACATACATACACATACACACATACACACATGCATACATATACATTACCTAGACACACATACATACATACGTACGTACGTACGTACATACATACACACATACACACATACATACATACGTACGTACGTACGTACATACATACATACACACACATACATACATATACATACACATACACACATACATACCTACATACATACATACACACATACACCCACATACATACATACATACATGCATACATACATACACACACATACATACACACATACATACATAGACATACATGTGCACATGCACGTAAACACACACATACATATACATATACGTATACACGCATATACATACACACACACATGCATAGACACATATATACATAGACATACATATGCACATGTAGATACACATGTATATACATAGTCATACATGTGCACATGCACATACACACATACATATATATACATATACACACATACATATATACATATACGTATACACATACACACATACATGCATATGAACATATACATATATACATACATGTACTCACATACATACATACATACATACATACATACATGTATATACATATATACATATACATACACACTTACATGTATGCACATACATAAACACACATACACACACATGCATGTGCATGATCTATGTATGCATGTGTATGTGTAGGTGTATATGTATGTGTATTTGTATGTGTAAGCACAGGTGCAAGTGTGGGTGTGGGTGTGGGTGTATGTGTATGTGTATGTGTATGTGTATGTGTATGTGTATGTGTATGTGTATGTGTATGTGTATGTGTATGTGTATGTGTATGAGGATTGAAGTTTGTATGTGTATGTGTGTTGATGAGAATTTTTTTATGATTTAATAGTAAGGGTAATGAGAAAATGAACATTTTTTTGTCATTGTTTAATAGTACTGATTATATTTTTCTAATGGTTCCATAGTGTGGATTTTTAAAATTTGTTTGGTTTAATGTATTTTTTACATTTTTCTAATGGTTTCATACTAAAGGTTTTCAAAAAATTGATAAACTAGAAAAATTAAAAAAATACATAACAAGAAATATATAATTTTTTTTAAATTCACAAAAAAAAAAGAACAAATTTGTACATACCTAAAAAAGAATGGCTGAAACTAAGCTCTTTTTACAATTCGGCCGAACTCCCAAAGCTCCCAGGTGCTAAATGGTGGGGGTCCCCTGAAAATCAAGTTTATATAACCAATAGTTCGATTGAACTATTGGCGCCATTTAGGCACCACGCCCATGCCAATGGGTGTCATGCAACGTGGAAATCATCTAGCCAAACTAAGTTCGGTCTATTCTTTTTCCCAACTAAGGTGATAAGGGGGATCTGGGATGTGAAATTTTCTAGTCCTGAAGTGTGAGGTTCATAGAAATCCCCACAACCTGAGGTCCTAGAATAAGGATCATTTTGACTCTATAGCCAATTTTTATCAAGTCAAATTAGGGTTTTAGGCACTTGAGCAAGGTCATTAGGGTTTTATGGTTACAACATTTAAACTGCAAACCCTAAGGATGGATTTCCTAACACGATGGGGCTAGGGCACGCCGAGGCAATGCAAGGACTTGGATTCTTGACTGTGAATTCATTATTTTGAGGGTTTGATCTAAGTGGGTTGAGAAGAATTGAGGATTTAGGGAACAATAAGGGAAGCCAATCAAACAAAAATAAAGAGATGAGAAAGAGGAGAGAAAGAAAACAAGGGACAAAGAAAAGGAGAAGAGGGGGACTCTTTTTTAGGACAAAAGTAGGGGTAGGTATGCAAGGCATAAGAAATGTGACCCTCTAGGAAAAATGATAAATCATTTTAGAACACTGGAATTAGTTGCAATCTAACTCCCTAGGCTAGAATCATTTAAGACAATCTTTAAATGAGCAAATCTAAATTGAAAATAAATAGCCAAGGAACCTAAAATTCATCTATGAAACCTATGTGTCCAAGTGATTCAATTTTCCTTCATCAAATGATCATGGTGCTAGATATAATTCTCATACTCAAGCTACATAGGTTAAACCTCCTTGTTTTATGTGCACTGACATCTTGTGCATTGCTCTACTTACCTTTGATCCTTTCTAAACCTTTCTCTAGTCCCAACCAGGCATCTATAGCTTTGATAGAGGTTACTTGGGTCATCCACCATGATTGGTCTTTCATTTTATTTTATACTCTTGGATCTTACTCTTTTATATGTCTCTTCAAAACATAATCTTCATCTCAATTACCTAAGGTGATGAAACCTCATTGGTGGGTTAGGAATCATAAGGGATGATCGTGAGAAATGTACAGCTTTGGACTTTTCACTTGAGTAATCCCTATCAACAATTCTTCTTTTGGTTTCCATAGTCTTTGGGTTATGTCAAGTTTTCAAATATTAGTCCAAGTCCTCAAATTTCCATTACTTCACCTAGGCTTACTCTTTTAAAATCAACTTTAGATGAGTGTAGGCTAGAGTTCTAAATATCATCAATAGATCTAGCTATTGGAAAATTAAATTAGAAAAACTCCTAGATTGAATCCTTTGATATTGCAATAATACTAATCTTGATATTGCCAAACTTAACATGGATCCCTACAAGAACACAAACGACAAGCAATAAACAACATAAACAAAATAGCAAAAAAAAAGGGGAAAGAAAAGACCAAAAGCAAAAAAGTAGAACCTAAACTACTATGGTACAAGGGTAGATCAACTAATTCATGGGTCAAAGTAATTTCTGATAAATAAACCATTGACGGGCAATGGGACAAGCTATCTAATTAAAGAACTTAGCCAGAATGTATTTTCACCAAGAATTTTAAAAATTTGATATGGCCCTAACCATAGCCTATCAAAATACTGATGATCACCTTTCTTCTATTTTCCCTTGTCCCACAAGGGGACTAAGTTTAATATCTTAAAGGCATTGACCTTATCTCTTTGTCAAACCATCATTTGACAAGTTCTTGGAGTTTAGCAAAATGTTTTCATCTAGAAAAGGCACCATTTGTGATTCATTCACAATTTGCAACACCTCATCCAAAGATGTGAGAGGATGATTGTCTTTCTCATATGCTCTATTTAATTTCCAAAGTCTATGCATAACCTTATTTCGCCACTCTTTTGGATTGAAACTAGGCTAGCTGCCTAGGTAGAATGCCTAACAAGAAATGTATTTTTTCCTATTGGCAACTTCTAAACTTTTTTAAAATTGAAGGCTCTATGATGGCATTTACTAGCCTTTGTTTCTTCCTAAAAGGATTGGTATTGGGTTTGAGAGGAATAGAGTGAGTGATAATAGAATTGTCAAATGTTTTTAAGTCTTCATACCCCAATACTTTTACATCAACATGCTCCTTAAGTATTTTCAATATCTCATCTCTTCCTAAAAGGCTTGGTATTGGGTTTGAGAGGAATAGTGTGAGTGATAATAGAGGTGTCAAATGCTTTCAAGTCTTCACATCCCCATGCTTTTACATTAGCATACTCCTTAAGTATTTTCAATATCTCCTCTCTTTCTAAGGGAGTGCATGTTTTGTCAATGAAGGCATTCTTTTCTTGACCATATTGACCAAGGTTGTGCTTCTCATATTCACCTCCTTTAGTGTGGTTAGTAATCTCTCCTTCACTCTTAGGTTGAATCAAATATTCTCTCAAAGGCCACCGTTCCCTTTGGAATAGTGTTTATACGAAGATTCATGATTACCTCCATATCTCCTTCTTCTTCAAACACATCTCTATCTTCTTCTTCAATGATCTATCCTTTGAAGACCTCAATGTTAGCAAGAAAATCAAGGATGTGTTCATAATCTTGAAACACTTGAAAATAGGGACATTGTTAAGAACAACTAGTGTTTATACTAGCTCCACCAAAAAATCAGATTAGTTTTGATTCAATCATCAGCTCTAGATTTTTTGCAGCTATTGCTAAGGCATTTGGGATGTGGTTGCTTATTCTCGGTATGAATTTTATATTGAATGCATCAAATTATTTTAAATCATACTCCACACCCTATTTTTATAGGCAACCAATATTTGATGGCACATATATTGGCTCCTTACTTTTTTGACAATGAGCTTGTAGTCTCCCTAAACCTTTAGACATTTCACTCCCTTCCATGAAGTGAACAAGAGGCCTCTAGTCAATGCTTCATACTCAACGCCATTGATGGTGCATGCAAACTACAACCTATATGAGTCTAGGAATGCCTTTCCTTTTGGATTCACTAATTGTACTCCAACCACACTTCCTTCTTTTGATCTAGAACCATCAAACTTCAATGAAATTTTTTTTGCCTCAACTGCCTTCATCTTTCCTTTCTTCATCTGAGCTAGTTTATTTTCTTGTTCTTGCAGTGGTTTTATGATTCCATCATTTGGTTTCCCCCTTGCTTTTGATTTCTCTTCTATTTGTAAGGTCATGATCTCTATATGTTGGTCAATAGTTGTAGCATTATAAAATGTACACTTTTAACTAGGGGGTATGTGCAGGATTATGGTGTGCCAAAACATGCCCTTAAGTGGCAATGGAATTTCAGAAAATCAGAGTTATGCAACTTGACATGAAAATTTGAATAAGTTGTGAACATTATTTTTAAAATATGTAAGAAGAGAATATATAGAAAATTGAATGTAGTTTCTAAGCTACTAGTTGTTTTGTGGGAAAAAAAAATCCTATTTGATGAAAATTTCAAATTTCAATGCAATGGTACTAAAATTTCAGGAAAAAAATAAGAAGTACATGTATGTCTGACCACCCTAATCACAATCAAATCATAATATTTTTTTATAATATTTATAATATAAGTATTAGACTCATGTTCAGATGTGAAACATTTTTTTTTTAATTTTTTATAAAGTAAATAATTATTTATGAATTTTTTACTACAACTTTTCAGAAATTCATGAACTCCTACGTCTGACCACCTTAACTTGGTCAAAACCTTATGAAATTTAATTTTTTTAAATTTTTCCTTATAGTAGACGAAGTATAGGATGTGATGCATGTTTCGGATTCAAAAAATGTTATACCATTTGAAAGTTATGAGTGTTTTTCAATCAGTATATCAATCAGGACTATTGTCAGAATTCAATTAGAAAATAAATAATAATTATTTATTAAAGTCGAAATAAGACAAGCCTTATATTGTTGGAAAGTTGGGAACCTCCTTAAAAAATCTTTTTCGTTTTATCAATTTTGGCTACAAAAAAAGTCGTCAACCACCAGTGTAAAGTCTGGAAAATCAAGGAATACTGAAAAACACGTTTTTTCAGTTGACTTTCCAGGCTTGTCACTTCCAAGCCAAATACCAAAGCATTCCCGAGCCAAAATTTGAAATTTGAAAATTTGACTACAAAAATCGGATATTCGATTATATCCCATATCCGATTTTAATCAGTAAATTCTCTAACTAGATTTGTTTATTAATATATTAATATATTAATTTATAAATAAATTAGTATATGATATTAGGGAGAGGGAGAGGGAGAGGGGGGAGTGGGGGGAGAGAGAGAGAGAGAGGGAGGGAGGGGGGAGGGATAGAGAGATCTTAGGGGAGAGAGAGAGAGAGAGAGAGATGGGGAGGGGGAAGGGAGAGATGGGTAGGGAGAGAGAGAGAGAGAGAGAGAGAGAGAGAGAGAGAGAGAGAGAGAGAGAGAGAGAGAGAGAGAGAGAGAGAGAGAGAGAGAGAGAGAGATTATGAGAGAGAGATAGAAGGAGAGATTAGGGGAGAGGGATAGAGATAGATTAGGGGAGAGAGAGAGAGAGAAGGAGAGGGAGAGAGATTAGGGGAGAGAGAGAGATTAGGGGAGACGGGGAGAGAGAGATTAAGACACCATAAGACCCAAAGTGACCCAATACGGTGTCATAACAGGTCACATGGCATCCTAAGGGGTCATAAGGGTTCATGGGACACCATATGACCCCTAAGGACAACATACGACCCCTTATGACACCATATGGTGTCATTAGGGGTCATATGGTGTCCATAGGTGTTATATGGTATCCTAGGACACCATATGACCCCTTAAGACACCAAATTGTGTGTTATGGGTCATATGTTGTCCTAAGGGCTCATAAGACACCATATGACCCAAAGCGACCCAATTTGGTGTCATTAGGGGTCATATGGTGTCCTAAGGGTTCATATGATGTCTTAAAGGGGTCATATGATACAATATGACCCACTAGGACACAATATGACTCATAACGACCAAATATAGTGTCTTAAGGGGTCATATGGTGTCTTAAGGGGTCGTAGGACACCATATGACCCATATGGACACCATAGGACCCCTTATGACACCATATGGTGTCGTAAGGGGTCATATGTTGTCGTAAGGGGTCATATGGTGTCATAAGGGGTCGTAGGACACCATATGACCCCTTAGGACACAATATGACCCAAAGCGACCCAATATGGTGTCATTACGGGTCATATGGTGTCCCAAGACACCATATGACCCCTATGTACACCATATGACCCCTAACAACACCATAGGACCCCTTAAGACACCAAATTGTGTCGTTAGGGGTCATATGGTGTCCTAAGGGGTCATATGGTGTCCCATGAACCCTTATGACCTCTTAGGACACCATATGACCCCTAATGACACCATAGTGGGTCGCTTTCGGTCATATCGTGTCCTACGACCCCGTAGGACACCATATGACACCTAACAATACGATTTGGTGTCTTAAGGGGTCCTATGGTGTCATTAGGGGTCATATGGTGTCTTGGGACACCATATGACCCCTAATGACACCATATTGGGCTGCTCTGTGTCATATTGTGTCCTAAGGGGTCGTAAGACACAATATGACCCCTTAGGACACAAAATGACCCAAAGTGACCTAATATGGTGTCATTACGAGTCATATGGTGTCCTAAGAGGTCATAAGGGTTCTAGGACACCATATTACCCCTTAGGACACCATATGACCCCTAAAGACACGATTTGGTGTCTTAAGGGGTCCTTTGGTGTCCCAAGACACCATATGACCCCTATGGACACCATATGACCCCTAACGACACCATATGACCCCTTAAGACACCAAATCATGTCGTTAGGGGTCATATGGTGTCCTAAGGGGTCGTAGGACACAATATGACCCCTTAGGACACAATATGACCCAAAGCGACCCAATATGGTGTCATTAGGGGTCATATGGTGTCCCAAGACACCATATGACCCCAATGGACACTATATGACCCCTAACGACACCATAGGACCCCTTAAGACACCAAATCATGTTGTTAGGGGTCATATGGTGTCCTAAGGGGTCCTATGGTGTCGTAAGGGGTCATATGGTGTCGTTAGGGGACACCATATGACCCCTAACGACATGATTTGGTGTCTTAAGGGGTCCTATGGTGTCATTAGGGGTCATATGGTGTCTTACGACCCCTTAGGACAACATATGACCCATAACGACACAATTTGGTGTCTTAAGGGGTCATATGGTGTCCTAGGACACCATATGACACCTATGGACACTATATGACTCCTAATGACACCATATGGTGTCATAAGGGGTTGTATGTTGTCCTTAGAGGTCATATGGTGTCCTAAGAGGTCATAAGGGTTCATGGGACACCATATGACCCTCTCTCTCTCTCTCCCTCTCTCCCTCTCCTCCTCTCTCCTCTCTCTCTCTCTCCCTCTCTCTCTCTCTCTCTCTCTCTCTCTCTTTCTCTCTCTCTCCTCTCCTCTCTCTCTCTCTCTCTCTAAAATATGACTAATAAAATCCAATATCGGATTTTTGCCATCGCCATTAATGTGGCTGTTCAGTAAATAAAAGGCGGCAACAGGAAAATTTTTGTGGACCACAAATTTATAAATTAAAATTGGATATCCGATTTTATTACAAAAAAAAGCCTTGTGGGCCATTTTGTGGATTCCAATGGCCCACAGTCTGCATATTCTGTTTTCTATCGAGGATCACGGGTTTTCAGACAGGTAGAGACAAATTTGTGCTTTTGGGAGATTCTTAAAGTGAAAACTTACATTGTTAATCACGTAGGAGCATATGTGTGGAGGGAAATGGGGAGTAGTAGTTTTCGGAAGTCTAAACGCAAAAGAAAAACTTTCAAATGACCAAATTGAAGTGTATAGAGAAAGAGATAGAGAATGTCATAGGAGGAGAAGACAAGATATGTTAAATATTGCTAATGTTACTTCAAGTGAAGAGGAAATTGAATTTGAAAATGTGCCACAAGTTATTGAAAATGAAAATGTAGATTTTGAATGTGAAAATATTGAAAATTTTGAAAATGTTGAAAGTGATAATGAAAATGCTCAACATGTGGAAAATTTTGACATAGGAGGTGAAAATGTGGAAAAATTTAACATTGAAGGTGGAATTGCTCAACCAAGTGAACCATGTGTAACACTTAATTACTTTAGAAATGAAGACCCTCTCATGGATGAAATACAAATTCCAAATCCAATACCTTCAAGAACCCCAAAATGGTTATTTGAAATTGATAACATTATTGCGAATCTTGAAGGCAAGAGGTCAACAAGAACCGTTCAGTTGTGGGCTACACAACTTTTCAACCAAAATTTTAGCAATGAGACATTGATTGAGCAATGCCAACTCTTTGTTCAATTGCTAAAGATGATAAATTTGAGACCATTGCTAAACAAATTGAAGATTTGTATGAACAAGAAGATGGAGAGAAATTCTATTATTGCAAAAAATCTATTTGATGCTCTCAATTCTATTGGAAAGAATACTAAAGAAAGAGATAAGAGAGCCGATCGAAGAGTGATTACAACCTCCTTAGTAAGCCATCAATTAAGGAAGGCTTGTCAAATGAGACAAACTTGTGTTGATTTTAACATAAACCGAAAACTTTGGATAGAGCACTTGCATGAAGACAAAGACTTGACGATCCACTTCAACAAGATACATGGGCATTTGGTGGGAGGCTTCCATGTGTTGATAGAAAGTTGACTGACAATGTGAAGGAGGAGATTCAACAATTTTGGCACTCTAATTCTAGAGTGTCACCCATTGTAAAGGACGTTTTGAAATTAAGAATCGACAACCGAGACCACACACCGCATCCCAAACATTTCTTGGAATCAAGCCAAACAATGTTGTACAAATGTTTTTGTGAATTACATCCAACTTTGCAAATATCACAAAGGGCCTTTTAATCTTTGAAACCATTTTATTGTGTTCCTCTTAAGATTCACAATACTTGTTGTTGCAAGTACCATATGGATTTTTCAATGTACCATGAACTTTTATGTCATATTCGTTCTACAATGCATACTAATGAGATGTTGCAGGAGTGTGGTGCAATGCTATTTCCAAGATCATCAAGAGACTTGCAAGATCTATTTTTATGCCCTAGAGATGATGGTTGCTATTTCTATAGAAATGATTGTTTGAATGAGAAGTGCTTAGAATGTGGTGGGTTGTCAAAGTTTGTTTCATGTTTTCATGAGGGCAATGAACACGAGTTTGGAAAGAATTATGTTGAGAAAAAAAGATACGAGACAATGAAATATACTTTAAAGAGTGGACGTGAAGGTTCTAGATGCAAATTAGTCTCAAGAGAAGTGAGTATTGCTGATTTTATTTTGGATTTTAAGGAAAATATTTTCTACAAGTATGCAAGGCACACCCATAGGTCTCAGTGGTTGGATCAACAGTTCAGGATGAGTAAGAACACTTTCCCGATTGGCACTATTGTATTAGTGGTTGATTTTGCAGAGAACTATACATTGCAACCACAAAATGAGGTACAGTCTCAGTACTACAATTCAGTCCAGATTGCTATTTTTGTTCACATTACATATAGACATTCTCCTGATAGTACAGAAGAGGACAGGAAGATAATCAGGGAGTATCATTTTTATATGAGTGATGATAGATCACACTCCTCCGAGTATGTGCAACATTCTTTCGAGAATTTTTTTGAGTTCTCGCATGAGAAAGATATTGCAATTGACCGACATATAGTATGGTTAGATAACTATACGAGTCAATTCAAGAATGCCCGTATGTTTTATTGGCTGAGTAGAATGCATGTAGAGAGGTGTATACCTCATATTTGGTGTTTTTTTTAGGCAGCGCATGGGAAGGGAGAGCATGATGGAGCAAGTGCATGTTTGAAGAGAGCTCTAGTTAAGGAGCAATTGAGGATTTCAGGTGCAAATTTATCTGATGCACGTTCTATTGTTGATTGGTGTAGTTCAACATTGTCACATGGAGGTACTCTTGATTCAGCAGTGAGCAGATTCTTTTGGTTGGTTGAGGAGGGAACAGTGGGAGATAGATTGGATTGTCAAACAATTAAAGATTCTTCAAAGATGCATTCATTTCTCAGCTCAGATGCAAGTACATGGACCATTTGGACACGAGCGTTGGCTTGTTTTTGTCAAAGTTGTGTTCGGTGTGATTGGGATTAGTGCGAGTCAAGTGAGTGGGTTGATACGTGCGTTCCCCACTATCTAAGTGTAATGGTAATTATCTGTATACAATACATGGAAATATTGATGAACATTATGTGTCTATAGTGTAATGCTTGTTTATATATAATTTGAGCACTTAGGGCACTCAAGGGACGACGCCGGTAGGGTATGACCCCGAGCGTTCGATCGAGTGGGGGGGCAAAATAGGAGCATACATAGGGTAATAATGCCTAACTGGACATGTCAGAGCTAATGGTTTGTCATCACGATGAGAAGAACGAGAAATTGGCCCACGCGACAACATTCGATTAAGTGAGACTCACGATTTTTTCGCCAACCAAAAAATTGTTGCCCTAATAAAACCGTAGGGAAACTTGAAAAACTGAGATAGGCTTTTGTAGGGACCCCTCTCATGGCCTTTTAGGTTTAAATGGATCATTCACAAGTGCCACAGATTCCAAGGTAGGTTCCGTCAAAGTTTTATAATTTTGAGCGCTTAGGGCGCTCAAGGGACGATGTCGGTAGGGTATGACCCCGAGCATTCGACCGAGTGGGGGGGGGGGAGAATAGGAGCATGCATAGGGTAATAATGCCTAACTGGACATGTCGGAGATGACGGTTCATCATCATGATGAGTTGAACGAGAAATTGGCCATGCGACAACATTCGATTGAGTGAGACTGACGATTTTTTTACCAACCGAAAAATTGCTGCCCTAATAAAACCATAGGGCAAATTGAAAAATCGAGATAGGCTTTTGTAGGGACCCTTCTCATGGCCTCGTAGGTTCAAACGGATCATTTGCAGGTACCACAGATTTCAAGTTAGGGCTCGTCAAAGTTTGACAATTTTGAGCACTTAAGGCGCTCAAGGGACGACGTCGATAGGGTATGACCCCGAGCGTTCAACTGAGTGGAGGGGAAAAATAGGAGCATGTATAGGGTAATAATGCCTAATTGGACATGTCAAAGCCGACGGTTCATCATCACGATGAGATGAATGAGAAATTGGCCACACGACAACATTCGATTGAGTGAGACTGACGATTTTTTCACCAACCGAAAAATTGCTGCCCTAATAAAACCCCAAGCGTTCGACTGAGGTGGGGGGAAAAATAGGACCATGCATAGGGTAATAATGAATTGTATCAAGTATTGTTCATTAAATGAATTGTATTGTATTGTTCATTAAATGAATTGTATTGTTCATGAATTGTATTATTCATTGAATGAATTTGTAAAGACGTAGATCGAGCTTACTTCAAATAATAGCCAAAATACTCTTTATTCTTAAATAAACTCATAAATCAGTTAATAAATCTATTTCATTCCATTTTTCTATCCACAGCTTCATTTGATCATTCCATTTAGATCGTAATAAACACGAAATTTCTATAAAAGATAAATATTCTTTATTCAAAAAAATTGATAAAAGTAGTATTTCGATCATACAATACTTACGCATTTCAAGTTGTCACAAGTTTAATAACGAAATAATACAAACATAAAGTGTGAGATGCATCCATTGATCTGCAACCCAAGCTATCACCAATGCAATCTTTAGCATGAAGACGAGAACAAGATTCAGGCGCTTTTTCCGCCCAACCTTGAAGCTTACGCTTCCTCGAAATTCTTGGTCAATCAAGAATACCCGACCTTGCATGAATTGCTTAGCAAAAGAAATTTGAAAGGCAAGATGGAATCTGGTGCGTGCCTAGATGATACAAACATTTTCATTTTTCTAACTCTTTTAAGAAACAAGCATTCATTATCAATCTAGGATATGGTAGAGAGGATAAAATAAAAGAATTCCATTATTTCCATGGTTAATTCAATTTGATTACTTGGCCGAGTATAATGCCATGCACAACAAAAATAGATAGTTGGAAAAGCAACTATTCTCTCTATAATCCACATTCGGCACCCATCTTGGAAGGTAACTTTCCACAAACACAAGCCTATCTAGCTTTGTTCACATAAATTCATATAGAAGACAATCTTTCGCCTTTCAATTCTAGCTTCCTATTTCTTGCAAGATAAAATAATATGCTAAGAAGACAATCTTTCGTTTGAATAGAAATTGATAGAGTATATCTTTTATTACAATCAATCCTATCTGACAGGAAACAATATTTTATGGATAATCAAATATACATTTAAAAGAAAACATTCTTTTCCTTCTACCTTTCAAGCAATTTTAAAGACAAGATTAAAAATATTAAGAAGGTGTAACACATGTATGTATCTTACATATAAATTGAATAAAATGAGTACACATTCTTTTATTCAATTATCAAGACATAGTATAATCATTAACATGCATTCCATTTCTTATGGTTTAGAATTCTAAGTTTATCTCATCTAAACTCTCTCTATCTTTCCAAGTGTCGTGGTTTATTTACCACTTTTCTCAAAACATCATATTTAGTTTAATACTAATATGTGACTTTTCATGATTTAAAACTTAACACACTGACTTTACTAATTTACCATATCGACAATCTAATATGATATAAGTTCATAAACGCCTATCTATAAGGCTTTTTAAATGAGACACTCGATAACCATCTTTACTTTTCATGCAAAATTCCAAAAGTAAGTCTTTCCTTGTGATATCAAAATAACTTCATTATTTAATAAGTCATTATCCTATTATTTCATCTTCTTCGTGGTTCAATCTCAAAGTTTCTCTCTCTATCCTCTTACTTAATTTCTAGAGGATTGGGTAATCTCATTTATGAGAGTTTTACTAAGTTTATCAACAAACTTTAAGAAATTATTTCACGATTGTATCTTTATTTACATGAACGTAATTTTTGAACAATTAACAATGATTCCTTTTTGAACTCTAACTCTTCCATTAGTATATTGCATAAGTCTAAAACTAGATCATCCTTTAGAGAATATGTAAAGCAACCTATAATGCAATTCCTACCACTCTTTAACATCTTCCATGCATGTTCTTAGTTATTTTATCATATGTACCTCATAATACATTTCTCTATAAGACTATTCGAAAGCGAGTTCAAACAATTTTGTTCTAATCATGGCTTGACTCAATCAAACTTCATTCTAATAAACAATATATAACCTCATGACTCACTCACTATCCTTGCATAATGATCAAAGAATTAAGGTAGATCCTACCTCCTTATGCTCTTGTTACTGGCTTGAGGTGATGGACTTGCTTCCCTCTTCACATTTGCCCACTCTCTTTCAAGATGGTTCACAAACTCTTTGTCACTCTCCATCTGTCGATTCTTCTAATAACTCTATCCTTCCTATCACTCTTTTCTATCTCTTTTATTTCTAAAATTTACTCTAAAATTCAACTCTAAATCTGAGATGATCATGGTTGATCTTTTACAACTCGATCATAAACAAATCTAAATTTCACTACTTTTCTCTTCTTCATTCCATTCTCTAATCCTTGGTTGCATCTCTTCTCCCAACTCTCTTCCAACTCAATGGTCTATATATAGTGTAGTCGTCTACCCTCTTTCCTACTTTCGGGCTATCTCTACTAGAGGTGGATTGATTCTAAGTGACACCACTCATGATCTAATTGCAACATAACAATCCTAAATGGTTTTGAACACTTATGTGTTCTCCATGCAATGTTATCCATTATCCATTTCATGATACCACACCACTAAGCTGTTAAATTCATAATTATTGATTATCCGTGTGGCTTTTAACTCCAAGACTTAGTCCACTTTACTAAAAATGACTTCCCTAAAATATGCAAAGTTTAAATCAATTTAACTTCTTCTATACGTGTCGATCAAGGTGGATATCGGTGGCTTTATGACTGTTAGACCACATTACCTATTAACCATTTCTTATTTGGTGGTTTATGTATTTGCATGTGGTTTGTAGCATTATTAAAATGGAGGAGGAGTGGTAGTCGGTGATGTCTACTTCCCTTAAACTACACCTCCTACCATATTCTATCTGCACGCGGAGTATGTTTTAGTATTTGTGAGGAGGGGTTCTTTGCAACATGGTGTAGTTGTATACAAAAAGGAAGGAGGGATGGTCGGTGTTAATACCGACCCCTCCCTTTAATTAAGGGGGGTGGTCGATACTACTATCGACCACCCTCATTATTATTTAACTTTCTTAAAACTTAACCCGCCACTACCATGTGTTACGTAATTTTTAGTTTTTTTAATAATTTATCTATATTTTATATATATATTTAATGACTTTTCATTAATATATATATTAAACATTAAACTTTGTTTAATAAATTCTTTAATAAACCCTTTCTTTAATTAAATATATATCGGATTTTCATTACATAATTTAATTTCATAAATACATATACAATAATTACATACATTTTTACAAGTACATAATCAAATTATTATTAGAATTCACACACACACACACACATATATATATAATGCGTATATATTTTTAATCTCAAATGATTACGTATATGTATAAACAAAATTCTTGATGAAGTCAAATTTCACGATAATTGGATATTTATAACTATATAGATATACATGTATATGATTAAATCGATTTCTCATATATATATACATTTTGACCAATTTATAAAAGTAAACTTATTAGTACAATTTTCATACATTTATACATATCTAGAAAGAACATAAAACCTAGGGTCAATATTCATTTTTGAATCGTTTATACATTTCATCTCTTTTAACAATAAAGCATAATATTTCACCATTACTCATGCAACTTAAATTCAATTCAATCGCCACTCACATCATGCAATCAATGCACATGTATAATTATTTAAATCAATCTACTACTCATACTAAATTTATCATTTCAATTTGAACAAACACTCAAATAAGGTCATTTAAATCATCCATCTTTCAAGATGCAAATATAAATCCTAATGTGGTGTGTGAGAGATTCCATCTATCCTAACGAAATACAAGAGCTAAGACAACTCTACCTGAACCATGTTCTTGCCTTCATCATTGTTCACCTGTTCTTGCATTCACTTGCACTCAATCGCTCATTAGCAATGACGATCCCAATTCACAAATAAAAATTATTACTGATCATTCAATTGTATATAAATCATTTCAATACATTCGATATCCTTTCTTATTTCATTAACAGTTCTATTTCATTTCAAATTCATTTGAAAAATAAACATTATTTTCCTAATTAAATAATTATGGAAAAATAGGGTTCGTGACAGAATTGTATTGTATTGTTGATTAAATGAATTGTATTGTTCATAAATTGTAATGTTCATTAAATGAATTGTATTGTATTGTTCATTAAATGAATTATATTGTTCATTATACAAACAACACTTACGATGAAATGAAATGAATTATATTGTTCATTAAATAACCATTATTAACCATTGTTAATTATTGGAATGAAGATTAAAGATTTCCATGATAACACCACGCACAGATGAGCAACAATTTATATGATTGAATATCAACTTCTGTATATATAAAAATGTCAAATGATTACAAATGTATGTCCATACACAAATATGGCATAAACGCCAACTGAAACAAAATGTATGTCTAAATACGTGAATGTATGTCCATATACAAAATATACATGCCAACTAGACATGTAAGCATCCCAAAACTATCTATAACATTCTAAGTTATTGATGGATCATCAAAATCGATCCTCTTCGCCGCACTGCTCGGCTCTGAAGGATCCTGCACAAGAAAAACAAACCACAATTAATATTAGTTATATTATATAATTCACATTCGAAAAGTTAACATAAAAATGAACTATAATTGAACTATTCATGTTTACCTCATCTCCACATTTTCTCTTTAGCTTTGCAAGACTCTTGATGTATGTCTTCGGTAGAGGAGGTATGTTTTGAATATTTTCATACACAACCTACATATGTTCAGAAACATGACATTGATACAAGTTAGCATATAATTGTCACTGATAATAATAAAGTATATCTATTAATCAAAAAATAAAATAAACACACATCTACTCGAGGCATCTCTTCTTCTTCTTCAGGTATACTGGGTGTAGTCATCAAGGATGTGAAGCCAAGAATTCTCTGTATATATACACAACAAGTATATGAAACTATCAATCTATGTCTAGACATGTATAATCACTATAAGTTATTTAAACTATTCATTCAATCATATTTGCATTCAATTACCTTTCCCTTGTCTCCAACTGCACTACCGGATCCTAAATCACATTGCCCCGCACTCGTGCTGTTTGTGCCCTATAAGAGTAAAATAAGATATACATGCAGGTTACTACATAATCTAATTAATACCAATATAAATTATGAGCATGTATGTACAATAAAATACAAACGACTAGGTGCAATAATATGTGTACCATCAAGCTATCAAGGCCAAATGAAATGGCCGACAAGGTGCCCTCCTGAATCTGTCTCAACTCATCCTTGGTCATCAACTATTAAATAGACCATGTAAATAAAAATTAGTACTTAATATTATCTAGATTATAAATATTTTATTAAAATATAACATGAACTGTGAAAATACAAATCTTACCACTACATCATCAATGTATGATGATGGTGCCTCCTCACCTCTAGCATGTGAGTACTCCTCAGGGTATCCTCCAGTCTGTGTAATAATATCTGGTGCATCATGCATCTCATGCACCTCATAATCTACATTGTCCACAAGAGGATCAACGGGCTATCCAACTGGACCCAAGTATACATGCCCACACATGACACAACTATGGGGCACACATATCTGTGGAGCTGAGGATGATGTGTCAATGCCACCAGATGCACCACTACCATCAAGAGTAGGCTGAGCTACTCACACAGCCTGAGAAACCAAAAGGCTACTCAAAGAGTGAATAGCCGATATCGTCTGTGAAGCCGCCTCACAAATGATATCAGGATGTTGCACTGTAGGTGGGGGATCAATAGGAGGAGGGGGGACATATGGGCCCTGGACTACTCTGACTGCCCCATGTCTATTTTGGGGCATACCTAAACCTACACCCTAGAAAGGTTGGATGTCAAAGTAGTTCACATGTTTGCGTAAAACAAACTCAACATATAAATTTTTTATGAAACATAAGGGGATATCAAGATTGTTTTTGGGTGGTTTGTCGAAAACCATCCACCAATGATCCCAAAAGTTTTTCACAATCCCATCATTTGTGCACCATTTAATAGAAAGTTTTTTTTTTGGGGGATCTACGGTTGACCAGTGCGGGGATTGACAAACAATGAGGCAATTTCGGCTTTGGATATCTCGAGATCCTTGATATCCTTATACGACAAGCCATCTGCATATTTTTCCCTCATAGAATCTCGCCACAAAAGGGTGACATTGTGCTCCTCAGTCATGGTTTCCATACTCTTTATGATCGACGTGAGAGGATCAAACATTGGGTTTAGATGAGGGATCCTACGATATACTTTTGCAATCCCCCTCAATTCATTCAAATTTTGTGCAATCAAATCCTGAATTGAGGGGGGGTTTGGCAAATGAGGGTTTGGTTGTTGCAGTTGTGGTTGGTAAGTGTTTTGATCGTTATCCCCCATTTTTAACCTAATTGAATGTAAACAATTAAATTTAGTTAACAAATTTAAACAATTAGGTATTTGATTTAAAAAAACCTAGTTTTCATGAAAAAACCATATTTTCAATGAAAAATCAAATAAACATTAACAAAAAAATACAAAAAATGAATGAAAATGATTGAAAACGAGAAAATTCTTACCTTTCAATCTATTTTTAGCAATTTTTTGCCAAAAAACCAGATATCGGATTTTGATAAAATCGCGCAGCCCATGAGTTAAAAATGATTCACGGACTGTCACTATCGAAATATATTTGTCTCAGAAAATCGGATATCCAATTTTTATACTTAAATTATTTTAAAATAACATATATAATATAATAATATATTATTATATTATATAATACGTATTGTATTATATTATAAAATATAATTATATATTATATATATTATAATATAAAGTATAATATAATATTATAAATTATATAATACGTATTATATAATATATAATATTATATTATACTATATGTTATAATATATATAATATAATATAATATAATAATATATTATTATATTATATAATACATATTGTATTATATTATAAAATATAATTATATATAGTATAATATATAATATAATATAATATTGTATTATATAATACATATTATATAATATATAATATTACATTATATTATATATTATATAATATATATAATATAATATAATATATATAATATAATATAATATATATAATATAATATAATATATATAATATAATACGTATTATATAATATAATATATTATTATATTATATAATATATTATTACATTATATATATTATATAATATAATAATATATTATATATTATATAATATGTAATATATTATATAATTAGTAATATTTAATATATTTTATAAATTAAAATTACAAATAAAAATTGGATATCCGATTTGCATAGGTAATTACCAGGCCAATGTGTACTGACACCCAGGCCAAGCAAAAAGTCAACATGGATTTTCGCATTTTTAGGCGAGTGAAGAAGGCTATTTTTTTCACATCGCCACTTTTTGGCCCCCCTTGATCTTGCACTAACCCTAGGGTTTCCAAATTTATGCTCTCCTAGAACTCATTTTGGTATTTCCCACCCCTCTATGCATTATAGGATCTTTATTAATTTAAATTAATATATTTCAATTAATTATTAGTCCTACCCCATTTCAAATCTCAAAACATGTTTACCCCATCTAAGCATTATTTATTTTTCATAAAAATATATTTCTAGCATTAAAATCATATTACCTTCCAACCTAAATATTTGGCCTAAAGTATTGAGATAGTTTTGGCCAAAGTGAAATTGTCCAATGCTTTTTAGTTAAAATTTTGGGAGGATAATATGTTGGTCCTTCCCTATCCAAAACTATCCCCAATGCAAAAATATGATTGTAGACACCTAAAATTGTTTAGTCTAATTAAATAAATATCTTTACTTATTTAACTATTTTAGCCTAATTCTTCTATTAATTGAATAAATCTTTATTTATTTAATTAATTCATTTACCCTCTTCTAGCCTTATTTCTCATTTAAATAAATAAATATATTTATTTAAATTCCCCTTTTCCTAAATTAAATAAATACTTTTATTTATTTAATTGATCCCACTTCTTCTATTAATTAAATAAATCTTTATTTATTTAATTAATTCATTAGCCTTTTCTACCTATGACACATGTCATTCATCTCTTAATTCTTAGACTACCTACCCTCTCATTATTTTCTTATTTTCACTACCTACCCTCTAATCTTAGCCGACCATTTATCTTTTACACCTCTCAATCTTATCCCTCCATTTCTTATAGTGTCTTCTATATAAGGAGATGCTTCCTTCATTATCAAACCTAACTAATCATTCTATTCAACTAATCAGCTATTGAACCGTGACTACTCTAGCATTCAAACTTTCATATGCGATCAAACCTACTTGCAACCACATTTCCATTCTTTGTTGAGCTCTTGTGCACACATAAAATCTGAGAGAAAATATATCAAACAAGATCAATGGAGATAGGAAGAATGGAGATCCAAACCCTATTGGACATGTGATGGTATAATCTTTGTGATTTCATTTGATTTGCATTGTCTTAGGTAATATTCATATGTTATAGTGGATCTTTGTTGATTGTTAGGCTAGGGTTTGTGGTTGAATTCATTTAGCCTTTCAATATTGTTGTTTCCACTTTACACCATAAATGTTTTGGCACGCCCGGTGGGACATGGATTTTTCTAACCCTATATTGTTGTTTTGTAAAACAATTTGGAGAATAACCTTGTGCAACTAGGGTTTTGGACACGAGGTCAAGATCTTGGAGAGATTTGATCCGATCTCTCAAACAACTTGGAATTTTTGCATCAAATTGTTTTTACAGGTTTGGGACAGTATCAGGAGTTCGCAATCCAAAATTCAGATTTTTTGGAGCATATTTGAATTTTATATGAATTTTCATAAAAAAATAATTTTGAGAGCAAAAGAGCTAATTTTTTGGATTTTCTTATATTTTTGGAAATATCTCTGATTTATACATAGGCTCCATTCTTTGTGATCTTAATTTTGATACAAAATATTTCCTTAAAAACTGGATCTTTAAAAATTAGGGTTTTTCACTATTCTGATCAGATCTCACAAACGGATTTGAATTTTAACATAAAAAATTTTTTGTAGGTCAAGAACAGTATCAAACATTATCAGTAAAAATATTAGAGTTTTTGGACTATATATGAAATTTCTATGAATTTTTTATGCATTTTCATAAAAAATTAATTTTGAGAGAAAATTAGCGAATTTTTCAGATTTTCTTACATTTTTAGAAATCTCTCAGAATTATACATAGAATCTGTTCTTTGTGATTTTAAATTTGATGCAAAATCATTCCTAAAAAATCAAATCTTTGAAAATTAGGGTTTTGCATTATTTTGCTCATATCTCACGAACTCCTTGGATTTTTTACAGAAACTTTTTTATGCAGGTTTGGAAGACCATCAGGAGTGTCCAGTAGAAATTTTAGAGTTTTTGGATCAATTTTGCATTTTATATGAAATTTTTATGATTTTTCATAAAAAAATTTTTTTGGAGCAAATTAGCAATTTTTTGGATTTTCTTACATTTCTAGAAATTTCTTGAAATTTTACAAGTTTTCTTTGTTTTTATGATGAATTGGTCAAAAAAACACATTGTTGAAGGCCCCTATTTCACAAAGTCTTTTGGATCTAAAATTTACATAACTTGTGTGCTTGCAGGAGGGGTATTATTGCAAAACTACTAACATATCTTTGTTGCAGAATTTTGGCAAGGGTTTTTGATCTTTATTGTGTGCCTTGTTTTCATATATTATCAAACACTTCAATTGGTGCACTAAAATTGAACTAGTGTCTTTTGTGTCTTGGGTAGCAGACTCTTTTTGTTTAATCTCTAGAGGGCCTGTCTTCCTGTGTGGTCATTAGGACTACTAGTGAGGAGAGAATGACCCAAGTGGTAGCGAGGAAACACCATCCTCTTTTGAACCACTATAAACAACTATATCCATGGTGAAAGCCATGGGTAACGTGTGTTGATTAGTTCATACCGACACTATGTCTCCCCATAAACCCGTTTGATCAAATTTATTTGATCAGTTGTAGGCCATAACCCCTACTGGCTGAGAGCCTTCTGTATTTATAGAGCTGAAAGTGCCGCATGTATGGTCACATGAGCGGATGCCCTTACTAGCACCTTTTTGTTTTAGAAAGCCAAAATTCTTCTAGTTGTTGGGTCAGGAGGTCGGACCTCTGGAGCGACCCACACACATACGGTTCTTAGTAGAGATACAAAGTTCGCCACAAGGGAGTTTTCATGGGGACTGATGCTTGGCTGCCCTGGAAAAGTGAGTGTCGAGGGTGGAGCCAGCGGGGTCAAGCATCTAAGTATCCGCTCTGAATAGCGTAGCCTCAGGGGAAACCCCATGTGGGATCAACAACTATTGTCCTAGCCAACCATAGGAATTATGCTTGTCTTCTTTTGAACATTCAAACATTCAAGATCAAACATAAAAAACATTGTGTCTTTTGTGTCTTCAAGTGTATGCCAAACATTTTTACATCAAACAACACACTTTCTTTTGAGTCATTTTGAGTCTAAACACTTGCAAACATTGAGTCCTCATCAACATTGTGTCCTCTTGTCATGAAAAACAGTCAAAAATTCAGATTTGGTCACAACAAGCAACTTCACACATTGGAAAAATTGCACTTAATTTCTGGAAATGCGTCTGTGTCTGATAGAATCACGTCTATGTCATCTAGTTGCATCTATGCAGGGCAAAAATGCGTCTATGCTCTCTTAAGCAACATTAAATTTACAAAATCTCAGAAACACGTCTATGTTTGACAGAAACACGTCTGCGTCATTTAATCACATCTGTGAAGTATACAGGCACGTCTATGTTCAGAATTGGAAAACTTTATAGTCCAACCAACAAGAACAGTCAGTTTTAGACTTATTGAGCTTCCTAGGTTATCTCTCTGGTTTTCATCTAGCATTCAACCTATCTTTGGGTCTCACAAAGTTCATCATTGCTTTACACCTTACATTACATTCACATTTGTCTAAAATTGAGTCAAAAGGTCACTTGCTTGTCCTCATCTTGCTTTGTCAACACACTACATACAACAACATTTTGCTAAGTGGTCCCTCATCAAGGTCTATCACTTTTGGGTCTCATTTGGTCTTACTTAGGGTCAAGGTCAACTTACCTCATCAAGAGAAACTATCATCTCTTTGGAAGTCACACCTACTCTACTACATACATACTTGGTCTTACACTTTGGACATTGCAAGTACACCTCAGATTCATTTACATTCCATCCAACTCTTGGTCTTTCATACTCTTTCCATCTTCATCTAGTCTCACACATCTTGGTCAATACCTAGTTCATGGTTGAAACCCATTCCCAAAAATCTAAGAGAGAAGCTAAAGAGGCTCAAGAGTCTGCAAACATGAGTGCCTATGAGTATGATAATGATGTCTTTTTCAATTCTGATCATACCACATTACCTGATATGGATGCCTATAGAAACATTCCAAATTTTGAGAACATGGACACTATAAACAATAATGATACACACAATGACAATATGGACAACATTTCAGTACATTCAGCAGAAGTGGAAGACTCCATTATGGATCCCCATTTTAATCGATTGGTTGAGGAAATAATGAGGAGAGATAGACAATATTTCTTACAAGTTATGGCACAAAGCAGAGCCAAGATCCCTCATGATTTTGACATGTCTCAAATAATGGAAAATCAACCTTTGCAACAACCTCACCTCAACATGGATCAAAGGAGGTCTAATAGTGGAGGCAATAGAGGACCACATCTTGTGCCTGAATCACCATCATCTTTATTTCAAAAACCTGAGCTCCCATACACACATGGTCAAGCATATGATGCTCACCTTCATAGACCATTATGGAAGTCTTATGTAGAAAAATATACTCAGTCACATACCAATGCTAAGGACCAACCACCAAAGAAATTGGATATCCAAAGGCATGCTCAAAATTTGGACACAAGGAAACCCCATGTCAAATTTGGGGGCAACACATTAGAACAAACTCATGACATGCCTGTAGAGTATGGTATACATGGACAAAACAAATATTCCATTCCTCATCATGACTCTATGCCAAGTGGTCCATATATGCAACATGCTCCTCCTCCACCTAGTGCCTCAGACATGGGATATGGTCCAAGAAGTTGGTCTCCGCCTAAGAACAATTTGGAGCAGCAAATTAAGGACTTACAAAAGAAAATGGAGGACATAAATACATCGAAGCCAACTTACACAATGAGAGACATATGTCCCTATCCATTTGACAAAAGCATTCCAATGCCTCCATTTCCTACACACTTTGTGACACCTAAGTTTGATAAGTACAGAGGAAAAGGGGATCCTAAGGCACATATAAGACAATTTTTCACAGCTTGCATTGAGGTAGCAATATAAGAGACATATTTGATGAGATTATTCCCACATAGCTTAGGTGATCAAGCTATGGAATGGTTCTCCCAACTTCCACCTGGAATTAAGTCTTGGGGTGACTTAGCAAAGGTATTTATCCAACATTTCTCATACAACATAGAGACAGACATATCACTCACTACTTTGTGCAACACCAAGCAAAAGGATGGAGAATCTTTTTCATCATTTTTACAAAGATGGAGAAATCTAGCCAATAGATGCTCTTGTGAAATTCCAAAAAAACAAATGGTAGAGATGTTCACCTAGAATGTTAACAAAGACATTGGTTATGACCTAAGAAAAGCTTGTTTGTCTACCTTCAAGGACATCATTGAAAAAGGCTTAGCAACAGAAAGGTCTTAATTGAGAAAGGAGTAATTAAGATATTCAAAGAAAACAAAGAGGACTTTAAAGGAAAAAACAAGAACACAGTCAATGATGGTGTTGTTGATGCCAATACAGTGTGACCCAAAATCAATTTTTTCTAGATCAAGCTCTACAAAAAATCAAGTGAATACTCAAATAACTTCCAAACCACAAAGGTAATACACTCCATTGGGAGAGCCACTTGAATCAGCTTTCAAGAAATTAGTGGCAAACAAGATCATAACAATTCCTGGCAATCCTCCATATGAACCAAAGGTCAAACCAAATTGGTGGAATGATGATGAGTATTGTGAATTTCACAAGAGTAAAGGACATAAAACAAGAAAATGTCATCGGCTGAAGAACATCATACAAGATCTTATTGATAGAGGTGACATTCAGATTGAAGGACATTCATCCAATCAAGAACATGAGATGTTTAAGGAACCATTCCCTAAACATGACAAGGGAAAAGCCAAAGCCACAGATGAGCAGACCAACTATACTAGAGCATCTTATAACTATGATTCAACTGTTAATCACATTTCAATGGACAATTATGTTTCTACCATTATCATCAAGGACAAAATGCCTAAAAATTCTACCCAAATACCCAAAATTATCCTAAAAGGGATTGGATCTTCTTCTAAACCTACCTCTGAATGTAATGTTACAACTTGTCTAGGTAAGGTCACTTGGCAAGGTGCTCCAACTAAAACCACTGCTTCCTCATCAACCAAACCTGAGTATGACCTTGTAGAACAGTTAGGGAAGACACCCATGCTTATCTCAATCCTTGAGCTCTTACGCATATCCCCTGCACATGAGGCCATTCTGGACAGAACTTTGAGAGACACTACTGTCCCTACTGATGTGAACGTGGACCGGTTTCAAGCCATGGAGGGATACCTTTCCGTTCCACATTCCCTTACATTCAAAGAAGCTGATGACGCCTTCGTGAGCCAACCACATAATGCACCTTTACACATTGAAGCCTTCCTACACAAGCACCAAATAAAACGAGTCCTGATAGATGGAGGAGTTGGTCTCAATATATGTACTTTTAACACAATAATACAATTGGGATATTCAGATAACGTTGTGAATGCTACAAACAAAATTACCATCAAGGCATATGATGACGAAGAGCGTTCATCCAAAGGCATAGTCACCTTGCCTCTTAGAGTTGGGCCAATTACAAAGGATGTGATTTGTCAAGTCCTAGACCTCGATCTCACATACAACATATTGCTAGGACGTCCATGGATTCATGAGATGAGAGCAGTCCCATCTACATATCATCGATGTATCAAGTTCCCACATAATGGAGTTGAAGTGACTATCAAAGCAAACCCAAATCCATTCATATATTGCAACAATTTGCGACCTAGATCAGGAATAACAATTCCAGTCTATCGAGAAGTTGTTCCTTCATCAACATATGTTGATCCAGAATCCTTGAAAACTTCTACATCAAAACAAGTAGAGCTCAAAAAAAAATTCAAGATTAAAGACATGGGATGTGGTGAGTATATCTTTGATGTTGATCAACTCCCACTATCTCCTAAGGTATTCAGTCGACAAGAACACTCTACAAATAATTTGCAATGCCAAGGAATTGGGTGTGAACCACCTAGTGTTGTGGCTACTAAGTCTGAATGCAAATCTCCTCTAGTGGTGCAAGCAACTCTTGATATCAATAGTCCTAAGAGTGGCTCCAAAAAAGAATCTATTAAATATATCACCGGCCCACTTGAGAACTCACATAGCCTTACCATTTCACCCACTCATTCCATTTTCACTCTGCTCCTAGATTTGGATCAACAAAAATCACAAAAGCCCTTACTAATTGGGGATCAAAAATCAAGCTTTGAAAAGAAAAATCTAAAAGTCAAAAATAAAGAAAAGTCCTTTAGTCCAAATCAAAATCAAAAGCTATTGGACTCTGCAAAAATAAAAGTCAAGGATAAAAATCCTATGAATGAAAAAGAACAAGAGTTGATCTCCTCTAATATAAAAAAAAAATGGGGGCAAAAGTTCTAAAATTTCAAGTCAAAAAGAATACTTGTTGATCCTAAGTTTCCATCATGTTATCCTACTCTCACTTCTTTTTGCAATCATAAACCTTTATCAATCATCCACTTGTTCTGCACATCCTTTCCCTTCTGGCGATACATCATGGACCTTTAATGGATCTTCCTCGAGGGACTTTGTTATCAGGGATGCTAAAACTTCTTTAGGTGACATGCATATGAGCCTACGTAGTTCACACACTAGTAATTCTATCTCAGTTCCTTTATCAAGGAAGACAGTTACTCCAGCTACATATCTTTCAGTCAAGGAACATTGCAGCTACAATCACAAGATAAAGCATCGCACATTTGAAGTGGGTGACCTAGTTCTCAGAGAAAATCCTAAAAATCAGCAAGACAGAGAGAAGAAGGGCAAGTTCGAACCAAATTGGCTTGGTCCTTACATCATTACAACAACCTATGGATCCGGTGCATATCAGCTCTCAACCACAGAGGGTGAACCTTTGGAGGATCCTATCAACAACATGCACCTTTGCAGGTTTTACACATAGCTCTTCAGAGTATCCTCAAAAATACAAAAAAAAATTAAAAAAAAAATTAAAAAAACAAAAAAATCATAAAACATAAAAAATCATACTTGGTGAAAACCTGGCAAACAAGCGCCTTGTGACACAAAAAATAATAATTTGAAAAATCAAAAAATAGTAAATCGAAAAAAAGTATTTCGTCCAACAGTGAAAACCACTTCGATGGCGCCCTGGGCAAGTACCATGGAGAAAATTGGATCACCAGTGCCATGTGTGGAGACATTGCTCCTCCCTCCTTCAGGATTTCATTTCATCATTTCACTTTGCACAGACTCACAACCTATCCATCCATAATAAACATACCCATTCCCATCATGAATTGTTATTGATCTACCCAAGATTAGTTCGCCATTCATAATAATCCCTCCTTTTCACCCTTTCCATCCATAATAAATCAGCTCCTATCTGTGGCTAAGGAAAATCCTACATCTAGTGATGGGTGTGGAACTAAGAGCATCACACGTTCTGAGGAGTATAGTTTCTTCCAGTTTTCTTCAGTCTATCCGCACGCAATCCACAATAAACCAATATTTGCATCACCAATCCGCAATAAAGTTTCATCTTCTTCGCAATAAAGTATCAGTTTCATGGATTCAGTCAGTTTCAGATGAGACACAACAACAACGATAAGCTTCAACAAATCAAATCTTTCAACAGACTTAGACAACATTATGGTTTAGTGCTGTCTATCCTTTTGTGAAAGTAAACATTGTGACCACAATCAAATAGACTTATACAAGTGACAAGAGACACTAAACTTGAGGACTATAGTGGATGTTGGTGTCGAGTCTTGATTTTTTTTTTTTTTAATCTTTTGGTGACATGTCTTTTAGATTTTCCAGGATGTCTCTGACTAGAGATTCTATCTCCAGGATGTCTTTGACTAGAAAGGCAAGGATGGGGTATCGTCACCTATTTTTCTTTGTTGTCTGTGGATTGTCTCTTAGTAATGTTGTGACTTGTCTAAGGATATGAGCACACTGAGAGTCTAGTATGAACTGGGGCACTCCTTGTTTGCAACTGCCTTATCTCCATGCAAATAGGTACAATGACTTTCTGGGTCAAACATATGCCTCGATTGTCATAACCTATTTTGCCATAATAAAGCTCAATGATGATAATGCACAAGAAGCTCTTTCACTTTCATATCCTCTATCTTCCATCCCCGTTTATTGATTGACCTCCATCATCCTTCTTGAGTCCGTGTAGCCTGCTATCACATGACTGAGTATAATGACACACCAAAAACATTTGCATTTTGTGTAGTTTGCACCTGCATTACCACTTATTAGCATTTCATACATACATATAGATATCACAATTACATCACATCCTGCACACAACACATGTTAGCACATTTTACATTCTCATCATGTAAATAGTTCTTTGCATTATCATATTCATTTGCATTTCATACATCCACAATGGCATATGCATAACATATAAAACATAAAAGAACAAAAATATGGCATTTCATCATGTACATATTTGCATCCATATCATAAGCATCACATAGAAACATACATCACATAGGTACACATGCATATAGTTTCCGCAATGATGAATCATTTCATATATATATCAAAATCATAAATGTCATGATACAATGATGTCAAAATATATATGGCTACAATCACCCAAAGGTGTCATCATACAAAATGGTACAAAAATGATACATAGGGAGACCTCTAAGGCTATGATGAACTCCCTCCCTCAGATCTGGCTAGCCTCAACAAAGTCTGAGCCCTGGAAGGACCCGCCCCAGGATCATCTCTCCTGCCCCCTCTATCTGGTGGTGGTGGAGAACCCATGAGCCCACCACTCGATGCCTGTCTCTTGTCTCTCCCTCCAGTGGTCGTCATAGTCCGTGATGGTCTCTAGAAGCTCTTAGCCCGCTGATCTAGTGGCACCACTCCATAGTACAGATCTTGCTAGTAGGCTATCTCCTCACCTGCCCACAGAACATAGGCATATCCGGCCCTTATGTCCTCTATTGCCTACCGCCTTTCCCTCGGTGTTGTCTCAGCCTTTGTATAGCGCTGAATAGCCTGGTCCCTCTCCCACTCAGTGTCCCTTAGTTGTCTCCTAAGTCTAGCTACATCCCTCTCCAAATCCTAGATCTCATCTTCTTGTCCCTGGCAGATCTCTCTCAAGGATAGTAGCTCATCCTCCTCATCTCCTCCCTCCTCACCCTATCCCTATAGCTACTCCTGTGGCTGCTCATATCCTGCCCTCATCTCTAGTCCTGGATCTTGAAACACTCGTCTCAGTGGATCCCTATCTCCCTCTCGATCATAAGGAACTAAATCCCCATCAATCAGTATCCACAGTATCCTATATACATCCTCTAAGGTGACTGTCATCTCACCCATCAACAAATGAAATGTGCAAGTCTCTGAGTGCCATCTCTCAGCTAGCGCAGTTAGCAATCCCATGTTCACTCAAAACTTAGGCACATACAAAATATATTGCAAGCTCATAGCCTCCACTGCTTCTCTCTCCTTGAGTGTCAACTCTGCTTGCAAACTCTGAGTCAAAGGGAATCTCTCCCGTGACTCCAGCATCGATAGGTCCTCCTACAGTTAAGCAAATCAACTGTGTCAGTCAAAGTGGAATTACCTGTTCATCACAAAATGATTCTTTTTATCCTAGTGCTTATGGCACTCTATCCTAGTGGCACTCTCTGTTCATCACAAAGTGTTGCTTTTTATCCTAGTGGTACTCCCTGTTCATCACAAAGTACTGCTTCCTATCCTAGTGGTACTCCCTGTTCATCACAAAGTGCTGCATTTTGTCCTAGTAGTACTCCCTGTTCATCACAAAGTGTTGCTTTGATCCTATCTTTTAGGGCATCTACTTGAGTGTATCCTCTTGAGTAGCTTATCCAATTGACAACGTATGTTCTATCACAGAATTGTCAATTCCAGCCTAATCCAATTGGCAACATATGCTCTATCATAGAATTTTCAATCTTTTTGGTACTCCCTGTTCATCACAAAGTGCCTTGTTCTATCCTATCCTAGGGCCTTTTCTTGAGTGTATCCTCTTGAGTAGTTTCCTAATTGGAAACGTATGTTCTATCACATAATTGTCAATCCTAGCCCTATCTGCTATTCTGGTCTTCCCTAGAGGACCTTCTTGAGTGTATCCTCTCAACAACTTATCCAATAGACAACGCATTTTTATCATAGAACTGCCGATTCGACCTTGAAGACATAAACACGCAGTCATGACACAAACATGCCTAGCACCAACATAGACACACCTTAGCGTTTTCCCCCCGGCTTGACATTTTTCTAGACATACCTAAAGCGCACTTATTCCACTACCTAGCATGCATTTGTGACAACAATTAATGCGACAAAGTACAAGGAGGTTTTGTGGTACTTACCGGCTCTCCTGCATTTGTTGGCTTCTGAAATTGGTGAACGCAATCGAATCTGTGCACCAATGCCATCACTGTTGACTGCTCTCTGCTATCTATGCACTCTAATCTCTTGGATGTGTGGATGAAAATGAGGATGTGTTCCCTCATAGTCTATCTTATAGACTTCCCTAGCCCTAGTCTCTCGCGTCAGTCTTCTTTATCCCGTGACTCTGTCACTCTATCCTATCTTGTCAGTCCATTCTAGCCTTTCTTTCTTATCGAGAGATTGTCTGCGATCTTTCCAAACATTTTCATCCAATCTCTCGAGGGGGCATATCATTCCCATCTTGGGGCAACTTTGTATCGGTTCATCTTATCTTCTTTGAAACAACGCGACAAGCTGCATTGTCTCAATCAGGGGCAAAATGTAGACACCTAAAATTGTCCAGTCTAATTAAATAAATATCTTTATTTATTTAATTATTTTAGCCTAATTCTTCTATTAATTGAATAAATCTTTATTTATTTAATTAATTCATTTACCCTCTTCTAGCCTTATTTCTCATTTAAATAAATACATTTATTTATTTAAATTCCCCTTTTCCCAAATTAAATAAATACTTTTATTTATTTAATTGATCCCACTTCTTCTATTAATTAAATAAATCTTTGTTTATTTAATTAATTCATTAGCCTATTCTACCTATGACACATGTCAATCATCTCTTTTAATTCTTATTACACTACCTACCCTCTAATCTTAGCTGACCATTTATCTTTTACACCTCTCAATCTTATCCCTCCATTTCTTATAGTGTCTTCTATATAAGGAGATGCTTCCTTCATTATCAAACCTAAGTAATCATTCTAATCATTCTATTCAACTAATCAGCTATTGAACCATGACTACTCTAGCATTCGAACTTTCATATGCAATCAAGCCTACTTGCAACCACATTTCCATTCTTTGTTGAGCTCTTGTGCACACATAAAATCTGAGAGCAAATATATCAAACAAGATCAATGGAGATAGGAAGAATGGATATCCAAACCCTATTAGACATGTGATGGTATAATCTTTGTGATTTCATTTGATTTGCATTGTCTTAGGTAATCTTCATATGTTATGGTGGATCTTTGTTGATTGTTAGGCTAGGGTTTGTGGTTGAATTCATTTAGCCTTTCAATATTGTTGTTTCCACTTTTCACCATAAATAATGATAATTGTACGTCAGCCTACAAGTGATTTTACTTTGAGATCCCTATATAAGGCATCCCTCGTAATTCATTTCATCATCTCTTATTGTAGACGTATAAATCTGACCACCTTATTAAATAAATATTTAATATTTATTTAAACCCCATCCCCCTATTAATAAAATCTAATTAAATTAATTTCTTCATTTTCATCTACTTGATTAAATGAGTTACTCAATTTATTTAATTAAATTCATCTAAACCTTTTCTAGCCTTTAATTAAATAAATCACTTTATTTATTATTCCCCTTTCTTCCTTTTAATTAAATTTACATTTAATTAAGTTGACCCTTGCATATAAATAAATCTAATTTATTTTTAAAAATCCCCCCACTTGTATTTATGCAAGTTGTATCTATTTTAGTTGAAATAAAACATTTTATTTTAATTAAAATTCTTTTTCTCCCACTTGCATTTTCCTACATCTCCAACTTGTCTCCTAAGCGTCTTCTAGAGCCTTCTAGATTCTTCTAAATTATCTTAATTGGCCTAATCAACTCCTAAACATGTCCTTTTCCTAAGTTTGAGGAGGTCACTTCTCAGATTTGGAGGAAAGTCTTCTAAATGCATTTAAAGGTATATTTCTTCAACAAGATAACTTGTTGAGTTCCCCCAAATTTGGAAGAGCTCTTACAAATTTGTACCCAAAGTCTTCCAAACCATTAATGGTTAATTCAACCTCCCTTCATGGTTAGAGACTTTCTCTCTAACTTAACCCTTATCTAACTCAAGGGTCTCATCAAACACTCATGGTTTTGACCCTAGTTGTCCTATCTAACCCTTGCACAAGATTACCTCTTGGGTAAAATCTTTATCCAATGGATGACCCTAACCCAACCTTCACCCAACCTCCTAAGGTAATCTTCATGTCTTCTCGGGCATTTAATGCCTCTTGCATCTCCTCTCAAGCCACCTCTTGTTGACAATTGTCACCATTTCATTGGTGAAAATTGTAAACATGGATTGAGTAACTTACAATCCTAGCCCTTGTTGAGATTATTCAATCTCAACCCTCTATTTCCCTATTTTCCCTATAAATAGAGCTCTTATTCTTCATTCTCCATATCAATTTTTTATGCATCTACATTATAGTCTCATAACATTAAGCACATTATCTCTCTTTGATAGAATAACATTTTAGATCATTTTTTATAACATTATAATCTTAGATATATCGTGTTAATCTCATATCATGTTAGATTCATTTTAGTATCATTTTCATATTAGTTTTAGCTTCATATCAATATCTTGCACCATATCATTATCTAGTTTCATATCTAGATCATTCACTAGGATCATAGTTGCATCCATTTTGATTCTAGAATCATTTAAATCTCGTTCTCTAGGTTGTCATCTTGAAGATCAAGTGCTCTTCCAAGTGAGGGCCACCTTGAATCTTAGAGATCTTTAGAGATAGAGGAGCATGAAACAATTTTAAAGAGTTTTGATTCATTAAATTGCTTTGTTTTGTTTTGATTTCTAACTCTAATGCAATGTTTCATGTGTATGTTTGAAGTATTTTCTTCTCTTGCAGGCTAATACAACATTCCAAGCATACATTGATTGGCGCCCACTGTGGGGATGAATCCCATTTTTAGACATGTCTAACTTTTTTTCTGCAAGATGATCTACATGAATTTTTGAACATGCATTACCTCAGTTTAGCGCATATGCACTTTCTTCTAGCGCATCTATTCTTTTCTATAGCACATATATTTTGTTTTGTAGCGCATTTGTGACCTGTTTTGGCGCATATAAATAATTATGTGGCACATCTGCCACTTCTTTTAGCACATCTGACACTTCTTTTAGTGCATACAACACTTCTTGTAGAGCATACAATCTTTGTTTTAGCACATACAAAACAAAGAGCAATTTTTTTTAAAAATTTTTGTAATCGGTTAGAAAGTTAGGCTTGTCTATCCCACCATTAATCTTTAATGATTACTAACTAGTTTTGTGCAGGTTCTAACAGTGTTTTGTAGGTTCAAAAAGGAATTAGATTACTTCTTTCTTTCTTACTTTCTTTCTAAGTTACTGAAAAGAACTCATTTTTCTCTTTTTGCAAAAGGTAAAAAGAACTACATTTTCATTTGGTGCAACTAAAAGAGACCTCATTCTCAGTTGGTGCTTAAAAAGAATCAAATGTTTCTTTCTTGCAAGGATAAAAAGAACAACAAATCTCACATTTTGATTTTTTGCAAGATTAGGATCACACTTCTTTTTGGGCTCTAAAAAGAACCAACAAATTTTCATTTCTTGCAAAAGGCTAAAAAGAACAATCAACCTTTTTGTTGCAAGTAAAAAGAACAAGCCACCTTTGATTTTTGCAAAGCGGTTTACTTTTTGTTGACCACACAATTTACTTTTGTTGATCAGGATTTGACTTTTCAAAGTTCAAAACAAATTGCTTTATGGGATTAAAATTAAACACCATGTTTGATTGGAGCAACATCTCCAATTAAGACTTAGAAACAATTGCTTGGAAGGATAAAAAGAACACTTGTATTTTGTGCCTCGAAAGTGGTAGGTATATGCTCTCCCCTTAATTGGGTGACCAAAAAGCCAAACCTAATCTTTTTATTCTTTCTATACTTTCAAGCAATTAAATCCTTTACAGGGCCTGCCTTCCCAAAGCCTTGATAGGGCTAGTGAGAAGGGTACGACCCAAGTGGGAAATGACTTAATCGCCAAGTTTACCAACCCACTATAATCAAATGTGGAGGCTAATGAAAATCCCCTCCAACGGAAGTGTGTATTTGATAGCCTTCCCCTAGTATCCTTGTGATGCAAAAGGCCTTTGTTATAAAGGTTGGGAAGCCTCTTAATTGAGTTTATCATTTTCTGCGTCGAATGAAATCCTTACTACGAACCTTAGCAGTAGAAGCTTTGAACCGAGTCAGTTGCCATACATTAGCAATATCATAGTGCAAGGGTGGGGAAGAATCCGTCTGCAAGATTACTCACCATATATCTCCCAAGATAACTACCCAACTGTGAAGCAATTCACTATGGGTTAATTTATGGAAAAAGATAAAACAACGTGCGCCCTCTAGGGGGTGACAAGGTTGTTTGAGCTAACAGAGTATTAAGACTAGTGGGCTATGATATTATTGATGACCTTTGAATAGAGTGTCTATCTGATGTGTCCTTTATTGTAAATCAAACCAGTGAAAACATTGGGGATTTAAAAATATCCTCACAAAAACATACACTCAATGTTTAACATAGGGATGATCATTGTTTTCATGTGTGCTATGTCTTCTTGTTATGAACATTGAAATATCTTGTAAATCAACCAATACAACAATCAATTCAAAACAAAGAGAAAAGAGAAACCTTAGAGAGAAAAGAGTTTCCAAATCCAACAAAGCACCTTTTTGAGGTGGTTATCAACTTTTCAACTATCTTTAGGAAAGATTTTCATCGAACAAAATTAGGGGAGTATCAAACCAGGTGATCAAGAGTTTATCATCCAACTATCTCAACAACAACAATACCTAGCTAGGTATTCAAGTTACTCAAATCAAGTTTCCATATCGGGAGACTTTATCCATATCATTTGACGTGCTTTGTCATAGGGGCCTATCAAACAAACCCTCTATTCAACTTAGTAAGCTTGAGTATCCAAAATAAAGTATCCATCAAGTCAACAACATCAACCTATCCAAACTAAAACTTTGATCACTCATGTGACCATCCCTTTTTGCTTGAAAAAAAAGAAGCTTATTCAAAGGAAATGAGTCCTAGCCTAAATCAAGATCAAGATATCATGGCTCTCCAATATAATCACTTTTTTTTTTCTATCAAAATCCCACCTATCAAGAATCTTATGATGATCCCCTAAGATTTTGGTATTCCATCCATGATGATCCCCTTTTATCTCAAGAGAAGAGTCTCATTCAATATCCACCTCCTAAGAAAGAACATGATATCTCTTCCATCTCCTTCACCAATCTAATTCAAAATCAAGAGAAAATCACAAACTCAAATGATCCTACTCAAAGTCAAGATCAAGATCAAGGAATCCTTTAATCATCCAAATCCATTTTAGGTCCTTTCATTCCAAAGTTAAAATTTTCATCATCCAAATCCATTTTAGTTCCTTTCATTCCAAAGTCATGCTATTCATCATCCAAATCCATTTTAGGTCCTTTCATTCCAAAGTCAAACTCTTCATCCTCCAAATCCATTTTAGGTCTTTTCATTCCAAAGTCAAACTCTCCACCCCTTCCATCCATCTTGGGTCCTTACCTCCATCCATCCACCAATCCATCACCTCAAATGATCCATAAGAAAGATCAACAAAGGAACCATCTTTAAACTTCTTTCAACCATCTATCTAAAGATCTTTCCAAAACTATTCTTCCATCATTTCCTTTATCTATTTTGGGTCCTTATGTCCCAAATTTCAATTTGCCTCCATCTCTTCATCACTTCTCGAGTTGTGTAGCAACACTCATCTTGAATACATTTCCATCTATCCTTGCACAAATATTCAAACATTATATCTATTATCCAACACCTCTTTTCCATTCCTTCAATCCCTATCATTCAGTCCTTTGCATAAATCCTTCATCTGTGAAATAGGCATTTGTGTCATTTTGTCACATGCTTGCCCATGCTCGAATCTCATGTTCAGTCCTTTACCTAGATATCTATTCATGAAATGCTTCAAAATCTAAGGTTGTTCCTCTTTAACATTTTCTTTTAGTTGGGATACACACTCAATCTAGAAAAGAACCACTTATCGTATCTTGGTACCAACATCTTTTGATTACTATATCTCTTACACTTAATCAATTTCTCTAAATCATTGTGATCTCTTAGTTGAAGACATGGCTAGTGAAAAATCTAAAATCTTGCTTCAATGCCACTGTAATTATCAGACCCATGTAATTCATCACTTACAAGCCAATACACGAAAAATAAAGAGGAAAAAAACAATATCAAATGATCAAAAGCATGAGCAAGAAAATAAATATCAGGAAAATCAAAATGCAATGAAATACAATATCAAAATGCTTGGCTATGGGAATATGCAAATAACTCCATCGGGGCTATGGACACATGGCTGGCAATGGAGCAATATTTGTGAGATTACAACGATAACCTCATCAGGGCTATGGATGCTCGCTGGCATCGAGGCTCTATCTAGGACGCTTTTGAAGTCAAGGTAACTCATGTAGCTAGCCACATTGGATTCTAAAGATTACAATGATCATATGAGCCGAAATGAACCCACTTGCACACACATGGGTAATAAAAAACTAAATACCTTGATCCACTTTGAGATTCTTCTTCCCTTTTGAGTATGCTTCCTAGTCACTAGATATGTTCAGTTGAATTTTTCTGAAAGTTTTAAGTGTGGGTTGGGTCTATATCTTTGAAAAGTTCAAGAACACTTATTCGGGTGGTGCTAGATGCTGTGACAATCTAACATATTGCCTTTTTGCAAATGGAAACCTCTATGCTTGGGGGCAAAGTTCATCCACTCTATTCTTCCTACCATATCTCTCATTATTCTTCCTTTGATATCCATTACCCTATCTAAATTCATCATTATCTACGATCTTGCTTCACTTTATCCATACCATCTATCCTATCTATTCAGTGCTTCTATCATCTAGTGTTATCTGCGATCTTGCTTCACTTTATTCATACCATATATCATATCTATTCATTGCTTCCATCATACAATGCTATCTATGATCTTGTTGATGAATACTAAGAGAGGGGGGGGGGGGGGTGAATTAGTATACCCAAAAACCTTATCAAACACTTAAGCAATTTTACTGCAGACTGATATAACCCTTTAAATAGCAAACCAATTAATATGCAAAAAAGCCAAATAGAAAATAAAGCATTCACCCACAATAACACAATCACCATAACACACGATATTTTGATGTGGATACCCAAATGGGAAAAACCACGGTGAGTAAAACTCACAAGTCTACTATCTGCAGAATATCAACCAGAGTAGTTAAGGTCAGACTGGTTAAGGCCTTACAATGTTCTTTACCAGAACAGATCTTGTTAGGAATCCTGATCTCTGTTAGGAGATAAGTCTTGTTAAAGACTACACTGTTAAAGGATTTCAGATCCACAACCATGAACCACCTTGTTAGAGGATTTTGAACAGGCTCAATTGAGCCTACCCGGTTAAGGGTTTCTGACTTGTCGAAGAGATTAGTAATCAACAAGTAAGTGATCTACAAAGTAGCACAAAATGCTTAGTTAGATCCTTGATTGCTCTCTATTAATGCATTGCAGTGTTACTTCAGTCTTCTGTCCTTCGTCCAATCTCTGTCACAAGATACTTTTTGCAAAAACCTAATCTTCTTACACAACTCTTCTCAAAACCCTAGTCATGATGTCCTCATATAGGAATCTGATTTCATGTCGGTCTAATGAGATTAGACTACAATTTCCTAGGTACAGTGCATCCCGACACAATTGTAACATGACACAGAATCACTGCATCGGTGTTGGTGGATGATAACTCATCACACTTTACAATTTTGTCGGTTAACAAAACAAACTATACTGATTTACCGGTTTAAAAACAAAGACTGGTAAACTAGAACATAGTGTTCCGATCTTAAAAAGATTGGCTGTCGCTTGGGGTCCTCGTACCACTTGAGGCCCTTGGTCATGCTTTGACTGGTAAGCTCCTTCTGCAAACACCAATAGTCTTCTACAAACAAAGACTATGCATATATTGGCATATAATACCAGTTTGAACAATACATCACATACTATCAGTTGAGAATAAATCATACAACAAAGAAGTGTGTGTCCATCAATGACAATCACAACTAAGTACAAACATCATCAAAATGATAACACTCGCTTCACCTTATCCATACCCTCTTGTCCATACCATCTATCCTATCTATTCATTGCTTCTATCATCCAGTGCTATCCATATCCTATCTCCATCCATATCCCCTTTTCCATCCTTGATCTTGATCAAAACTAAGGACAAAAACATGATTTCAAAAAAGCTCTTGACATGTCTCCTCATAAGCTACCTCCAGATTTCTCCTATCCATTTCCACCTCAACAGTTCAGTAATCCATTCATAATATTCCTTGTCTTTCTATACATTGGGGTAACCAATTCTTCTAATCCAAAAAACTCCAAAATCAAAATGTCCAAAAACTAAAACTAAAATAAAAATTGACAAAATTAAATAAAAATTGAAAATCAAAGCATGAACGTATGGTTCATCCATCAAATTAAATCAACAATAGGAAAAATCTCGAAGTGTGCAATCAAATTGATCACATGTCTTGTCAATCAATTCATCACTTGAAATCTATCAACATCAACATGTCTTATATAGGGATAGGTACACTCGAAACCAAACAGATCAATCTTATATGGGGTACTCACTCTTTGAAACCAGACATTCTTATCAATCATCGAACAAATCAAAACAATGACATAGATCAGTATTATTGTTGGATTTTGTTCTAGTTAGCCTTATCTTTATCAATTGATGGCAGCACATATTTCATCTTTCAAAAATCATAAAAAGAAAAAGTGCAATAAAAGAAAGTGGTAAAAACCTAGAAATGGGCTCTCTATTTGTGATAGAGCGGTTCCTCCATCTATTTGTACATATCATATCCACCCATCTGAGCCATCAATAGAAATTCACATATGCTTATCAATCCTGGACATACTTAGCATAGTCATTGTCCTTGATTTATCTGAATCAGTTATCCAAATCATATCCCACCATGGCTTGGTGATCGGTGTACATATCCATATCAAAGTAGTATCAACAACAAGGGGCAAAATCCTGATCTCGTTGGGGGAATTTTTCCTTGAGGGTTTTAGACATCAGACCAAACACGTAGCAAGACAACAAGGATCAGAACAACCAACAAATGACAACGATAATGCAAGAAGACTAGATATCATGGAATTGAATTGATTGGAATTGAACAAAAGATCTATTTGCAAGATGTTTTACTTGACAAGAATGCATTTCTAATAGCATGCATGCTTACTTATAGTTGTTAATTTTTGCTTATCATATCTCCTAAGTGACTCAAGGATGACTCAATGAATAGAGAAGCAAGGAAGGAATGTGATTGTTTTTTTGTCTATTGTTTAGGAGTGGAGCCTTCTATTATACAAATTTGTCTTACGACGTGATCAGGTAACATATCACTAAAGACATTTCGGATTTGTATAGGAAAAATGTAAACTCTTGTCTGTTTTACACAAGCAATACCCAGATCATTCTTGGTTCAATTACACCTCGACACTTGTGTCATCTTGCAATATCAAAATCCATGTAAGGTATACTCAGGTCGTTATGGTTCAATTATACCATGATGCTTGTATCAACTTTCAACAAATCAAGGCCCGATGATGAAAACAAAGGAAGCACTGACACTCTGATCAAAATAGATGGTAACATTGAGAATGACATTGCATATTAAGCTTTGCATTAGTTGCACATCATCATCATCTTAATCTTGCATTAGGTTGCATATCATTTTAATCTTGTATTAACATCATTTCATTATCATTATCATCTTAATCTTACATTAGGTTGCATATCATTTTAATATTGCATTAGTATCATTTCATTATCATTGTCATGTCATTCTTACATCTCATATCATACATCTCATTTTCAAGATACATCTCATCATCATCATCATCATCTAGTCACATTCATCTTTACATCCATCACATGCATATCTATCACATCATCATGGAATCTTTCTTCACTTTCATATCTTCATCATCCATCTATCAACATCAACTTCAACATGTCTTATATAGGATGTATCTTTCCTGAAACTAGACATTTTGATCATTCTTATATAGGATATATCATTCCTCAAACCAGATGTTTTGATCATCTTTGTCTTATAACAAGATGTGTCATTCCTGAAACCAGACTTAATCTCAATCTGATCAATCTTATCAATCCAATAAATCTTATCAAACCCATGCATGTCATCAAATATCCACTCTTCTATCTTTCAAATAAAATTCCTCTTCTTTTGAGAGATCATTCATGCCTTTAGTGCACGAACGATCTCCCGAGTGGGCATTATCAAATCGAATCTCCATGTCAATTTCATATCAGTTTCATATCAACACCAGCTTCATATCGACTTTTCATATCAAATCAATTCTTCATATCTAGGTCATCATATCGAATCTCGACATCAATTTCATATCAATCTCATATGGACATCAATCTCATATCTCATATCTGGGGCCGCATCATATCAAATCTCGACATCAATTTCATATCAGTTTCATATCGGTACCAGCTTCATATCGAATTTTCATATCAAATCAATTCTTCATATCTGGGGCATCATATCAAATCTCGACATCAATTTCATATCAGTCTCATATCAACTTTTCATATCAAATCAATTCTTCATATCTAGGGCATCATATCAAATCTCGACATCAATTTCATATCAGTCTCATATCAACTTTTCATATCAAATCAATTCTTCATATCTGGGGCATCATATCGATAATTTTGACAACAACATTATCATATCAAATATCCATATCAGTCTCATATCAACTTTATATCAAAAAATTCACATCAACACTTCATATCGAAATCAACTTTTCATATCCAGAAATCATATCAACAACTTTGGCGACAACATCATATCAAAAAAATTTGGCAGCATATCCAACAATTTTCTTTGAATTAACATGTGCATGCACGTCACTTCAAAGAGGGGCAACATGTAGACGTATAAATCTGACCACCTTATTAAATAAATATTTAATATTTATTTAAACCCCATCCCCACTATTAATTAAATCTTATTTAATTTATTTATTTATTTTCATCTATTTGATTAAATGAATTACTCAATTTATTTAATTAAATTCATCTAAACCTTTTCTAGTCTTTAATTAAATAAATCATTTTATTTAATTAATTCCCCTTTCTTCCTTTTAATTAAATTGACCCTTGCATATAAATAAATCTAATTTATTTATAAAAATCCCCCCACTTGTATTTATGCAAGTTGCATCTATTTTAGTTGAAATACAATTTTATTTTAATTAAACTTCTTTTTCTCCCACTTGCTTTTTCCTACATCTCCCATTTGCCTCCTAAACCTCTTATAGAGCCTTCTAGATTATTCTAAATTATCTTAATTGGCCTAATCAACTCCTAAACATTTCCTTTCCCTAAGTTTGAGGAGGTCACTTCTCAATTTGGAGGAAAGTCTTCTAAATGCATTTAAAGCTATATTTCTTCAACAAGCTAACTTGTTGCGTTCCCCCAAATTTGGAAGGACTCTTAAAAATTTGTCCCCAAAGTCTTCCAAACCATTAATGGTTAATTCAAACTCCCTTCATGGTTAGAGACTTTCTCTCTAAATTAACCCTTATCTAACTCAAGGGTCTCATTAAACACTCATGGTTTTGACCCTAGTTGTCCTATCTAACCCTTGCACAAGAGTTTACCCCTTGGGTAAAATATTTATCCAATGGATGACCCTAACCCAACCTTCACCCAACCTCCTAAGGTAACCTTCATGTCTTCTTAGGAATTTAATGCCTCTTGCATCTCCTCTCAAGCCACCTCTTGTTGACAATTGTCACCATTTCATTGGTGAAAATTGTAAACATGGATTGAGTAACTTTCAATCCTAGCCCTTGTTGAGATTATTCAATCTCAACCCTCCATTGCCCTATTTTCCCTATAAATAGAGCTCTCATTCTTCATTCTCCATATCAATTTTTTATGCATCTACATTATAGTCTCATAACATTAAGCACATTATCCCTCTTTGATAGAATAGCATTATAATCTTAGATATATCATGTTAGCTTCATTTTAGTATCATTTTCATATTAGTTTTAGCTTCATATCAATATCTTGCACCATATCATTATCTAGTTTCATATCTAGATCATTCACTAAGATCATAGTTGCATCCATTTTGATCCTAGAATCATTTAAATCTCATTCTCTAGGTTATCATCTTGAGGATCAAGTTCTCTTCCAAGTGAGGGCCACCTTGGATCTTAGATATCTTTAGAGATAGAGGAGCATGGAATGATTTTAAAGAGTTTTGATTCATTAACTTGCTTTGTTCTCTTTTGATTTCTAACTCTAATGCAATGTTTCATGTGTATGTTTAAAGTGTTTTCTCCTCTTGCAAGCTGATACCACATTCCAGGCATACACTTATCATCTTATTTCTATGTTATCACTCCAATTCAAGAGAAGATATAAGTCTAAGGAGCAGCAAGATACATCAAGGAATCTTCAATCACATTTCAATTATGATGTCATAATGGATTTTATGTGATTTATCATGTTATCACATTAACACATGCATGAAGCACTTATCCTAAGAACATTGTGAATGAATGGGAATCAAGGCAATGGTGAGAAGGTTAGTTTAAATCTAAATAAACATAAACATTCAAATAGAACACAAAACAACCCTATACCTTTGCAAGGAAGCCAATTGTTCCTCTGATCGGACCTTGGATGAAGTTGAGAATGTGCCCCTCCCCCCCCCCTCAACTTGTTTGGATTGGTCCCAAATGGATTTGTGGATTGCTCTCCACAACACAACAACAATGATGATTGCTAGATGGACGAGTATATGGATAATGAGAATAACTAAGTATGGAAGCCTAAATTCATTATAATGAGGATGCTATGAAGATGGTTCTATCTCTATTCTAACAACATAAGATTGCAGAAATGATGGATGATGGATTGAGCGGAGGAGACCCCAATTTATAGATTTGAGAGGATGAAAATAGAGGGCCAAGATTGATTTGGAATGAAGGGTGAGGATTGAAGGAAAATGATGGAAGGGATTGAGAGGACAAGGTGTGGGATCCAAGAGATTTTTCATAAAGGCATTTCTTGTCTCCACACACCTAGAGGTACATGGGGAAGAGATCCCCAAGTACATTGGGAGAATAAAAAGGAATTCAAAATTCCTTAGGAGAGGACAACAGAATTAAAAATTCTCAGTGGATTGCATGGGAGATAGAGGAGAGAAAAGGAATTAAAATTCCTCGGGAAGTGAGGGAGCATGGAGAAATGGAAAAATTTGAAATCCTTGAAATGACCAAAGTTGGTGCATTTAAGGTTTGGAAGGTGACAAGAGACAAGCCATTTATGGCAAGAGGTTGACTTGCTCCTAATCATGGTGATTAGAATTGTGCAAATGATTAAGAGGGGAGATTAGGTGGATTAGTGAGAGATTAGAGAGCAAGTGGGAAATTTAGGAGGATTTGACAAGAGGAGAGAGAATGAGTGGAGGAATTTAAAATTGAGGAATAATGATAATCATGCTTCTAGAAGAATTAATTAGGCTAAGTGAGGATTAGAAGAAATGACTTAAAGGAGTCAATTTGGTCAAGTTAATTAATTAAAATTAAATAAGTGAGATTTAGAAGAATCAATTATTTGGGTGACTTTTAGAAGAATAGAGGAATAATTAATTTATTTGATAAATCAATTATTTGACTATAGTGATAAGATAAATTAAATTAAATTAAATTAATTATGAGAAGAATGAGAATAACATAATTAAACAAATTAACTATGTAGAAAGGATAAATTAATTAAATATTTAATTTAATTTATTTTAGACGTCTACATTTTGCCCCTCTTTTACGTGGCGGAAAAATTGGCGATGAGTAAAAGAAAGAAAAAGATGCCCTAGTGTGAAGACGATGGTGGTATATGCCTTCTTGAGAATTTAACCAGAAATTTTTTAAATATTTTTGAGAAAATTCTTGAAAAAGAAGAAAATAGCGGTTAGAGGAAAAAAAAGGAGAAAGAAGGGAAAATAGAGGGAGAAAAGGAATTTGGTGGGAAGAAAGACAAAAAAGGGGAAAGAGAAAGGGCGAAGGGGGGCCCTGTATAAACCACATGAGGCCCAAGGAGGGGTCATTGTCACACATACACCTTGGCCATTGAGAGAGAGCAGAGCACTCAAGAAAGATGGCCTGCATTCCACACCATGAGCACCATATCGAGAGGGTCCAATGCATCCAGTGACTGGCTGAGTACGGCCCACCAGTATGTACTCCAACCCTACTTTGTCATTTAGTAGGTAGGGCATTAATTAGGGCTAATCAATGCACTAAGAAAATGGTTGGGGCACAAACGTCGATCACCATTTTGATGCATGTGCGGCGGATTGACACTTGCGTAGGCATTCAATGTCTGAACAAGCACCAAATGAGAAATAAAAGTTTGATCCCCCACCACACAAACAACTAGCATCTGTGCAGACGTGGGTCTGCGGGTAAAGGAGAAATTGGGAAGGAGACTATCAATCGACATCACCGCTCTGTGGATCGATGTACAACACGTAGTTTTGGCATCTCCATGTAGGAGAAACATCATCTCTGCCTAGGAGGCAAATGGGTAAAAAAGGGGATAGAAGAAAAGGGGGAAAAGGGTTTGTGGGATCACATAGATGCCCCAGGGGTAGAATAGGGTAGAAATAGGCTAGAAAAGAGGGCTAATGAGGTGATTTTGCTAGATGTAGGTAGATCTTGATCCTATCACTTCTTAGGAGCACTAGCCATCAACGATGATGTTGCTTAGACAGTTGGAGAGAGATGAGTGGGAGGTGTTGAGCGCACTAGGAATGAGGTTCATGGGGAGATGGCCACTGATTCGAGTACATACCGTGATGATGACTGCGCTCATTGAGAGATGGGACAATGAGATGAACTTTTCATTTTCCTATAGGTGAGGCCAACATTACACTTCTTGATGTCTAGCAGATCCTAAAGGTCCTGATTAGAGTAGTTATTCCTGAGTATAGACTGGACCACGGGGACCACTATTTTTTAGTGTATGTGAGTGTGATTACCTATGGATAAGACTAGGATGTGGTTGTGGGAGGTGATGAAGATTTAGAGCATTCATCACTTGGTTTTGTTCATAGGTGGATTGACCAGCAGATGGATGATGCCCGATTTGAGTGGGCATGGGCTTTCTATTGGATGGAGACGATGCTTGTACTATATGTTGGAGGATAGGGTAGAGTATGCATGGGGGGCCGCTATGCTCAACCAGTTATACCATGATATGCACATGTGCGTATAACAAGGTTACAAAAACCTCAGGACTAGAGTTATCTTGCTTCATATCTGGGCTTGGGAGCACATTGCAGTTACACAGTCGAGTGGGTTGTAGTGGTTGGGTTTTGGAGGAGGGTACTAGAAGAGCTTATGGTTTTCACATGGCAGACATTCATGGATAGTGAAAGGTGGAGAGAAGATTGGCAATTGGCATGGGTTCAGAGTGAGTGTTGGCTTGTCGGGCGCACTGTCTATGTGATTGATCAATATCTACCCAATCATACCATGAGACAGTTCGTCCTAGTGCAAGATATTATTGGGCATGAGCGCACACATCTGCGCATTACAAGGGAGGTTGCGACATGGGGAGAGGTAGTGGGTTCTTTTGAGGTAGATCTGAGCTAGATGGGGGCAATGTCAGTGAGATGGGATGAGCGGTTGCAGGTCAGAGATGACCCCAGATGTACAGGTGCATATGCAGCCTAGTGGGAGGCCCACAGACCAATTAGATTGAGCATTCCTGGAGTACTAGAGTAGGATGAGCTAAATCTATTAGTAGATGAGATCTTCAATGGTGAGAGGGATGGACACAAGGAGGGGGAGGTTGTCAAGGGAGGGAGAGAGAGAGGACATGAAGGAGGAGTTAGGGGTTAGTGGCAGATGTAGAGGAGGAGAGGTAGAGGGAAACATGTAAAATAGGTGGAGGTTCCCTTACAGGTTCGGGAACTACCAGGACAGATTGGTGCACCATCGCAGGAGAAGGGTGTAGGGGAGGGAGCCCAACCGATGGATATAATAGAGGAATAGGTAGGGGTACCGATAGGGAAACTTGAGAAGGCGGGATAGGGAGGACAAGTACTGTGGCCCAATTTTGATTAGGCCATTTTGGCATGGGATACAATGAGGGCTAGAGCACAGAGCCTAGAGGATTAGGTGGCGATAGAGAGGAAGCAGGTTGATCAGGAGAGAGCTTGAGAAGATAGCCTATAGGAGGAGGTGGATCGGCTGAGGAGAGAGGGGAACTCATTGAGGCAGGATCTGTTGACCGCTATCTTAGAGAGAGAGAGCCTGAGGACAGAGGCAGGTGAGGCTAAGAGGATGTTGGAGGAGGCGAGGAGTGGTGTTGACATAGAGCAGCTGTGATAGGAGATCCAGAGGATGGATGATGAGTGCGAGTCCCTGCGAGCTAGACTGAGAAAATCCAAGGCCAAGGCGATCAGATTGAGAGGGGAGAGGGATGTGGCGAGGAGAGCATTGGATCCTTGGTAGCAGATGACACTATTAACTAAGACTCTATATGCATGGAGAGATATAGAGCAATCTCTTCGAGAGGTTCAGTACTACGAGATTTTGTACAAGAGATCAGTGCCACAAGATTAGTGGGCTCCCTCCTTTGCCAAGCACACACAGTCGAGACGTATGCAAACTTAGACATTAGGAGAGTATGTGGGTATGAGAGCTCCTCGGCCACCACCAGCAGGTCCCTCAGGAGTAGGAGATATAGAGAGTGTGGGAGAGCACCTCATGATGTGTGATATTTTTATCCTTCAAGGATATCATTGTATTACAGTTGGACACATTGATTTTTTGATATATATATATATATGAGACATAATTTTGGCGGTGATATGGATGTGTATTTTATTATGGATGGTTTATTGTGGACTTTTTATAGACTATTATTATGTATATGTGATGGATAATGATTTAGGTTTTATTATGATGTTGTTGCATGTGTACTGACATTTTATGATGCGGGATGTGTATGACCTTATGTGACATGTATATTTATAATGCTAATATGTTGTATTTAGGATGAATGTGAGCTATGTGATGTGTATGCATATGTCATGATTATGCCTAACTAGTGTTGGATGCAGGTTGTGTGTATGTGATTGATGTGTTTCTATGTGATGTGTGATGTTCATCTATTGTGTTGTGATTATGCTTATCTTTATGATGTATGCCTATGATACATGATATGGTTATGTTGTATGTATTATTATGTATCAATATATGATGATTTAACTAAATAGATGAAAATGATAGCAATGATAGTGTGATGACAATGTACAAAGAATGATAATGAAGACAAAATAAAAAAAATGAATGCAAACTGTAAAATGATTGTGATTATGTAATGAGTTATTATTAATGACAAAATGATATTAAAATGTGGTGTGCAACTAAAATGATGACTAAATGAAAACGAATTTAACTAATAATGATGGTGATACAAATGATTAAAAATACAACTAAATGAGACTGTAATTGATGAGAATTCAAATAGATGGATACAATTATGAATGGACCTAAATGAATTGTAACTATTAATAAAATATGACCTAAAGGGCAATGATGCAACTAAATTCATTGTGTAATTTAAATGAAGACTAAATGAGAGATTAATGCAAAATGCAACTAAAATGAACTTAACTAAAATGGTCATGAAGATGATAATGAAACTAAAATGATATTGATGACTTGTGAAAATGATTATGAAATGCACAATTTTTTACAATGAGCCAACCATAATATAATGATATAGGACTAGAGAGAAGAAAGGGGAAGAAGTGAATAAATTGAGGTCTCCAAAATGAAAAAGGGAGATGGGATGGTATGAAAAATGAAGTGTATGAAGTGGGGGGAAGTTGTTGTGTTGCTGTGGAGAGAAAACCTATTTTTGATATTGCCAAGGATGATCTACATCACTGATTATAGGAATCAGGATGTTGTGAAAATCTAAGGCATGGACTAGACTCTAAGACAATGGGTATCCCTTGCACATAGACACGTAAACACCATGATGATGTAGATTCAGGACTATAGGTTCATACAAGAGAAACCCTCAAACACACCATACCACAAAAAATATGCCCCAGTATATACCAACCCAATACATACTAAGATATGAAATGATCTTGGTAGCCATAGATAGTAGTCGTAGGACACAAAGATGCAAAAAAAGGAATAGACCAAATCACACAAAATGACCTAAACATGGCCAACTAACATCTCTTGCTAAGAATAGGACTAGGATGAGGATGATAATGTTGGAATGGGAAAGATGCATCCCGATGGGCACATGTATATGAGAAGATTGATTAGGCAATAGAGCGGTTGGGATGTGCAAATGAATGTGGATATGGAACTAACTACTTGGACTTGGTTAGGCTCATGTAGATGGGTGCTTGGATGACGCACAAGTCAAGAAGAAACTCAATTTTTTGGGACAAAAGATCAAATAAATGGGGGGAAGCTTAGTGTGATGGGATAAAAGTTCAGCTTACTAGGATGATCCTTATTCACAGTTTGGAAAAAATCTCATCATCTCGTGGGGGGGGGGGATGGAGTGAGACGAAATGAAAGGGGGAGTGGAATTTATTAATTGCGGATAATTCAGAAATCATTATAATTCTATTGTGAAGAGGTGTGAAGGGATGGGGTGAAGCATAAGGGTAGGTGTGGTGAGTGATCAAGACGAGAACATCCTGCATAGATGTCCATCATACGACTTAAAGAAAATTATGGATGCAGAAGTGGACTGGCAGATAATGGATTGGAAGTGAATTAATTCCTAACATCACTAATGAAATATGAAAATTAGGTGAGGGTCACGAACTTGTCCAGCAAGATAGTGGATCTAGCTTATTTACCTTGATGCCTGAAACCAGGTTTTCACCAAGGTACTTGCCCACAATGCCACGAAGTGGTTTTCACTGATGGATGAATTGTCTTTTATTTACATTTTTTTACTTTTTCCATTTTTTTTGTATTTTTTATGATTTTTTGACTTTTTTGTTCTTTTTCTGATTTTTGAGTACTCATAGCCTTTGAGAACTAGGCATAGAATCTCTTTAGATGCTTGATGTTCATGTGATCATCCAAAGGATCTCCTTTAGGAGTGGCCTACCGATAGGGAATTGATCATTGTTTTGCAGTGATAACATATGGTCCAAGCTAGTTAGGCTCAAACTTGCCTTTCTTTTCTCGATCCTGGAGATTCCTTTGATTTTCCATAAGCACTGGGTCACCGATGTCAAACTCTTGAGTTCTGATATTTTGGTTTTAGCTTAGGCAAAGGTGATTTTGTTAAAACCAAATATTATTTAAGGCCTTGAGCCGCCTTTCATCCAACAGCTCTAGCTCTTGCAATATGGCAACTCTATATTCCTGATCAGGAAGGATGTTCTGCAGTGATACCTAAAGTAAAGGAATCTTGATTTCAAGCGGAAGGATAGCTTCAAAACTAAAAAAATAGGGAGTATGGAGTGGCTCCTATGGGAGTGTGGATGCTTGTGCGGTAGGCCCAGAGGGTGAGATGGAGTTCCAAGTTCCAATCATGTCCAGCTTCATTGACTATTTTCTTAAGGATTTTGATAAGGGTTTTATTCGAAGCCTCATCTTGATCATTACCTTGTGGGTAATATGGAGTGGAAAAGTGGTATTGGATGGAAAACTTTTGGAATAATTCCTTAACATCTTGATTTTTGAAATGTTTTCCATTATTTGTGATGATAACCTTGGGGATCCCATAGCGGCAAATAAGGAAATTTAGGATGAACTTAGAAATTTGTTTGCCAATAGTGAAGGTGAGGGGTATAGCTGCCACCCACTTAGTGAAGTACTTTGTGGCAGTTATTATGAATTTGTGACCATTGGATGAAGCGGGGTGGATTTTCCATATGAGATCGAGCCCCCATTGAGAGAAGGGCCAAGGAGTAATAAATGGCTGTAGATCTTGAGAGGGTGCATGAATTTTGTCATTGTGTTTCTGACAGGGGATATATTTCTTCACATAGTGATATGCATATTCTTCCATTGTAAGCCAGTAGTATCCCATGTGCAAGACTTTCTTAGCCAAAGTGAGGCCATTTGAGTGTACTCCACAAATACCTTCGTGCAATTCGTGTAGTGCCCATTCAACCTCCTCTTTGTCTACAAACCTTAGGAGGGATCCATCAAAATGCCTTTGAAAGAGGGTGTCACCAAGGATAGTGTATCAGGTGTATCGGTGGATAAAGGTTTGTTGGTGGGTTTTGGTGAGGTGAGGGGGAATAATGTTGTCTCATAGGTAGGCAAAGGTTTCTTGGTACCATAGGGATTTAGGACCAATGAGGACACACACCATTTTTTATTTAGGAACATCATATGCCTCTACTAAGAGTTTCTCGACCAAGAACTCATACTTTTGACTGTTTGTCGACATCTGTAGGAGGGATCCAATTGTAGCCATGGCATTGACAACTCTATTGTTTATTCTAGGAATCTGATCAAACTGAATGAGAGTGAAATGTTGTTTGAGATCTTTGACCATGCTACAATAAGGAAGAAGCTTATCATCCTTTGTTTGGTACTCATCATTGACTTGTTTAATGACAAGTTGGGAATCGCCATAGACCCGTAGCTTAGTGGTCTTCCATTGGATATCCAGGCAAAGTCTAGTGATTAAAGCTTCATACTCTACTATGTTGGTGCATGCAAAGGTGATCTTGTATGACTTGGGAATGCAATCTCCTTGAGGTGTTATTAACAAGATACCTACCCTCGATCCATTTTGTGTGCAAGAACTATCAAAGTACAACTACCATTTTGAAGAGTATTGACAATCATGATGGCGTCATCAGGAAATTTCATTACGAAAGGGTGGTCACCTTGAGGAGAAGCATCAACCAATTGATCTTCTATAACTTGTCCTTTGATGGCTTTCTGATCTACATACTCAATGTCGAATTCACTCAAGAGCATGACCCATTTAGTTGTGCGTCCAATGAGGGAAACTTTAGATAACAAGTATTTCATTGGAATCAATATTTTCTATTAGCTTAGTATTGTTGTTGAGAATATAGTGTTGCAGTTTTGTGTGTGTTGAAGACTAGTGCCAAACAAGCCCGTTATATGGGGGTGTAATTGAGTTCATATCTGACAAGTGTGCAACTGATGTAGTATATAGAATTTTCCTTTCCTTGGTCGTCTATAAGTGCTAGTAATGCCCCTAGTGTCATTGTGGTTTCTGATATGTACAAGAGGAGTGGTTGTCCCAGAGTAGGAGGCATCAAAACTGGAGGGGAATCCGGATATTCTTTTAACTTTTCAAAGGCCTTCTAACATAACCAATCTCATTTGAATTTAGTATCTTTCCTTATGTGGTGTGAAAATGGATGACACTTGTCTGCCAATTGTGCATTGAATCTGTGGATTGACTGAAGTTTCCCTTGGAGGTTGCGGAGTTGTTTGAGTGTCTTAGGAGGAGGCATTTCAATTATAACTTTCACTTTTGCTAGGTCCACTTTTGCGAGAGACTACAAATCCAAGGAGTTTTCCTGATGTAATGCCAAAGACACATTTCTTAGGATTTAGGCACAACTTATATTTCTCAACTCTCTCGAAGATCTTCCTTAAGATTGGGATGTGCTCATCTCTTTTTTTAACTTTCCTAGGAGATCATCCACATAATATTCCATGATGTTGTGCAAAAGGTCATCAAAGATAGTTGTCATTGCTTGTTGATAGGTTGCTCCTGCATTCTTAAGACCAAAGGGCATGAATTGATAGCAAAATGTACCCCATGGTGTAGTGAATGTTGTCCTATGTTGATCTTCTTCAACGATCCTTATCTGATTGTATCTAGAAAACCCATCCATCAAGGAAAGAATCTCATGTTCGGTCGTCAGGTCCAAAATCATGTCTATGTTGGGTAGAGGGAAATCATCTTTGGGACACGCTTTATTAAGGTCTCCGAAGTCTGTGCATATCCTTATGCCCCTAGTGGGTTTGCCGACAAGTACTATGTTAGAGACCCATTCCGAATAATCAATGAGTTTGATGAAACCGACATCCAACATCTTTTGTAATTCTACTTTGACTAGGAGGACAATTTGTGGGTGCATCTTGCATAGATTTTATTTAACTAGTTTGGCATCAGGACAGATAACAAGGTTGTGTACTACCAAGTCAGGGTTGAGGTTTGGCATGTCAGCATATGACCAGTCGATATTGATTTTTGTCTCATCTAAAAAGCTCATGAAAATTTGTCTTTCTTGATCCGTTAGAGACTTGGCTATGAGCACATTTTTTGGAGTGTCTTTTGTACCCAAGTTGATTGTGTCTATCTCCTCAATTAGTAGAGGTGATTTTTCGCGTTGTGGGGAAGCCATGGTAGGGAGGTCAAGTCCCTCATCCTCTAGCACCTAATTTAGGTTTTCACTCGAAGATGTGTCCTTTATTTTTACTTTTTCCATATCTGAAGGTTCCTCAGAAAGGTTTTCACTAGGGGACTTTTCTTTTTTATTTTTATTCTGATTTTTGTGACTAAGAGAATTGACTTGACTACAAAAGTATACTTCTTTGTTAAGATGAATCCCATTGATAGAAGTATGGTCCTCAAGGTCTTGCATGGTAAGTAATGCCAAAAGGGCATCATCATCGGCACATATATCAAGAAAGAGTTGTCCTTGTTGATCCCAGTCAATAAGCTCAAGGTGGAGAATTTTAAGCTCAAATGGAGTGGAAGGGGTGATGGTGTTAATGTGGACATCATCAAATATGTCATCAATATATTTGAAAGGCATTTGGTGGAATTCCTCTTCATTAGATTCTTCAACGTCAGTAGGAGGATTTGTTGGGGCACCAACGATAGTGATCTTAGGTATAGGAGAGTAACCCAAGCCTCTATTGTACTTGTAGGAGATTGGAGAGATGGGTGCCTTTTTGCCTTTTTCTTCAAGTCCAAGACCATATCCTTTATAACCCATCTTGTCTACCATAGTGGATGCCTTTGGATACCTTTTCTTTGGGATATATGCTAGTTCTTCATCTTCCTCTTGGTACAACCAAGAGGTGACATCAGTTTCTAGGCTTTCTTTATCAAGTGGGACTCACTGTTGGAAGGTGGTTTTCTTGCACTTCATAGTGGGTTTGTTTTGTTTCTTTTTTTCCTTTAGCTTTCCATATGACTTTGGAGAAGGCGGAAGTTGACCTACACAGAGAACATTCAAAAGACTGTTCTCTCCATAGCTGTTATCAATGATCTTGACCTTGACCTTGGGTTGAGATGAAAAGGAGGCGACTTTTGAGGGATTAGATGGAGGTGATGGAGTGGGTGAATTGAGAGTACAATGGTAGGGGTGCTTCCCTTCAAGGAGTTTGCAATATTGGAAGGGTTGCGGGTTAGACGGGATGATGATTTCTCTACCATTAAAGGGGAATTTGAGGCATTGGTGATATGTAGATGGAATGAATTGAATTGAGTGGATCCATGGGAAGCCAAGATGGATATTGTATGGGAGGTCAACAAGTGCATCCTTGGATGTGAACATAAGGTGATATTGTGCAGAAATGTTGCCAATACAGACTGGGAATTGGGCTGCATTGATATTGTCTAGGACATAAGATTCTATGAGAGATTGCTCAAGGATCTCTTTGTGGATAGGGGATGTCTCGAGGAGCTCAAGGATGGAGATCTATCCAGGTATTTGTTGAGATGATCAAGGATATTGTAATGACAAGTGGACGATATCGAAGGTTGTGGAGGAGCTCCCTGGATGGTTACTCTTCCTCTGCGAGTGGTGACATTACAGTCATTTTGAGAATTAGAAGGTGCGGCACCTTGATTGACTATTTTATCCTGGGATGGTCGGTTTGAAGTTTTTGGAGGAGGAGCACCTTGGATATTTATTTTGGGTCTATGAGTGGTGGGAGGGGGATCAACTCCTTTGATTGTGATAGTGCTAACAAAAGTGTTGGTGGGTTCTATGCGGCCTACCAAGGAGTCAAAGCTGGATATATAATTGGTATATTCATAATTAATGGTGTGAGATGATGAGGCTTTGTCCTTACCATGTTTAGGAAAAAGGGTCTTGGTACATCCTAATCTTGTCATTCAAGTTACCAGGTTTAGCGATATCAACCTCAATGTCACCTTTGTCGATAAGGTCTTGAATATAGTTCTTGAGCTTCATACACTTGTGTGTATCATGACCATTGATACAATGGTAGTCACAATATTCATTTTCATTATACCAATGGGGTTTAGGTTGATTGGGATAACAAGGGCATGTTATCGGAAAGACAATAGCGCCAACCTTGGCTAGCTTCTAGAAGATGACCTCAATGGGTTCAACAAGTAGAGTGTACTCACATTGGGACTGATTGTTGGGGTAGGGAGATCGACCTTGGATAGAGGGATTGTTGTGGGGTTGAGATTGATTGTGAGAATTGGATTGATTGTGAGGGTTGGATTGATTGTTGAAGAATTTTTTGGTGGTGGTGGGTTTGGGTGGGGAGGCAATGATCTAGACATGCTAATTGGAGTTGGTGACTCCATCATTGACAACATTTTTGTTCTTAGACCAATACTTTGGCTTGTCATTGTAAGAAGAGGAATATTGATTTTTTTTTTGATAATATTTTAAGGTTCCTTCCTCTAGGAGTACACACTCTAAGGCTAATCCTTTCCTAGATATTTCATCAAGGTAATCAAACATTGACAAGTCAAAGGTTTAGACAATTCAGGTACCAAGTTACGTTGAAATAACTCCACTTGGTGTGGTTCTGGTTGTCCCAAGGGAACTTCTTGATGAGATGTCACCACCTCTAGAGGAAGTTGGTGAAAGTTTCTTCGGGCCTTTTCTTTGTATTGCACAAGTCCATAATAGAAGCATCACTCTCAATATTGTATGCATAATGAGACATAGACTTTTCTACTAGGTTTGGAAAATACTTGATGGAGCCATGGGGTAAGGCAAAAAACCAAGAAAGGTCATCCCCACTAAGACTCTTTGGAAAAATTCTTCTACGATAGATGTCGCTATAAGAAACCTCTTGGCATAAGATGTAAAATTTAGGAACATGGTTTCTAGGATCACCCTTGCCTTTGTATTTTACACATTTAGCCATTTCAAACATAGGTGGGTAGGGTACAAATAAGATAGAAGGGTCATAGGGACAGGGAAATATTTCCTCAAAAGTGTAGGGTCTCTTGTTTTTCCCATTCTTAAGATTCTTGATTAGGTCCTTCATGTCCTAAATTTATTTCATGAGATCGGTTTGTGGGTTAGGTACATGAGGGACATAATGACCCATGTTAGAACCCAGGATTTGATTAGATGAAGAAGGAATACCACCACCAATGTATTCATATGAAGAAACATAAGGTTGTGATGTGATTTGAGGACGTGAACCGTAGAGAGTGCTAGCAGGAGGCAAACTTGTGTTGATGTAATTGAAGGAGTTATGAAGAGGTGCAGTCGATCTAGGGGGTTGAGATATGGTTGGATGGGATGTGTTTTGAGGTATGGAAATTGGGGGTAGAGAAGTTGCAGGTGCAGATGTCGCAGGTTGTGGGTGAAGAATGGCATCAACAATGGGTTGATCTATGAGGTCACCTTATAGCGGCCTATCAAGAATAGACCAATCAAATCTTGGGGGCAAGTGTTCCCCTTCAGTGATGAGATGGGCTACACGCCCATTAGGATTATGTTTGAAAAACCTTTCCATCATGCCTTGATTGTAAGGATTGTCGATAAAAGATTGGACACATGGAGAAAGCTCAGGTTGATCAATAATTTGTTCTTCTTGTTGTGGATCTTAATCAAAGTGGTGACTAGTCTCAGGCATCTCATTGCCTTTGACGACCATTTTCTCTTTTTGTGAGCAAGTCAAGACCATGCATGGGTAACCTTGAGGAATAAATTGATAGAAGTTGGTAATAATGATGGGAGGAATTAGAAAGATTTGATTTGAGATTGATTTGATTGGGATGACACCTTAGTCCTTGGATTAAAATTTAGGTAAGAGATAGACAATGTAGACGACAAGCAAGGTGACAACCAAGCTAGGTAAAAATTTAGACCTTATGATATTGATCAAGTCCTCTTCTCCTTAGGGTAGACTAATGTCCCTGAGAAAAAATAAGACAAAGGATAAGGGTTTTGATCAAACCACAATGATAAGACAAAGGTACTTGGGGGAGATTCTTTCCCAAGCACAAAAGACAATTGATTAATTAAGGATGAAGGTCTAAATCCAACTTTTATAAGGTATTACCCCTACAATGAGGTTGATTGATTAGGATGATTTGACTGATTGGATTGGAATTGATTGAAATTGATACATTGTGCTAAGACCTTTAGAGATTAAAAGTGAAAATGATAACTATGAGAGAAAGGAAAGTGGTTGAAGAAAGGGAAAATGTGATGAAATGCAAGGTCACCCTAGATGGAAAAAGACTCAATAATTGATTGGAAGAGAAGGAAAATTGGACAAAGGGATACAACTTCCCCTATTGATAAATTGTGACAAGCCTAACCTCGGATGGAAAGCACATTCTCTCAAAGAATCCTCATCTAACTCATTGTTATAACCATGGAGATAATTTTTGAAATGATGTAAAAAGGTCTTATGTTTCAATAAAAGTTTTCGATTGATGTATAGAAATTTTCAAATCTTGAGGAGTTGTTTGTAACTTGATTTCTTCTTCTTAACTTGATGTTATATGGATTTTAGGGTTCTTGAGAGACTTGGTATTATGATGCATGAGAAAAAATGATTGGAAATTGTAAAGTGGAAATATGAACCCTAGTAATTCCCCACCTAGGAGAGAGAAAGGAAGTCACTAGGATGGTTTTCACTTAGGAGAACTTTACATTCAAAAGAGGGGCTTGAATCCACTAGATCCAAATACAAGAGAGACAAGGATGTGAATTCCAAGTGGATTGCAAGGGTTGAAGTGTGATTTGCCCTCTTTTGTAAATGAGAAAGTTGACTTGTTGACTATGTGGAAAAGAGAGAGAAAATGAGTGAAATGAGGAGCTACCAATTCAGGATCGCGCTGTAACTTTGGATCTGAGATAATTAGACTAATGCGGATCTACCCTACAAATTTGGAGAAAATTCATCAAGATTGTGGCAGGAATAAACATGGTCCTTCACAAAATCCACTAAACGAAAAGGGTTCTTCCGTCTCTACAAATGAAGCCCAAACCTACAATTACAGTTGTGCACCTGCAACCTACAAACATAAAAGAGAGGAAAAGGGGTTGTGGATAGGGGTTTGCCTCAGTCAAACCCTGGTTGAGGAACCAACCTCAAAAGAAAGTAATTCCAAATGCTTGAATGTAAACAATGGAAATGTATACCTTGTAGATCTGCAACTTGTTGATGATGATTGCTTTGCTTCTTGATTGTAATCACAAGTGTATCATGAAATGGCATGTAACATGACAAAACCCTAACACACATACATGCTTGCAAATGAATGTTGTAATATTGCTTTAATGGATGAATGAAGAAGACTTGAATGTTCGAATGCTTTATGATGTATATCTTTGCCTATGCTTTCTTATGATCCACTTCACTTGAATTTCACCTCCTCACAAATGAGAAAACCAACTCCCTTTTATACATGCCTCAGAAGATTGATTCATCTCACCAAAGGTTGACATCGGGAAGATTTGGGATCCCGAAGTGCAGATAGGTTCGGGGGGACCTATCTTGGGGCCACCCTAAAAGGGTGGGATAGGGGCACCACACCCCTATCCTACCCTATCTTGGGGCCCAGAAAGGGTCCCGAGTCTATCTCAGGGCTCAAACAAGAAGGGGTCAAGGGGTGAAAATGCAAAAAAGGGGTCTCAACTAGGAAGGAGGATGCCATCGCCAAGGTGAGGAACTCAAATATGGTTAAAATTGCAGGAGGCACAATTTTATGACACTACATTTAGCCCCCACTTTAGCGGGAGTATGGCTTACACCACTACTATTGGTAAAGTAGAAGAAATAGAGATGAAGATGAGAGATGCAGAGCAAGATCACAAGGAGTATAAGATGTCACTAATATTGAGGAACAAAAAGCCCCCAATCCTAGGATCTTAACTTACTCAAACATATGCAAGAGCACACAAAACAAAAAGGAACAAGATGCACACAAAAAAAAGCGCAAAAGACACACCACAAAAACAAGACACAAGATGACAAACCAACCAGCCGAAGAGACCTCAATACTCAGATGTATCAACAACTAATTAGGACACAAATACCAATGCCATCACATAAACACAAGCAATCACATAAAAGAGAAAAGCTGATAGCATCCATGAACCATCAATAGCAAAACTATGGGTTCATGAGAGGAAGGAGAGAGAGGACATGAATATAGACTTTGGTGATCCATGAGAAGAAAGGCGAACAAGAGAGAAACCATGGACATCTCACCCCTAAAAATAGGTGATCCATGGAGAGAAGGACATGAAAATCTAGCCACCAGAGTCTGTCTGGGTGATCCATGTAAGGGAAGAGAGTGGTAACGCCATTAGTTCCACCCAACCTCAAGCGCACGTGTGTGCAAGTGAGGCTTGAAGTGCCTCATATGATTCTATGCCCGAGTATGCTACAACCTGTATAGAATATATAGTACAAGTGTCAAGAAAGGCATGATATTTTGCTCTAAGAGTCTGTGCTCTGGTTCCGAGAATAAACACCCAGCATAAGAGAAAAGTGGTATCATATCACTCTAAGAGTTTGTTCTCTGGTTCCAAGAATGACCCATTGTACAAGAAAAAAGTGATGACATCTTTCTCTAAGAGGCTTCCCTCTAGTTCCAAGAATGTCTCACTGTACAAGAAAAGTGATGACATCTTTCTCTAAGAGGCCGCATGAGAGAAGTATAGTACAAAGAAGCAGTGTGGGTGCCCCCCCCTTAAGATGTCAACATAGAGTAAGGTTGATGCCTTAAGGAAATAAGAACGAGGATACCTACCTTCATCACAAAGAAGATATATGTTATGCAACAATCCCATAAATCCAAGCAAGAGAGGGAATACTCTTCAAGCAAGGATAAGATAGTTGAAAAGAGATATCTTGTTGTAAGTATAAAGGTGATCCTTGGAGAAGAGATTTTTGTTCAAAAGACATCTACCCAAAAGAGAATTTGTCTTAGAAAAATATAACATCTTCTAAAACAAATAAAAGAAGAGAACAAGAATTCGATCCTTCGTCCTATTGCTAGGTGAAAGAGATTCTTGATGAAGGATGACACACTTTTATCCCTATTGGGGATGGGTGGATTTATTATAGATGTACATTACCAAGTGTGAAAGAGGTTGTACTTAAAAAACTTATAACTCTTGTATAAGAGAGAATCCTTGAGAAAACAACCAACACTTACACACAAGGAGTGACATCAAGTAATAAAACTCACATCATCCACACAATAGGGAAAAGTGGATCCTTAGAAAAAGAGAGAGGGAGAGAGATCATTGCCCCCGAAGTATAGAATTACACAACTTCGAGAGAGAGATTACTCATAAGAGATGTACCGTTTCAAGAAAGGAATACATACTAACCAAGGAGCAGACATGCGCTCGCATGAAGGATAACTCCATTCAAGAAAGGACATCAAGTTACGAATAACACAATAGAAGAGGTAATTTTCAAAGAGAGAGAAAGAAGAAGATTCACAAAATTTCTCCGAGGAGAGATTTTTCACAATAGACATACCGTTTCAAGCAAGGATAATATCCCACTCATGGAACAGACATGCGCTTGCATGAATAAATACTCCATACAAGAAAGGACATCAAGTTTATAAATAATGTACTCCATAGAGAAAATAGTGAAACCTTAGAAAGAGAAAAAGCAATATTCTTGCCCCCCAAGCATAGAGGCAAGAATAAATAGATTATTATGTTGCTCACTAAGTATGATTGTACCTAAAATTGTACCACCATGAATGACAAGGAGACCCCAATAAGTAGGCTAACTATGTCACATAGCAAGGAGAAACATAATAGAAAACTTGAATGTTATTTTAAATGATCATGATGAATATGCTATTCATCGTCAGATTTTATTTTTAACATGTCTGAATCAATTTCAAGATTTGTGTTAAGAGAAAAATTTGGAATATGAAATACAAGCATCTTAGACTTTCTGGAAAAGGTAGGAGTGAAATCTAGGGACCCCCAATCATCCTGTAAGAGTTCTTGTTTAGGAACTTCTTTGGTAGGAGATTGTGTATTTGAGTGAATTGAAGAGAGGATTGTAGGAACTAAGAAAGCATATGATACTTCACTTATGTTCTCATCAACTACCTCATTAGTATATGTGTAAGACACAACATGATAATGAAGAAGATTTTTTGGTTTCGTAGGAACATGAATGGATTGATTTGATTTTTGTTATGCTCTTGATTTTTGGGAGAGAGAGCATTATGATGAGAAATAATATCATCCTCTTGTTCTAAGGCATCTTTATGTTCAAGACACTCATTAGAAAAAGGACTATATGAATTCTTCATCTTTAGAGAGAAGATCATGAAAAGAAGGTACAATATCACTAGGATAAGTAGCCGTAATATTATCCCCTTGCACCAAATAATCCTTATGAGGGAGGTAATTTTTAGGAGAAGAAGGAACATAATTCTCCAAAGATTCATCTTTAGGAGGGAGATCTTTGAAATAAGTGTCCATATTCCCTTTTTGCACCAATGTGCCCTTATTAATGAGATTAATGTTGGGAGAGGGTAAATCATAGCTATGGATGAAAGGGAGAACTAAATTATCATCATATGCATGAAAGGGAACATCATGAACATCTTTAATGTAACTCAAAATTGAATTAACAAAATAAGATAGTAACTCCATATGCACTTATGATCAAACAAGAAACTCATATGTCATTTAACCATAATAATGTTCACCCCATACATGCATAGAAAATTGAATAAAGGAGGGAAAATGGAATTTGAATTGCAGATTTGAAATTTGAATTTCAAACTATGAAATTTGAATTTAAAAATATGAAATTTGAATTTGTGTTCGACCTTAGAGGGTGTTAAAATTGATAAAGTACACCAATTTTCTGGATGTGAGCAGAAAAATACAGTCAATTTTGTCCCCCCAAAATTTCAAGAAAAAAGTCAAGTACCGTGACGAAAATGCACACGGTCTGACCAACTTTTTTTAAAAAAATTCAGGGATGATAGAAATTATGATTTTAATGTGGAATCCTAAAAAACAGTCGATTTCGAGATGTCTAGATTGGTCAAACTTGCAGTCAAAGGTCGAAAATAGAAGAATCTTAAAAATTAGGGTTTTATGATTTAACCACTGAATTTTCAAAATAAAGAGACAGTTTTGAATTGTAATTTTGAAATAGAAATCAGATCTGAAACAAGCAATTAAAATATTACACTTCACAAGCTTAATTTCCTCAAAATGAAAAATTAGGGTTTTTATGCAATTAACCGCTAAAATTTGTAAAAAGATCAAACTTGGAAATGAAATTTTGAAATTCAAATTGCAATTATTCAGATCTAACAAATAAGAAATTGGAATTAAGATGTAGGACGTCGGGTTCACCAAAATGTAAAGTGGAAAATTGAACCCTAGTGACTCCCCACCTAGGAGAGAGAAACGAAGTCAATAGGATGGTTTTCACTTGGGAGAAATTTACATTCAAAAGAGGGGCTTGAATCCACTAGATCCAAATCCAAGAGAGACAAGGATGTGAATTCCAAGAGGATTGCAAGGGTTGAATTGTGATTTTCCCTCTTTTGTAAATGAGAAAGTTGACTTGTTGACTGTGGAAAAGAGAGAGAAAATGAGTGAAATGGGGAGCTACCGATTCGGGATCGTGTTGTAACTTTGAATATGAGATAATTAGATTGATGCGGATTTTCCCTGTAAATTTGGAGAAAATTCGTCAGGACCGTGGTGGGAATGTACATGGTCATCCACAAAATCTGCGAAACAAAAAGGGTTCTTTCATCTTTGCAAATGAATCCTGAACCTGCAATTACATATGCACACCTACAACCTACACACACAAAAGAGAGGAAAAGAGGTTGTGGATAGGGGTTTGCCTCAGTCAAACCTCAATTGAGGAATCAACCTTGAAAGAAAGTAACTGCAAATGCTTGAATGTAAACAATGGAAATGTGTACCTTGTAGATCTGCAACTTGTTGATGATGATTGCTTTGTTTCTTGAATGTAATCACAAGTGTTGCATGAAATGGCATATAACATGACAAAACCCTAACACACATACATGCTTGCAAATGAATGTTGTAATATTGCTCCAATGGATGAATGAAGAAGACTTGAATGCTCGTATGCTTGATAACGTATATCTTCGCCTATGCTTGCTTATGATCCACTTCATTTGAATTTCACCTCCTCACAAATGAGAAAACCAACTCCCTTTTATACATGCCTCAGAAGATTAATTCATCTCACTAAAGGCCGACATCGGGGAGATTTGGGATCCCGAAGTGCAGATAGGGTCGGGGGGACCTATCTTGGGGCCACCCTAAGAGGGTGGGACATGGGTGCCATGCCCCTGTCCTGCCCTATCTTGGGGCCCAGATAGGGTCCTGAGGCTATCTCAGGGCTCAAATAGGGAGGGGTCAAGGGGTGAAAATGCAGAAAGGGGTCTCGCCTAGGAAGGAGGATGTCATCACCAAGGTGAGGACCTCAAATGTGGTTAAAATTGCAAGAGGCACAATTTTATGACATTATAGAAATGTGGACAGAGCGAAGACATCAAAGTAGGGTAGAGACACTGAAACAGTGAAGGTGAAGACATTGAAACTCATAATTACCAAGGTGAAGACACTGAAGGACAAATTTGATAGTTTGAATTGGAATTTTTGATCGGGTGTTGGTCAAATTTGGTCAATTTGGGAAAATGTATGATTGTTGACTATTCTTGGCAAGAAAACATCAGATAATGAATACACATTAGCCAAGGGCAATGCTTGATAACGAGTGTAAAAGTGATTGGGGGCCTATATTAGCCCAAAAAATTTTTACAGGTACTGCACAAAATGAAGACACGCATTAGTCATACAAATTAGGGTGGAAAGTGGAAACCATTTGATTGGCCTCTCGCACAAAGTGATACCTCAAACAGGGAGACAAATAGAGATTTTGGTAGCACTGGCTCCCACTTACAGTGCATTCACTTCTCGAGCATACTAGATTCTATTACCTCAAAGATTCAAAGACTCGAAGATATATTATACGAAAATTCTTGTCTCATCTTGAGTGGGTACATGAGAGGTATCTTCGGGGTACGATCTGCATCCCCTGCACCATCAAATGTGGTATTTTGGGCTACTACAACAAGGTTCTTAGTGTAATTCTGAGGGATCATCAATCGAACAATGGATTCTTGAAGCAAGACACTTAAAGCTTTAATTAAGCTTATTGGTGCAGAGGGGACCTCCACATACGTCGAATTCACTCAACATTTCAACTGCCTGATTGAAATATTTATATAGCAGCTTGAAAAACTCACTCAAGATCAAGATGAGAGAGTCGATATCCCTGACGTGTCCCAATTCAAACTACCCTTGTGAGGTGATGAAATCCCCAATCAAGAATAACCCTCAACTACAAAAGAAAAATGCGGGTGTTGTCAATCACCTTTCTCATCACCCAAGGTCCGTGAAGGCGAAGGGAGACGATAATAGGTGTGACAGTGGGTCCACCCTACACGAGTGCAAGCACACCAAACACAAAAAACATATATTAATTTTAGTCCCACAAGATAAAGTTTTCTAATCTAGAAACGCAACAAAAAACAAACTAATACTAGTGAGAAAAATGAAGTCTTTGACCAATGAGCTGCAAAAATAGGTTAATAGTTTGAAAATTTGTCTTGGACACATGAAGGAAAACCTACAAAACTCAGATTCGATCAACAACTGAAAATATCTACTAGCCCCGCCGCATACGCCGAAGCACAGGCACATACGTCAAACGTCTGCATAGACGTCGAACATCTGCATAGGCGTCGATGTAGGCCTAAACTACAAACTTAAGGAGTAGAAGTAGGAAATTTGAAAATTTAAATTTGAAAAATTGATAATAAATTTATTACCTTCGGAGATGATATTCTATGGTGCAGACGTTATTCATCCATGCATACGTTATTCATCTACGCAGACGTGAAAACACTAAAACAAAAAACTGTTAAAAGCAGACAATTCAAATTTTTAAATTTTTAAATAAGGCAGGAAATTGGGCTCAACAAAGACGTCGAATGAGAGCACAAACGTTGATCATTTGCATAGATGTTGATGCATCGATTAACCCAAAAATCAACAAGTTAGTCTAAAATTTGTAATTTTTGCTAAAACCTGAAACCTAAAAGAGCTAACTTACCATTTTTGTGCTTTTAGATGATTTTTTATTGTTTATGTGTTTTTTGATTAATAATAATGCCAAAAAGAGCTCAAAAAGTGTCAAAAGACACTAAAAAGTGGAGATGTCAATTAAAAAAATGCAGATGTCAAATTATAAAACTTGCAATAAAACTAGGAAAAATTTCAAATTTCTAAGCGAAGATGTCAATTTAAGGCTGAGATGTTGAAAAAGCAACTGTGGAGATGCTGATTTGCAGACTGAGACGTTGAAGCAGAAACTTGTAGCTAAAAACTAGAAACAAGCTCACAAAACGATTAGTAACCAGGACATGGGTCCCACCGGGCATGCCAAAATGAACCAAGGGGAATCAAGGAAATGGTGAGAAGGTTAGTTTAAATCCAAATAAACATAAACATTCAAATAAAACACAAAACAACCTTATACCTTCGCAATGAAGCCACTTGTTCCTCTGATTGGACCTTGGATGAAGTTGAGAATGCACCCCTCAACTTGTTTGGATTGGTCCCAAATGGATTTGTGGATTGCTCTCCACAACACAACAATAATGATGATGGCTAGATGGATGAGTCTATGGATAATGAGAATAACTAAGTATGGAAGCCTAAATTCATTATAATGAGGATTCTATGAAGATGGTTCTATCTCTATTCTAACAACATAAGATTGCACAAATGATGGATGATGGAATGAGGGGAGGAGACCCTGATTTATAGATTTGAGAGGATGAAAATGGAGGGCCAAGATTGATTTGGAATGAAGGGTGAGGATTGAAGGAAAATGGTGAAGGGATTGAGAGGACAAGGTGTGGGATCTAAAAGATTTTCCATAAAGGCATTTCTTGTCTCCACATGCCTAGAGGTACATGGGGAAGAAATCCCCAAGTACATTGGGAGAATAAAAAGGAATTTAAAATTCCTTGGAAGAGGACAAGAGAATTAAAAATTCTCAAATAATGGATTGCATGGGAGAAAGAGGAGAGGAAAGGAATTAAAAATTCCTTGGGAAGTGAGGGAGCATGGGGAAAAGAAAGATTTTGAAATCCTTGAAATGACCAAAGTTGGTGCATTTAAGGTTTGGAAGGTGACAGGAGACAAGCCATTTATGGAAAGAGGTTGACTTGCTCCTAAACATGGTGATTAGGATTGTGCAAATGATTAAGAGGGGGGATTATGTGGATTAATGAGAGATAAGAGAGCAAGTGGGAAAGTTAGGAGGATTTAATAAGAGGAGAGAGAATGAGTGGAGGAATTTAAAATTGAGGAATAATGATAATTATGCTTCTAGAAGAATTAATTAGGCTAAGTGAGGATTAAAAGAAATGATTTGTAGGAATCACTTTGGTCAAGTTAATTAATTAAAATTAATTAACTAAGTGGGATTTAGAAGAATTAATGATTTGAGTGACTTTTAGAAAAATAGAGGAATAATTAGATTATTTGATAAATCAATTATTGGACTATAGTGACAGGATTAATTCTGAGAAGAATGAGAATAACATAATTAAACAAATTAACTATGTAGAAAGGATAAATTAATTAAATATTTAATTTAATTAATTTTAGACATCTACACATTGTGTCACCAATTGAAGGTATAATAAATTTAGCTAATCATTTCAATTCAGATCTAGCCTCTTCCCTCAAAAGGAGCACTTTACCCTTCCATAGCATTTCAATTTTAATTTTAATTATAAGGTTAATCCAAGCTCAAGGTTTGACTTAGGCAAACCTCTATCCATGTTATCTTTTCTCTTCTTTTGTGTGTGTAGGTGATAGGCTTAGGAGCTATAAATTTGGAATTAGGTGGAGTAGATAGAGACAATCAAATCTGGCTATTCCAAGCACAAAAAGCAGAGGATGAATTCATTCCACACTGTTTTACCTAAAAAAATTCCCATGAAACTTTTGGGGTAGATTTTGGGCATCATTTTGGTTTCAGAACAATTAATTTAATTAGCATATGAAATTACAAGGAAAGAATCACCTAGAGCTCCATTGTCTTAGGAAAAATTCAATCCCAGCTCCATTGTATCACTTTTTAGGCTCAATTTCCAATCAAATTTGCAACTATCTGTTTATGTTAAATTACTTCAATTTTCTATCTTTAGCCCTATATCTAGCATTCATCTTTGACCTTTATAGTATCCAATTCAACCCCCAAAATAAAGAGTATTGGAATCTCATTAGCATTCACCCCTTTACATAAATTTGAGGTTGAATGTATTGATCTCACTCCTCTCCAATGTAAAGTTTGACAAATTGATTTATTTTGCGTGCCTAAGCTTATAAACCCTATTTTTCACCTATTACATTCTGTTGAACCTGACTCTTCTTACACTTTCATATTTATTATTTTTTAGTTTTAGATCTTATTTTTGTATGTAATTCTCATATTTAGATGTATTCATTCATGATTTATGTACTTGCATTAGTAAAATAATAATAATAAATTATATATTGTTATCTCTTTTATTGTGCATTTTCTATGTCATTTGAAAATTGTTTTCATTTAGCTACTTTAATTATGCATAGATATAAAAGTTTCTTAGACCTTCTTACAACCCTTGACCCCTCTCCTAAAGATACTCCTATTCATAAAGACATTTTGAGGCAAGAGGATGATTATAGTAACACCTTTATTAATGCTCTCCCTTCTAAGGATGATGCATTGATAAATAATGTTTGTCCCTCTCCCAGAATTGGTCCCACCCATGAGGACATATTGGCTCAAGAAGAGACTATCAACACTTCATTCAAAGCTCTCCCTTCCAAGGATGAAGCTTTGAAGAATGATGTTCATCCTTCTCCTAGAATGTACCTCCATCGCGAGGATCATTTGGTGCAAGCAGATGATATTGTGGCTATCTTTCCCAATGATATCATACCTTCTTTTCATTTCAACAATCTTCCCTATAGAGATGAAGAATTAATGAGTTAATGTCTTGACAAAATTGCAAATCAAAGGAATGAGGAATTCAAAGGAAAATACAATAAGAAGGCTTATTATGTTAAAGAAGATGAAAATATTTTTTATGATGAATCTATTTACGAAGAGGAAAGTGAGTGTTTTTTCTTCTTTGTAAAGGAAGAATCTTGTTCTTCTAACCCTGATAAAATTATGAAGGAGAAAGCTCTGGAAGATGTCGTTAAAACATAAGGTATTGTTGTATCTTCTTTTCATGCTAGAAGAGATAAAGATGAATGTATTTGGATGCTCAAATAACAATTGGTGATAAGAGTAAGTTTGTAAAGCTTGAAAATTTTGATGGAGGAGCTGTTAGATTTGAAGATGATCAAATAGATAATATAGTTGGAATTGGTTCAATTAGCTTTGATGGTATACATAATATTGACAATGTTTTCTATGTTAAAGGCTTGAATAATAATCTCTTGAGTGTTGGTCAAATGCCTGGAAATGGATATAATCTTGTTTTTAGGATGATGGATGTGAGATCCAAAGAGGTCCAGAACCCTAATTGTAGTAGGAAAAAGCACATATGGAAAAGTATATCAATTGAAGACCATTGGCAGATATTTCCCGATGGCATAGATTACTGAAAGTTGGCTATGGAATCGAAGGATGTGTCACCTTAATTTTGATAATCTAGTGAGGTTTAGTTCAACTCAAGTTGTGAGAGATTTTTTGAAGATCACTAAGCCTACTAATGCTATGTGCAAAGAATGTCAAGTTGGAAAACAAACAAGGAGAACTTTCAAAGTTAAGGAACAATCTTCTAATAGACCGTTGGAGTTTTATTGCACATTGATCTTTGTGGACCTACCAGAACTAGAAGTCAACAAGGTGATAGGTATTTTCTAAAGCAAGTATTTCAAAAAGGTACTACTAACAATAACCTATATTTTAATGTTGTAGAAAATGACATCTTGATTGTAGTTGTTTATGTGGATGATACAATCATTGGAGGAAATGATGGTATGTGCAAGAAGTTTTTTGATGAGATGCAAGAAGATTTTGAAACGTCTATGATTGGGGAGATGAATTTCTTTCTCAGTTTACAAGTTAATCAATAGGATAATGGTATATTTATTTCACAATCTAAGTATGCTAAGAAAATGTTGAATAAGTTTGGAATGGAGAATGCTAAACTTGTATGTACTCCTCTGGCCACTGGTAGTAAGTTGAGAAAAGATGTTGAATCATTGAAAACTAATCAAAGCATTTATAGATTTATGATTGGAGGTTTATTGTATCTGACTGATAGTAGATCGTATATCATGCATGTCAATTTGTCTTGTGGCTAGATTTCAGCAAGACCCTAGAGAGACACATGTTGTTGTTGTGAAAAGAATTTTTAGATACTTGAAAGGAGCAAAAGACTATGGTCTATGGTATCCTAAAATGTCTAATTCCACTTTGATTGTCTACACAGATGCAGATTGGGCTAGTTGTGTGGATGACAGGAAAAGTACTAGTGGGGGTGCATTTTTTCTTGGACCTCGATTGGTTGCTTGGTCAAGTAAGAAACATGATTCATTGTCTCTATCTACTGCTAAAGATGAGCATATTATTGTTGCTACTTAATGTACTCTGGTATTATGGATGAAACAAACTTTGAAGGAAATTAGAAAATTATTTGATGAACCTATTTCTATCTTCTGTGACAACACCAATGCAATAAACATTTCTAAGAATCCAATACTGCATTCAAGGATGAAACATATTTCAATTCAATATCACTTCTTGAGAGAGAATTTTTTGGAGAATGAAGTAAAGCTTGATTATGTGCCTACAAAGAAACAAATTGCTAACATAATTACTAAAGAACTTGCTAAAGATACTTTTGAGTATCTCAGAGAGAAATTGGGGATTATTGCCCCTCCTTTTTTGAACTAAATGCATATAGAGATGCATAGGTCCAGTGAACTTCATGAATACTATTATTTTGAACTAATGACTTGGTGCTACCTCTTAGGGGGAGCTTTATGCAGTTGTAAGTTTTCTAAAGAATTGAACATAATGAACTAAGAGGTTTTGTATCTAATCCTTTGTCCTTGATGAAAAATGGGGGGAGAATGAGAAGATGAGATGTCTGGCAAAGGGAATGGACTATTTTATTTTTTTTTGAGGATTTTGGTATGAAAACTATTGTTATTGTCGTTTATGTGCTGCCATTAGTGACAAAGGGGGATATTATTGCAAGTTTGATCAAAATGAGCCAATTATGTGTTGTCATTGATGTCAACATGTTTTGGTTGTCATTAGTGACTGATTGGTATAAGTAATGATGAGTTCTTTGTGTAGTTGTGTTGAATGTTTTGCTTCACATATCTCTTGTGTTGCATATCTATCATTACGATTTTGATATGTTGTCAAGTTATGTTTAAAAATCATTTATTTTGGATTTGGTGCTTCAGATTGTTGTGAAAAGGAAGATGTGTTTACTAGTATGTTCGACATTGTTTGACAATGTTTCTGTATGAAATTCATGCTCCACATTTATCTGCTTTATGGTTTCTAGCATTATGTTTTTGGAATTAAGTTATCAATACCCTTAGATTCATTCTATTCAATTGGCATATGTTCTTGGGCTTCGACAACATGATTTTCAAGTTCAATGGTGTGTTACTCTTGGTTTGGCCAACCTCGAGTGTTTACACTTCATATTGTTGCTCCAATGATTATGAACTATTGTATAATGTGTTTGATGATTATTTTGGTCCCAATTAAGATGTGTTGTGGTCCACTCTACATTCTTTTCCATTGCGAGAATGTTTTTGATTAAGGTAAAAGAAGGTTTTGAAGGAGCCCCGAAACCCTTTACAAGCAGAACTTAAACAACAAAAGCAACAAGAAACAAAAAAGAACAGACCAACGAAAAACCAGTAGAAAACTAAAGAAAACCAGAAAAAGCCCCACAAAGCCAGCAGGCCATCCAAAGTCTAGAAGAGATACTAGTTGATTTTTTCCAGAGCTTTTGCTAGAGTGTTACTAATTTCGTGCAGCTCTTTGATGTTATCCCTGAGATTAGGGAGATCCTTTGCAGAAGCAGCCACAACTTTCTTGACACTAGCCCTGGTCCTCTTCGCAGTGCCACCCACCAGAGTAGCATCACCACTACCAGTCTGGATGGTCTCTTCATCCAAGTCAAGTTCCACAATTGGTTTTGGAGAGCAGGTTTGATCAAAGACCTTAGCGATATCCTCTAGGTTTTTAATGACAGCAGAAAGGAAACTCGGGATAGTGCCCATAAGATTTTTCATCGCTTCCTTCCCATCTTCCAACGATTTAACCTTATCCTCCATATTCTACTTCCAGTTTATCTTCTCTCTGTTTTCATCCTCCCTCTTCTCATCCATATTTTTCCCCTTTTTTTCCAGGTTCTTCAGGAGCTCATAGGTCCATCTGTCATAATCCATTCTCACCTCAGAGAGTTTCTTGAGGTTATCCAAGATTAGCCCTTTACCCACACTTTCCTTATCCTCACTAACCCTGTCCTGAGTCAGGTCCTTCTCAGAATCTTTGTTCGTTTCCCTCTCGGAATTCACATCAGTTTCCTCGTTATCCTTGAAATCCACTTCCTCCATCGGATGGTTGTTGTCCTTACCAGGGCAATCACTGAGGATAGGGCTTTCATGACCAGGTTCATTATCACCACTTTCTTCCTCATTACCCAGCTCCTCATCTTTCCAGCTGTCTTCACCGTTGGAGTCGTCTGTCTCCATTCCACTGCTTTCCTTTTCAATTTCCTCTATTTCCAACCCAGGGGCACTTTTCCTTTTTTTGCTAGAGGACACCTTCTCCTTGCTGGAGTCTCCTTCTTCCATCTTTCTCTTACCCGGAGAGGCAGAAATTCTCTTATTTTCCAGCAGGGTGAGGGTTTTGCAATACTCATAGATGAGCAGCAAAAGCTCGCAGTGGAGAATCGGATTGAAAGGGTTATTCCTATGTTTATTGAGGGACCTGGAAAGAGACCTAAAAAGGTAGTAGGGCAGGGATACCTTTTTGTCGTGTCTGAAATGGTTTAAGAGAATGAAATGGTAGGTGTGGGCCCTAGAGAAATGACCTTCAACCATGATGTATTCCATAATTGCATTCAAAACCCAACCCCACAGTTTCTTGATGTTTGCAGCTTCGTAGTAGCCCCCAGTAGCTTTGTCAATTTTAACCCTTTCTTTCTCTTTCCGTGGGAACAGATTGACCGCGTTGTTGGAGACTTTAAGGTCTCGAAAGAAATTAAGCCCAGTGTGGGGCATTCTAGTTACAGTAGATATGAGCCCAACGTCTAGCTTAAACTTAACTCCATAGATTTTAAAAGAGCCATTAGACCAGTTTTCAGAAATCTTGGAAACGATGAGGTTAACCCTACCTTTGTCATAGTCCATGAGCTTCTCCATGAAGCTGGTGAGAGAACCCTTTTCCAGTTTTGCCCAGACTTTTGGCATCGCTTTCCAAGTCGATGTATTATCTGGTTCCTCCCGCCTCAGGTCACCTCCCATCTTCGGATTTAGGCTATCTGCTCTATTTCTCTGCAAACTAATTCCTTCATTCCCAAAGTTGCTTAAGATTTTGAACCTGGTTACCCACAAAGCGTGCGGTAAATTATTAAAGATTGTTGGAGATCTGTCGCTTTACCAAGTAATGATGACCTTTCCAACAAGGCATAAATAATTCTTTTTACCTGTCATGATTAAATTGACATTCTCTCCCCATATAACGGTCCTTTCTAAGGAACTCTTTAATGTTTAAATTGAGATCCTCCTCCTACCAAATTGATTGGGAGTCAGAGTTAACTCCTATATTCGCTAAACTATTTCTCTCTCTGAAGGCATGTTGAATAATAATTTCTTTAAAACTTGCAATGATCTCCCTAGCTTTCATGATGATATTTTCAATTGACCAAGAGGGCTCCGACTCCCCCTTTAAACACTTAATAATATTAATTGAATCTCCCTCAAGCCATAATTTATCATAATTAATATTTTTGGCTAAAATTAAGGTGTTCAGGGCGGCAAAGACTTCAGCAAAATGGCTAGTTTGATTCCCCAGAGGACCAGCCACCGCCTTTAAACAACTTCCAGCAAAATTCCTGACAATGCCCCCATATCCAGCTTTACCCAGATTCCCTTTAGAGGCCCCATCAAAGTTAGCCTTAATCCACCCCTGAGGAGGAAAACACCAGATGAGATCTTCTCTTCCAGTTTCCTTGCTGGTAGTAGTGGTAGAGAGGTTCCACCTATCTTTGAAGTCATCTTTAGCTACAGGTTCATGATTAGTGCCATAGAGGCATTAAAAAATACTCCTAAAATTTTTATCTGCCACCACTTCAGGAATAGCCCTTTTATCCCTAAAAATCCTATTGTTACGCTCTTTCCAAATATTCCATATAACAATCGGCAGAGTGATTCTCCAAGTCTCCACAATTTTAGGATTAGAATTAGGGTATTGTCATTGCTGCTAGGAGTCCCCAAGGGAGTTCGAGAAAACCCAGCTCAGGTTCCACCTGCTCAAGATGATTTTCCAGATATCCTGACTAAAAGTGAATTGATTGAGAATATGGCAAGCCGTCTCTTCTTCCCTACAACAAAGAGAACACCTATTAGGAAAAATAAAACCTCTTTTATGAAGGTTGTCCAAGGTTAAAACCTTATTTTGGATGAAAATCCAAAAGAAGATATTAACATTTGGAACTAACTTCTTGTTCTAAACTTTAGCCCAGATGGGAATTTCTTCCACCGGATCATTATGAATTGCCACAGCTGAGGAAACAGAATATTTCCCATCCAGGGTTTCCCTCCATATCAATCTGTCATCTTTGTTGTCTCTAGGGATTTTAGCAGAGAGAGCTATTTGAAGGAACTTGAGCCCCGAGCACTGTTGGCTAAAATCAATCCAGTTCCCATTTCTCCAGTAATCTCTGACCAACTCACCAAACCTGCTTTTGAACCAGTCTTTCCAATCTTTAAGGATTGGAATTTCCTCCAGAGGTTTATCCAGAATCCATCTATCTTCCCAAAATCTTATTCTCCTCCCGTCCCCAAGGTTCTAGGTTCTACCAGCAACAACCCAACTTTTAGCAGATTGAACAACATTCCATATAGCTGATCCTTCAACAATGAAAGAATTATCAAGGAATTCTTCCTCAGAGGGTTGCATATAGAGATATTTGTTTTTCCAGATTGAGTTCCATTCTCTTTCCTCCCCTTTCAGTCTCCATATTTGTTTGGCTAATAAAGCTTTATTCATAGAACCAATGTTCCTTAAGCCCAACCCACCTGAGGCCTTAGGGGAACAAATTTTATTCCAGGCAATAAGGGGTAATCTATTTTTGACTTCCACCCCCGACCAAAGGAACTTTTTTTGGTTTCTTTCAATGGCTTTTGCAAACTTTGAGGGAATTTTGAACAGACTGAGAGCATAAACATGAAGATTTTGGAGAGTGGGTTTGAGCAAAGTAATTTTCCCCGCTTGACTAAGGGAAACCCCTTTCCAACCAACAAGTTTCAAGTTGAGTCTGTCTATCAGCTTATTCCAAAAAGAATCCTCGGGCTTGAGACACAGAGGAAGCCCCAAATAAGTAGAGGGAAGATCAAAAATATTGCAGCCAAGAATCCTTCCAATCCTTAGTTGCCTTTGGACCAGGGTATTGATGAAGAACAAAGAACTTTTATCCCAGTTGATTTTTTGGCCAGAGGCAGATTCATAAGTCTTTAGAATATTCTTCATGTTTTTAGCTTCCCCCATGGTAATAGAGTCATCAACGAATTCTTCATGAGAACAAACTACATTGGAGGAAGAAGGTTTCAAACCCTTAAGATTGCCATCTTCCAGATTTTTAAGAATAAATCTGCCCAGGCATTCAGCTAGAATAGTGAACAGGATAGGGGATATAGGGTCCCCCTGTCTAAGAACTCTAGAGCTTTTGAAGAAACTGGATGGGGAACCACTGAAAATAACAATAAAGGAGGAATTTTCCATGAGTTGAGAATAGAGCTGAATAACTTTGTCACCAAAACCAAACGCTTTCATGATCCTAAGGAGAAGCTGTCAGTTCACTCTATCAAAAGCTTTAGCCATGTCTAACTTTAGGAAGAAGCCCTGGTTATTCGCCACTTTCAGGGAGTGGATATTTTCATGAACGGATATGATGGAGTCCAAAATCTATCTTCCGGGGACAAAGCCATTATGTTGGATAGAGATAATCCTAGGAAGAATTTCCAACAACCTGGAAGTTAGAACCTTGGATAAAATCTTGTAAACATAGTTACACAAGCTAATAGGTCTAAACTTGTTGAGAGAATCATCTCCGGGGATCTTTGGGATAAGGAAAATGAAGGTGGCATTTAGTTCCTTAAGGAGTCTTCTAGAGCCAAAGAATTCTTTGACACCATTACAGATGTCAGCCTCCACTATGTGCCAAAAATTTTGGAAGAAGAACATAGGGAAGCCATCTGGTCCAGGGGATTTGTCACCCTGAAAGGAGAACACCACCTTTTTGATTTCTAGATTAGAGGGAATATGGGATAAAAGGTTGTTATCAGCTTCCGTTAGGATTGAAGGAATAGCTTGCAAAAGGGTGTTTTGATTGTTGAAATCCAGGTTATCCACATCTCCCAGCAAGGTGCTAAAATGCTCGAGAGCTTCCTTTTTGATATCACTATCCTCTGTTAGGATGCATTTATTGTAGGATAATCTAGCTATTCTATTAGCTACCCTATGCTTGAGAGAAGTTAAGTGAAAGAACCGGGTGTTTTTATCTCCTTCCTTCAGGAACAAGGCTCTGGATCTTGGTCTCCAGAACGTCTCTTCATTGGAAATGATGGTGTGGTATTTGGATAAAAGATCATTTTCGGCCATCCTAAGATCTTCAGACAATCCAACCTCTTGGATTCTATCCCGAACCTCCTTTATTTCAGCTTTGACTTGAATTTTGCTCTTGAATATGTCACCAAAAATCTCTTTGTTCCAAATTTTAATTTTAGCCTTTAGGATGTTGAGCTTTTTGGCAATTCTAAAAAGAGTCGTACCCTCCACTTCAGAATTCCACCATTCAGTAATACGAGCTTCCAGAGAAGGATGGGAAAGCCAAGCTTTTTCAAATCTGAAAGGGAAGTTTCTCTTGGCCGAAAAAGAGTTGGCAGTAAAGGAGATGGGGTAATGGTCAAACCCAATTTTGATAATAGAAGAAGGGAGTAGCTATACTTAAAAAACCAGTCAGGGCTTAACTTGAATCAGATTAGCTCTGGTTCTTCTATTGGTCCAGGTGTAACTGATACCCTGGAGATCCACATTAATGAGAGCTTGATCATTTATGAAATCCATAAGGTCTTGTTTCCCATCAAGTTGTAAAGGGATACCTCCCATCTTCTCTTCCTCTTTGAGTGGAGTATTGAAATCTCACATAATAATCCAGCTTTGATCAATAAACTTAAGTCTGTCGACTGCAAGGTTGTTCCAATATTTAACTCTCCCAGTTTTGGTGTTAGGTGCGTAGACATTAGATAACACCCAAACAAAGTTGTCCTTAATATGCTCAAGATAAATAGAGTTCCTATTAAAAACAGAGATGATTTCCTTACCTATTATAGTTTTTTGGTTCCAAAAAATCGCAGTTCCTCCAGAAGCTCCCTCTGAGTTAGATCCTATGACCCCATTTCCCTTGAAAATTCTAATCTTTTCAACTTTTTCCTTAGACATCTTGGTTTCCTATACAAGGACCACATCTGGTTTATGATCTCTAATGATGTTTCGCAACACATCCTACTTATGAGGGGTGTTCAGCCGTCTGATATTCCAGGATATTATCTTCATACTTTAACCGGGGATAGGGCTGACTCAATGGAACACTGTGTTCCATCAGCACGGTTCTTCCAACTTTCCTGTTCCCTTTGATGTTTTAGGGATGGCCTTCCCTGCTTTTTGTTCTGACTTCCAACATCTGCCTTTTTCTTGATCTTGCTTCTAGTTGAGATTCCTCCATTAAGTTCCTCCTTGTTCATTTTTCCTTCTCTCGAACCGAGAATCCAGAGATTCCCATCTAGCATATCCACACTTTGAGAAGGGGTTTTACATAGAAGTGGCTTTGGGATTCCATTAGTTAAAAGCAATAAGGGCTCAATGTCAGAAGGGTCTTGAGCTTCATTAAAGTTTTCCTCGACCAATTTTGAGAATGATGAGGCTGGAATGGTTTCTTCCTTCTCTTGACTAACAGATCTAGCCTCCTAGTCCGGGATGGCTTCTTCCTTCTCCTGATTGACAGATCCAACCTCCTGGTCCTCTGGGTTATTTTTATTGTTCAACTCAATACCTTGCTATACTTCTTTAGAGCTCTCTGGTTGGTTGTTAGAGCAGACACAGTCTTGTTTATCATTACTACTATTCCCAATCCTCCTGACTTCATTTGCTAAATCCGTTACATCCTTATTTTGGTTACACTCAGTTGATGGGTCTCCTTTTTTATTTACCATTTGCCAAATCTTTTTATTCTTGATGTTGCTATTGGTCTTGCTTTCCTTGCTTTTCTTGAGCGGACATGATTTTGCCCAATGCCCCGATTTTTTGCAGTGGAAACAGGCAAACGAAAGAGATTCGTATTCAATAGCTTGGGACCATTTTCCAAGTTTAGATATCATTTCTATGGATTGAGGCATATCCGTCATTTGATTAACATTTATGCAAATACGAGCAAAGACTAACCTTGATTTATCCGCCGTCATCGAGTCAATCGTTAGGAGTTCTCCATAGGATTTCACAATACCCTTGAAAACTTCCTCATTCCAGTATTCCAGCGGGAGACCTGGGAGATGCATCCAAACTGGCGCAAAAACAAAGAAGGACTCATCAAGGGCAAGGTTCAAGGCCCATTTATGAAGAGCCAGGGATGACTTGCCAAACATCCAGGGGCCTTCGCAGAGAGCTTTATTCATGTCTTCTTTAGAGTTAAAAGCGAAGGTAAAAAACCCTCTAGGCAGCACTGCCACGTCCACTTGACCTTTTACGAGCCATAAAGCCAGAGAATCGTCCCACTAATGTCATGGATAGGCCAGCTACAGTCATATCAACCACTTTGTCCAGAACAGAGATAGCAACCAGTCCAGAGGCTGGGTCTGAGATATTTGTAACTTTCGGAAGCCCAGATTTAGCCAGTGGCTTCACTCCAAAGAGCGAAGACTATTTTTTACCTTTGCCTCTGTCGTGTGGGTCCCCGGATTTTGATTCTTTATCCTCTCCTAGTTTTTCTTTTTCCTTGTCCTCTTCTGACCCTTGAGATGCCTAACCTCCTACCCATTTGCTAGTTCTGGTCCCAGAAAAATTGCAATCTCCAAGAAATCCGCCTTCCCCAGGAATTCCGCCATTTCCCAATTTGAAATTTGGGATTCCCTCTCCTTTTCACTCCACCACTTGCAGGAATGTTTAGTGCCAACGCAATTGCGGGAATGTTTAGTGCCGACCTAATTTCAATTGTGTTTGGTTAGTTGCTTAGCCAACCTTGGGAGATTTTGCATATGTTAGGATGATATAAATAAAAGATAATTGGTTAAGGATGATATGAGAGAATGTGTGAATAAATGTGAAAGAAAGTGAAATGCAAAGAAGGTGTGTGAAAGAGGATCTATCTTCCTAACTGATTGATAGTTGATGTTGAGTTGGTGAAAAGTGTTGAGTGAGCTTTCATGTGTTAGCTACCAGAAGCAGTGAGTTGAAGGTATCTATAGATCTTGCAATTACAGAAGTGCATTTGTGGTGGATTCTTTCTCTTTTATTCTACTTCTTTATGACGGTGAGCCTCTCTTTCTTTCTCTCGAGCAGTGATCTCTTTGGCAATGAGCCTTTTTTTGTAAAAATCATCTTAACTAGTGTCGCACTAACATGTGTTCATATCTTAAGAATAGCTTCTCTATGGTTTTTCCCCTAAAAGGGTTTCTGTATAAAATCTAGTGTCTCATTGTGTATGGTGTGTTCTAATGTTTCATGCTCTTATTTTTCTATGAATTATGTGTGAAGGTTAAGTTGTTGTAGATTTGATTTAAGAAATAAATTTGAGATTGCATACAACTGATTCACCCCACCCCCTTTCAGTTGTCTTGTGTGTTAATATATTCAACACCTTCCACTGGATTTGGAGAGTTGTATCTTCTTTTCAAGGTTGTGACCCATGGAGTAGGGTATGTCCCTTCATTGTACCTTCTCACATCTTAATGAATTATTATGGTCAAGTTTAATTAATCTTGATCTCTTGCGAATTGTTCAAGGAAGTGAAGAGTTTTCTTGTTAATATTATAGCTGATGATAGGAGAAGAAATTGTGGATTTTTTTATTCCAACAGTTTGTTGTTCGTGAAGTCTTAATTCCTTATTATAATTGCTTCTCTTAAATTGTAATTGTTTATTTAATATTGTCTCTTACCTTTTATAGTGTAATCATTACATTGGCTATAGGCATTCAATTGTTGTTTGTTCTTAGTTTATTACTTAACTTTCATCATTGTGCACAGTCATACATTATGATCATTGCATTGTATGTTGTCTAATGCAAGCACTTCTTTCTTTTTTATTTTTATATTTTATTTATCTTCTATTACCAATGTTATCTTTTGTATTTTCTTTACAAATTGAATTGTCCCATCTTATCTATTACATCTATACCAAACATACCTCATGTAATTAATCAACTTATTGCCAATAGATCAAAAATAAATTAATGGTGATCGCTTTCTTCCTTTGTTGTTAGTCTTGTTCTCACTAGAAAACTGTGAATTCTTATAGATTAAGACAAGTTTCTAATTTAATTAGATAGAGTGTTACACTCGGGGTTATGACATGCAAGGTATTCCTCGTGATGACTTCATGCAATTAGTCTAGTCTGCACAATGCTTAATAGTTTAGTAATGACGTTCCTATGCACTAACACTTAATGATTGATCTCTTTAGGTGACATTGTAGGAAGGTAGTAGATGGTCTTTAGTGTATTGATCTTGGTTTGCATGATGTTTTGAGTTTCTTCCTAATAATAAAAAGGTAACAATGAATTGTCTTGATAGTGGCTGTGATATTTGGTCAATTGGGTATGTTCCTTCAATTGTGGTTGATCCAAACCTATTTCATTTGTGTTGAAGGATGTGTTATGATATGGTTTAGTTATGTGCTAGGTTGATTTTTGGTTGATGTATATGCTTGGAGCTGACCTATTATGGGTCACACATTTCATTTTATTAGGTCCTAATTGAGTCGAGAGTGATGTTTTTGATAATGCAAAGAATATATATGGAAGAACAAATCATTTGTAGAAGAGTGTGATTTGATGTGAAGTCTTATGATGTGTGAAATATATCAATGATATCTTATATGATTATGAAGTGTGTTGAATTTTTATGACAAAATAGTTTGGGCTACAAAGAGGACTGCACTACAGGCATTTGTCAAATGCTTCTTCTTCAACAATTCACATTATGTATGTTATTGTAATTTCATTGTAGTTTTCTCTAGAGAAGTGATCTTCAGATTGCAAGTATTGTATATTTCCCTAGAGCAATGTGCCTTAGCTTACAAGTCCATTCAAGGAGTAGTGAGCTTCCTTGGCAGTGAGTCTAAAACATTGTAACAATTTGTTTCATATATTGTGAGTTGATCCTCACCATGGTTTTTCCATCCTTGGGTTTTTTCATATAAAAATATCGGTGTTCTTGTGTTGTGCATGTTATGTTTCATTCTATAGTTTTGGTTTAAAGGTTATAAAGTTAATGAACGGTTAAAATTTGATTTATGTTGATTAATCTCCACCCCATCTCTCTCAAAATCTGGTTGTGCTCAACATGAACTTCATTAGATATGTTGAACATGATGATCAATTTGGCCTTGTTATTGGCTTGATCAAATTTTATTTGTTCATCAACATCACTTTCATGTCATGTAGTGTACCACCAACCATATGCCAAACTTATTCAAACTCAAGTTAAGTTCTATAGTTTTCCATGTGAAATAATTATTCTCATGCAACAAATATGAATCTGGAAGAAGAAACTTCAAAGATTTATTGTAGAGGAGAGTACATATTAAGAATTAAATTAACATTAACACACTAAAGCCTAGTATCGAAGTGAGGGAGGATGCAGGCTGAAGGTTGTGGAACAGACCTTATAACCGCCTATTGTATCTGCTAGGAAGTTTCAAAAGCTTTTTCAAAAAATCCATTTTGAGGATATCCTGCAATAATAGATAGAGCGGAGGGTTTGTAGAGCTATTTTCTACTACAACAATTAGTATAAATTGATAAATTTTCTAGGTACCTTTGTTTTAGATAATATGGGATTTTTAATGCTATGGGTAGTTGATAGTTCGAAGGAAAAAGGGTTATTATGATCAATATTCAAATCTGGAATTTTCTACTATGTATTTCATTCATTTTTCCTATGGTTTCAAAAATTATATCTTTGTAAATCAATTCGTATATGTCGTTGTCAACAAACATCTCAATCAAAATTGAAACCCCTTCTACATCTTATGTCTAGTCTAAAAGAACACCAAAAAGGGAAAAAAAATAAAATAATCTTAAGTATATTAATAAAAATTACCAGCAGGGTAATAAAATTAATAAGCCCTTAAAAAACGGGGAGCTTTGTGCAACGTCCATGGCGATTCAAGGGATTTCAGCAGCTACCAAAGTGGGAGGGCTTCCTCCAAAGGAAAAGAATTCAGAGCTCATGGCAGGCCAACGAGCATCTTCATTGGTCTCATAGAAAATTCAGAGGCTTCAACAAACAAGGGAGGTTTGGCTTAAAACAACAGACCAATGAGGTTCCCTAGAATATTGGGAACTCCATGCCTTCTAGGCCACTGGTTTTCCAAAATCTTGGACACAACAATTTCTCTAACTTGGATTCATGGGCAAGTAAAGTGGCCATTGGTCCAAATAGCATTCCTCTTCAGACCAAAAACAACAAGTTGTTAGGACCAAAGAGATCCCACTCCCATATGAGAAAGGACTATCTTGGCGACCCCGCTATTTGGTCAACACTCGGAGAGGGCCAACTAACCATAGAAAGGGTGGGGATTTTCGTGAAAAGAAGATCTTCCCTCCTTGGCAAACACCACAATTTGATCCAAAGCTAGAAAAATGGGAAAGGAAAGGGATGGGAAGTAAGATTTTTTTCCTTCCGTCAGCTTTCATAAACCCAACGATCAGTCGCTACTAGTAAATGCTCTCTTCGCTCAATGGTGTGGTTGTCGTGGTGATAACAAGGAAATAATGTCCTGGTAGACATCCTCGTTTCCAGAAATGATCTCTATTCGACCCTTGTAGAATGCATTTTTCTTCATAGATTGTGTTGACTCGACCCTAAAGACTCTTATATTATCCATGGAAGAACCCTTTTCTTCCATGGTTCGACCTTTCACTTCCTGGATTGGAAACCAGGCTTCGATCCTACTAATCATAGATTCCATAAAACATCGGTGTGGCTCTCTTTAGTAGGCCTACCTTCTGAGTTCTGGTGCCCATAAGCACTCTCGAAGATAGGAGATGCCCTAGGTTCTCTAGTTGGCATTGAGGAAGAATTTTTGAATGGTCTTAAAGGAGATATGGCTAATATCTATGTGGAAATAGGTTTAAAGCTAGGCTTCTATAGTGAGCTATAAATAGTCTCAGAGGTTGGCAGATGGAAGCATAAAGTAAAGAGACTGGGGGAGGAAATTCTTGGCAAATGCCTCCTCAGAAACCAAATATTTCTTAGCATCTCAATGAAAGGTGCTAGAAGTTCTCTTTCTATTCATCAAAATAGGTTCCTCACTCATGACAACAAGGAAAAACCCCAACAGTCCAAAGAAATAGAATCCAATAGTGGAGACAAGGTCCTCGAGCTTGAACAGAGCGAGCAGGTTCTTCAAACAAATACACCTGTGGTGGATGCCATGTGTAATAAGCAAGCTTAAGATCTCCTCTATCTACTAGTGCTTTGAGAGAGAATACTATCCCCCTACTTCACTCGAGGCTTGCCTCTCCCTCTACTTCTCAGATTTCCCCATCTATCCCTCCTCTCATTCTTTCTTCAATTTTCAAGGTGCACAACAACAAAACTATGAGTACTCTTTTTGGTCAAAAGAAAATCCCAATCCTGCACTGTGGGGCATTCAATGTCTTTTCTCATAAACCTAGAAAGGTTTCAAAATAAAAGGAATAGAGTGAGAAGACTGCATGATGGGGGTGCTTCCTCACAGATAGCTTCAAGTAAGGAAAAACTTTTGTCCCTCACAAACTTACTGTTGGAGGAGAAGACTATAGCTAATTATATTTTAGAAGAAATGGAGGATCTAGATGGTCTCTCATCTTTAGATAAGGAGGAGTCATCAGATAGTGAACAAGTGAATCTTTCATTAAGCCCTTTGGCCCCCCCTAAAAGTGGTCTTCTGAAGGAGCTCTCTTCTCTTTCTGTATCCTCGTTGACTGATCCTCTATCTCCCAAATAATGCTTAATTCTCTCCTCAGAATTACTTAATCCTCTTCTAGATTCTCCTACTCTGTTGCTTCCTGGTTTAGAAAGGAATTTGGATTCAAAAACTCAGAAACTTCTTCAGTACTACATGGTTGATGATGAAGAAGCGAAACTTGTTCTGGAAACCCCTTTGGCTGTTATGTATTCTAAGATAAAGGAAAAAAGGAAACTGGGATTAAATCAAATGATAGAAGGCAAGGAAAACCCTAATTTTTCCCTTAGTGCCCCCAAGAAGGGTCAGAGAACTTTGAATGAAAAAAGGACCTTAGAAGGTGAAGCTAAGAGTCAATCCAAAATCATAGACCTTTGGAAAGTAGGGAAGGGAATCCCCCTCCCTGAACAACAATGAAAATCCTTTCTTGGAATATTAGGGACCTCAATGCTCCTAACAAGCAGAGGGTGATTAGGAGAAGGATTCTCTTGGTCAGTGCAGATGCCACCCTACTCCAGGAAACAAAACTAGATTGTCAGCAAACAGTATCTTTTGGTTTGGGACTTAATTCACTCTTTCAAGATTCTTTACAAACATAAATGGATTTAGAAGTTACCTCAGGGGGTCTAATAATAATTTGGAATCCTTCTCAAGTCCAAGTTGAAGGAGTCACTTCTAACATAAATTGGCTGTTAGCAAAAATCACACACCTACAAACTAATATATCCTTTCTAATCATCAATATATATGGACCAACATCTCATCTTGACAGGCATCACCTTTGGCTAATTCTTGATGGGGTTATTTCTCAACTCTTGGATCATCGCCTCATCATAGGAGGAGACTTCAGTGCTATTAGGAATTCTAGAGATAAAAGGGGAGGCATTGTCAGACTTGATCGTTCTCAACAAGACTTTAATGATTGGATTGATAGGAATGGGCTTTTAGACATTAAATCAAGAGACAACCCCTTTACTTGGACAAATAGGAGAAAAGGATTTAGCAATATCTCAGAGAAAATTGATAGATTCTTTTAGCTGGGGGATCTCTACTCCTTCCCCTTTTCTTTAGAATACTTAGTCCTAAACTGCTCAGGTTCTGACCATTTTCCCATTCTACTATCCCTTCAGGGGGACTCAGATAATTCAAAATCTCCTTTCAGATTTGATAATATGTGGATGAAAGATCCAAACTTCCTAACTTTGATTGAAGCTTGGTGGAATGAAGGTATATTTGAAGGCTCAAGACTTTATTGCTTCATTTCCAAGCTAAAGTATGTCAAGCAAAAATTGTTGCAGTGGAACTCGCAACACTTTAAGAACATATTCTCTAGCAAAAAATCCTTAGAGGACAAAATTGCTAAATTAAATGCAAAAATCATCTTTGAATGTATGAATCGGGACACCTTTGATTTAAAAAAGAGGCTGCTAATAGAAAATGAGGATATCCTTTCAAAAGAAGAAATATTTTGGAAGCACAAATCCAGAGAAAATTGGCTTCATATGAGTGACAAAAATACCAAGTTCTTTCATAATGTGACAAGGATTTGCAGAAGCATTAAAAGGATCACTAAATTGGACCTGAATCAGAACCAATCTATAGTAGACCCGAAAGAGATTAAAAAAAAATAGTCTCATTCTTCTCAAAGCTACTCAACAATGAAGATGGCTCACAACTAAATGAGCAAAATTTTTTTTTGCCCTTGATCACAAAGATCATCTTGGATGAACAAAATAAGAAGCTCAATGAAAGCTTCTCATTGGAGGAAGTAACTCTAGCACTGAATCAACTCCCTTCTGGCAAGGCCCCTGGTCCAGATGGATTCCCAATAGACTTCATCAAGAAATGATGGAAATTTTTTGGACAAGATTTAGTAGATGCTTTGGAATTGGCAAGAAGATCGAGTAATTTGCTTAAAGAAATCAACAATACTTTTGTAGCCCTAATCCCAAAAAAGGAGAAAGCTTCCAGATTACAAGACTTTAGGCCTATTTCGCTCTACAACATAGTTTATAAAATTTTGTCTAAGGTTGTGATAAAAAGAATGAAACCCCTTGTGGCCTACATTATATCTGAAGAACAAACGAGATTTGTCCCCGACCGCTCAATTCTAGATGGTGTCATTGTTGCTCAAGAAGCTATCCACACTCTCCAAAACATGAAGAGACCATGTATGATTGTTAAACTAGACATCTCAAAAGTTTATGATAATGTGGATTGGCAGTTTTTATGTAAAATTCTACAGGCTTTTGGTTTCAATAAAAAATGGATTAATTGGATCTTTGAATGCATCTCCACACCTAAGTTTTCAATCTTATTTAATGGGAAGCCAAAAGGTTTTTTCTCTTCTTCGAAGGGTATTCGGCAGGGAGATCCAATCTCTCCTTTTCTTTACATTATTATGGTTGAAGCTTTAGGGAGGGCCATCAAGTCAAAACAATTTAGCAATCTTTTGGATGGAGTGAAAATCGCTAACAATTTTGTAGCCACACATCAACAATTTGTAGATGACAACCTTCTTCTTGGCTCAGCTAAGATCAAGGAAGCAACTCAGCTGCAAATACTTCTGGATGCTTATGGGAAAGCCTCATGTTAGACAGTCAACAAAGAAAAGTTAGAAATTTTCTTTTTCTCCACCCCAGCCCCCTTAGAGAAAAAGATCCAAAGAATCTTTAACTGCAAAATAGGCAATCTTCCTTGTATTTACCTGGGCATTCCACTTGACAAAGGACTAAGAAGTTCAAAGCTATGGGACCCCCTTAAAAAAAAGATGGGTCAGAATATCAACTCTTGAAAAGGGAAGTGGCTTTCATGGGCAGGTAGACTGGTTATGCTCTAAGCAGTCATCTCTGATTTTCCCATCTACCTTTTATCTTTCTCTCTCCACTAGTGTAAATTCCTTTATCATTAAAAATATGAGAAACTTCTTCTAGAAAAACACTGAAGAAAAGTAGAAAATAGCTCTAATTGCATGAGACAAAATCATCAAACCTAAGTCCCTGGGAGGTTTAGGAATAAAAAATCTACAATTACAGAACAAGGCCTTGGGAGAAAAGCTAGTATGGAAGGTCCTTAAAGATCCCAAAGAAATATGGGTCAGGATGATGGCTACAAAATACCTTGTAGATGGAGAATCTCAGAACCTCCTGAGATCGATTTCCCATCCAAAGGGGTCCAGGATCTAGAATTTCATTGTCAAATTCAAAAACCTAATTGCAAACTCCATATCTTGGGATGTCCACGATGGATCCTCTAGCCTCTTTTGGGAAGACTCGTGGGGAGGATACCTAAGCATTGACAGTATTCTAAACATACCAACAACTAAACAATGACTGCAACAGCATTGGGGAACCTGGGTTAGTAATTATATGGCAATTGACAGGGATAACAACATACAGGGTTGGAGATGGAAGCAAATGGAGGGTTTACCTATTTCTATCAATGAAATAAGTCAGTTATCAGACCTTATCAGAGCTATAAGTCTAAATCCTAGAATAGGACAAGATTCTCTAGTATGGGCCTCTTCCAAAACAGGCCAATATAATGCTAAAGATGGTTACAAGGTTTTAGCAAACTATGGATAATAGGAGGATCAAGTAATCCCTCAAAAACTCTTTTGGAACAGTTAGATCATCCCAAAGGCAGGTATTTTTGCATGGCTGGCATTCAAAAAGATCCTCACCGTAGAAAGATTCACCAAGATGGGCTATGAAGGACCCTTTAGATGCATCTTGTGTAAAGCTCAAGCAGAAATAGTGGATCACCTCCTTCTAAATTGCCCATTCGCCTCAAAATGTTAGTGATGGCTATGTGCAAAACTTGACTGAATAATAGCTCTCCCTAATGACATAGTCTCACTTTTTCAATGCCGACCTCTACCATCCAAGGAATGCACCTTAAGCCAGATTTTGGAAATCTCTCCTTCCTGCCTTGTGTGGGAAATCTGGAAAGAGGGGAATAGAAGACTTTTTGATGACAAAGCAAGAAGATTTGAATCAGTCTTATCCTTAATTGAAGCATCTATTGTTGAGACAATAAACTACAAATTAGCCTTCTCAATAAATTTCAACAAAGTGTTCTCATCCTGGGATGACAGTATCAGATGTAATTGGAATGGAATCAAGATTCCTCCTACCTTGGGGGAAAAAACTAGTGCAAGAGCAGATGCTAAATGGTCTCCTCCAAAATAGGGTTGGATCAAGTTAAACTTTGATGGAGCCTCAAAAGGAAATCTAGGTGCCTCTGGCATAGGAAATGTGATGAGGGATCACAAAGGGATAGTAGTTTGCAAGATGGCCATGCCAATGCCACCAGATACTAACAATATAGTAGAATTCAAAGCCTTGCACCTAGGCTTAATAGACTGTCACAAACATGGGATCAAAAATCTTATAGTTGAGGGAGATTCAGTGATAGCAATTAATGCAATCAAAACAAGGAGAATTCCAAACTGGAGACTACAAGCAATACTTAATAGCATTTTAGAAAATTTGACCAAGATAGAGAATTTTGTTTCAAAACATGTCTATAGAGAGGCTAATACAGAAGCAGGCGAACTCTCAAAATCTGCAACAAAAGGTATTTCTCTACACTGGTGGGAGGATAACAACAATCCTCGTGGCTTTAATCTTTAAGTGAAAATATTCTCCAGGAAGAGTTCATGGACGTGGACGTACAAGAAGCCAATCTACTCCTCCAATGCCTTCTCTCACTCCTCGAGGAGAGGATTAATCAGATATGCTATTAGCTGGCTTCTTTTTGGCTACTTTTTGGTCGCCCTTTTCAGAGCACTTAGTTGGCTCTTGGTTTTCTTTTTTGTCTCTAAATCTTTAAAGTGAAACTTTAAGCGATGTCACAGAATCTAAATGATTGGTTAAAAAAGTTATAGTCTTACCAGCAAAGTGTTGGGGCTTCAAATTTCCAAATAATTTCAAGCACCCTACTATTAAAAATGGTGGTCACTTCATGGAAATGACAAATAATGGATGATTAATGATTTGAACAACTAGAGTAAAGGAGGATATGAATAAATTAATTCCAATGGACCCCATGAAAGACTAGTGTTTTTGATCTATAGAAAAGATGATATAAACAGAGAATTAAAATGAATGAAACATGAAAATATAAGAAATACCTATTTCAGAAAATCAAGTTTCCAAGCTCCAGTAAAAATATTAGATCTGTACAATGTGTTTTTGGTTGTAGACCATACAGAAGATCGTAACAAGGCTGAAAAGCTTGTTATTTCGACCTACATTAACGAAGATATCGACTTGGAATGAAATTATATGAAAATATCAAATATGATGAAGACCCATTTTAGAAGTGGATGTTTCCTACCACCACCAAAGATTTCAAATTCGTATCTGAAGTTTAAGGCAAACAACCAAAAAACCGAAAGATTAAAGTAAGGTTATTGACTAACTAGTTTGCATATTAATTTCAAAAGGTTTTGTTAATTTTAATGTAAAATGGTGACTTTTCACCTCAAAAGGGGTATGGTGCCCATTAAAACACATATATAAGTGGTTAAAAAATTTAGATATGAGGGGGGAGTCCTAAGAACAACATAATGTTGTAAGGATTGAATATCATTTTGTATTAGAGGTCTATAGGAAGAAGAAGTATCATTTTGTGCAAGCAAGCTGTAATGAAGTATTTACAAGTGCAGTTTATGTATGCAATTATTTCCTGAAGATTAATATACAAGGTTCACTATCTCTTTTTCCAAATATTGTATACACTTTTATGTTGATGAGTTATCTTTTTCCTCTTGATAAATCTGTTTATAGATTTGCTATGATGTGAATCACATGTTGTTGTATAAGGTGAAAGATTGAGTTCTTATTGTATGTGGGAAAAATGGATTAATAAAACTTAAAATGTGAAAATTACGATAAATATCAATCCACACACACTCACAGGACTTCTTGATGCAAGCTATGGAGTAACGTGGTGTTACTCAGCTTCCCAAGGAGGGTCCCATGGTTCTCTATCTCACAATGTCCCTCAAACCAATGTTTTGCTCTCAGATTACTGAGCAAAATGGTTTAGGGATGGCAAATATGAGAACGAGAGATGCTTTTGATTGATTTTAGTATGAGATGTGTTATAAGCTAGATGAGATGCTTGAAATGCAACAAACTAAATGATAAGATGATAGGGTTAGTATGAATACTGTCCTAGCACACTATATTTAATCTATGATTGAGCTAAAATGATAAATAAACTACTTTAGCATGCATGTTCATGATTAATTCTGATCTAAAAGAGGCTAAATGAAGAGCATAAGATGATATGAAAGCTTGAAACAATTTGAGCATAAGTGTGATGCTTCAAATTTGAAAGATGATTGTTAAGAATGGAGGAATGAGAGCTCTATTTATAGCACAAACAGGGCAATGGATGGTCAAGATTGAATGGTTTAATCAAGGGCCAAGTTTGAAAGTTGGGGATCTATGTGCACAATTTGCACCAATGACAGGGTGACAAGTGTCAACACAGGATTGGGTTGAAAGAAGAGGTTGGAGGCATTAAAGGCCTGAGGAGACCTCATGGTTATCTAAAGGCTAAGGGTCAATTCTAAGTTAGGTTTACCCACTGAATTAGGATCTAATCCAAAGATAAACCTTTGTGCAAATGATTAAGAGATAATCATGGTCAAAGCATTAATGACCTGATGAGACCCTTGGGTTGGATAGAGGTTGAGTCAAAACAAATGTTTTAACCATGTGGGAGGGTTTGAAATAACCATTAATGGTTATTGGAGACTTTGTGGATTAAGTGGTTGAAGGTTGGAAGCCTTCAATGGTTTTCAAAGACTTTAGGGTTTTTGGTGGTTGAAGGTTGAAAACCTTCAATGGTTATCCAAGACTTTGGGCCATTTGAGAAGTGACCTCCCTTTGCTTAGGGATGTGACAAAGTTTAGATGAGGGTTAGGTTAATTAGAATCGATTAGAAGATTCTAGAAGGGGTTAGGAAGGGGTTTGGGATTTTGCAAGTGGATGAGGGGATAATAGGATTTAATTGAATTATTTTGATTTTCATTCAATTTGGTTGGAATTAAATAAATTTGATTTATTCAATTTAGGATAACTATTTAATTAAATTTGAATTTAATTAAAAGTGGCTAGGAGGATTTAATTGAATAAAATGATTTATTCATTAAATGGTATAGTGAATTTAATCAAGTGATTTACTTAATTAAATAGAAGAATGTGGATAATTTAATTAAATTGGATTTAATTAAATAGGAAAATGAACATAAAATATTCATTTAGGAATATGGTCATTTTTATATGTCTACACTTATTGTTTGTGTAACACATACTGAACCTTCATAGTTGATGAGAAATTATTTCTTGAGTTGATAAGATATTTTGTCCACAAAGTGTCATATATATCCCTGGATAGAGGCACTGGTCTGTTATTGATTTTTCAAGGTTTTGATCTGTATGCATTCAAGGTCCTTGACAGAAAAGAATTCTTCCCAAATCCTATATGAATTGATCTATGCATGTCTTTTAGGTCCTGAAAGCAATCTCATTTTCAATATACATTCACAATCATTTATTTTCAAAGCATTCAGTTAAAGAACATAATAAAGCATAATTGCAGACAACAATTTGCCAGTTTGTAATTTGCTAAAAGGCTTAAATCCACTTTAAATAATCTCTTTTGTGCTTGAGAGTGTGAGGTACACTCACCTAGGTTTAGTGGAGCCTAAAGTGCAAAGGGATTTAGTCTTTGACTATCCCTGTTTGTTGGCCAAGACTGATTGGACTGCTTGAGAATTTGGCAAGTCTTTGGGTTTTTCAATCTGTGGTTTTGGGCACCAACAGATTGGCGACTCTGTTGGGGAGTTGTTACAAAGAGTATTCAGAATTTCTGGTGATCTTGTTTTAGATTTTGTTGGAGGAAGAAGCTCAGAATGTAAATTAAAGTATTATTCCTTTTGGGAGGTGGCGACTCTACCTAATAAGAAGTTTTATTTCAATTGGTGACTCTACTAGGGGAAGAGACCTAGAGGGAGATGAAAAAATTCCTTTTTAAAAATGTTTCAAAGAAAGCCTTTTATTCCAGATGGCATCAGGCCATTGGATCTCAAGGGCTTTCAATGTATTCCAAACAAGTTGTTCTCTAAGCTTTCACAACTTGTACCAAAATTCCATGGGGAATATGATGAATCAACAATTGATCATTTGGATGTATTTTATACATTCATAAAGGATTATGAGATTTATGCAGAAGATTATGTGATGAAACTATTCGTTGGGACATTAAAGGATGATGCAAGAGAAGCTTATGAATCACTCCCTACACAGAGCATCTCATCATGGAGGGAGTTGGAGCAATGGTTCCTTGATGTATTTCATGATGCAGGTGAAGAAGGAAGCATGTTCTATGAGATAAAGGAAGATCACAAATACACTATGGAAGCAGAATCCTATGTGTCTCCCTTGGATGAATTTTTAAATATAAAAAACAAGAAGATGAATCTGCAGTAAATTTCTTCATGAGGATGTTCAATATTTATCAGGAGATACCTTCAGATGTCAAGCCTCCATTTTATGAGTTATTAAATAAAATATATAAGTTAGGGTATGACTCTCATTTGTATAGTTTTCTTAGGTATCTACATGATGAAATTGTTATAGAAGATTATGGATGCAGGATGAGATCTACAGAGGGAACACAAAACCCTAATGAAGAGGGAAGTTTGGACCAGATTGAAGAAGAATCCATTGTTGATGAGACTTGTGTGGAAATAGACAACATGCAATATCAAAAGGAAGATTGTTTGCTCAGTAGTGAACAAATTTCAGATCTTCTAGATAGAGAGTATCAGAGAAATGCAGCAAAGGAAAAAGAGGTGTGTCACGGACAATAGATAGAATGTGCTCATGCACCTGGAAATAGGTTCAAATCTTTTTCAAATCAGTTGTGTGATGACATGACAGAGGATGGCTGCCATTCGGAAAAAACTTTATGTGATGAGTCCTATTTCTCTGATAAATATATTAATGATAGTGAGAGCATATATGATGACCAAAAAATTGAAGAGTCGTATAACTATCAAGATCATTTTAAATGTTTTACAAATCCTCTTTATAATAATGCAGATATAAATAATGAAATGACATACTGCCAGAGTATGTCTAACAAAGATCTCTATGTGTTTTCAAATCCACTATATGAAGAACAAGAAATATCTCCAGATGATCAGGAGATCTTATTGAGCAGTGACATAAATAACAATGAGGATACTTGGGAGCATTGTTATAGATCAGAAAAGTTGCATTCTCCAAAGCACACTCAGACAAATAAAATTGGTGATATAATTTTTTCAAAAATAAAGGAACATGTTCATGAGAAAAGTTTAGGGTTTCCAAATAATCTCTCTCTCCAACAAAAGGTACAATTGAAAAGTAAGCCTAAGTATGATTTTTTTACTTTAGGTTTACATCAATCACATAGGGGAGTAACAAATATAAATAAAAAATTCTCCCAATTCTAATGTTGATATTGTTAGTATGATTTCACCTAATCACAACAAGGAAATAAAGGTTGAAAGCCAACATCTCTCGAGAGAAATGGAGAAATTCTATAAAATAGGGATGAATATTGATGTATTTCCAAATATAAGAATATTTCAAAGGAAAAACCCTTATAAGGATAAAAGCATGATGGTTCAGAGGAATTTGATTTCCTATATGGTAAATTCAATAAGGAGGGGTAAAAAGCAATATGTCGGGGATGATTTAGAGTGTGTCCATAAAGTAATGAGAGATAATGTGATATTTAAAAATATTAGAAAGTCTCAAAAGATAGAACTTTATAAATCAAATGATATAACGATTTATAAAAGTTTGATGCCCTGTGTGGTGAAAACAAAAGGAGATTGGTGTGATTCTTTTAGCATGGAATATCAAGACAAAAATAAAATATATTACAACATATATGGTAAACATGAAAATATGACAATTGATAAGCTTTACGATGAAATTGGATTGGTTGATGATATGTGCCAAACTGGAATATTTTTGCATGATGAGAACCAGGTGTTTGATCCAGGAAAAATGAGTGTTCATGTTTTTGGGACCTAGGGGTGACCGTATGCAGTTTTAACATAATCTACATAAGGGAGGTGATTGGCAATGGTCTACTCTACCAGAGAAAACTGGATTTCTGCTATGCCCACAAGGGGTATACATCCCTAGACAGAGCCACTGTTGGGGCTTCAAATTTCCAAATAATTTCAAGCACCCTACTATTAAAACTGGTGGTCACTTCATGGAAATGACACATAATATATGATTAATGATTTGAACAACTAGAGTAAAGGAGGATATGAATAAATTAATTCCAATGGACCCCATGAAAGACTAGTGTTTTTTATCTGTAGAAAAGATGATATGAACAGAGAATTAAAATGAATGAAACATGAAAATATAAGAAATACCCATTTCAGAAAATCAAGTTTCCAAGCTCCAGTAAAAATATTAGATCTGTACAATGTGTTTTTGGTTGTAGACCATACAAAAGACCGTAAGAAGGCTAAAAAGCTTGCTATTTCGACTTACATGAAAGAAGATGTCGACTTGGAATGAAATTATATGCAAATATAAAATCTAATGAAGACCCATTTTAGAAGTGGATGTTTCCTACTACCACAAAAGATTTCAGATTCGTATCTGAAGTTTAAGGCAGCTGACCAAACAAAAACCCGAAAGATAGCTTAAAGCAAGGTTATTGACTAACTAGTTTGCATATTAATTTCAAAGGATTTTGTTAATTTTAATGTAAAATGGTGACTTTTCACCCCAAAAGGGGTATGGTGCCCATTAAAACACATATATAAGTGGTTAAGAAATATAGATATGAGGGGAGGGTCATAAGAACAACATAATGCTATAAGGATTGAATATCATTTTGTAATAGAGAAGTCTATAGGAAGAAGAAGTATCATTTTGTGCAAGCAAGCTGTAATGAAGTATTTACAAGTGCAGTTTATGTATGCAATTATTTCCTGAAGATTAATATACAAGGTTCACTATCTCTTTTTCCAAATATTATGTACACTTTTGTGTTGATGAGTTATCTTTGTCCTCTTGATAAATCTGTTTATAGATTTGCTATGATGTGAATCACATGTTGTTGCATTAGGTGAAAGATTGAGTTCTTATTGTTTGTGTAACACATACTGAACCTTCATAGTTGATGAGAAATTGTCTCTTGAGTTAATAAGATATTCTATCCACAAAGTGTCATATATATCCCTGGATAGAGGCACTGGTCTGTTATTGATTTTTCAAGGTTTTGATCTGTATGCATTCAAGGTCCTTAACAGAAAAACATTCTTCCCAAATCCTATATGAACTGATCTATGCATATGTCTTTTAGGTCCTGAAAGCAATCTCATTTTCAATATACATTCACAATCATTTCTTTTCAAAGCATTCAGTTAAAGCACATAATAAAGCATAATTGCAGACAACAATTTGTCAGTTTGTAATTTGCTAAAAGGCTTAAATCCACTTTAAATAATATCGTTTGTGCTTAAGAGTGTGAGGTACACCCGCCAAGGTTTAGTGGAGCCTAAAGTGCAGAGGGATTTAGTCTTTGACTATCCCTATTTGTTGGCCAAGGCTGATTGGACTGCTTGAGGATTTGGCAAGTCTTTGGGTTTTCCAATCTATGGTTTTGAGCACCAACACAAAAGACAATTGATTTATTTTTAGCAGATTAAGCCTGTTTTGAGTCGAGTTAGACTTGGGGCTTCGAATGTTGTCAGTATTTTATTTTTTAAAAATTTAATCATTTGTACATGCTCAAGAATATATATAGTCTTGCAGGGTCTTTGTGCCCTAGCTCTCTGAGGTTTACTGCAGCAAAATTGTAGAAATTTTGGTTTTCTGTAAATTTTTCATAAAAATCAATATAATTTCGTGACTCTGCCTCTTATCGACCCAAAAAAAAAGAATTAAATTAACATTTTAAAGAAGCCATTTGAGAGATGTACAAAAAGTTTACAAAACATACCAACTACCTAATACTACGCGGGCTCATCGGCCAACCCCTATCCCCTCTTCTCTATTTTTGCCAGCCAAGCCGAAGGGCGGGTCGGGTGTTGTGCCAGTGGGGGGTGTTGAATAATGTTATGAAAGCTGCCCGAGGGGCAATTCTAGTCATCTATGTGAGATTCTTCATAACTTATGTTCCACTTGAGCAACATCCATATAGAAAATTCGGTTTGTTAGCTAAACGCTAAAAACATGCAACATACTACACTAAAACCTATTTTTATGTCTGATAATCATGACAAGATTGAGATGAGCTTTGATAGCCCCAGTGGGAGGAAGCCTCGCACTTACCAATCGACGCACAGCAAGATCTATGCCATATTGAAAGGCCCCAAATAGGAAAAACTCTACGTCCAAGTATTCCAAATCAAGAGGAAATGAAAGCCAGTCTATCTGTCCAGTTATACTTTCCCAGGATAGTATCCTTATCCTCCATCTTGCATATGCATAAACTCTATTGCACCCTTACTCACACACACAAACACTGAAACTATTGGCAAAACGTTCTATGGAGTCAACTTCGTGATTCATGTCACACTTGTAAATGTCTTATGCCAATTTTATTATGAAACAATGAAAACCAAGAGAGAAATATACACATTTGGATGCATTTCCTGTTCCAGTTCAAATCCCTCTCAGCAAGACTAGGATGTGTGACTAATCTTTTCAAAGAAGATTCAAATGATTCACTGAAGTCCTTGACATCCAAAGGAGCAACTCTAGTCTATTGGTCCATAGGTTACGCAATCCTTGTAGGGGTTGTCAATAAGATATGGTGATTTCCACGAGTAGCAGATCAATTTACTCACATCAAGACCATCAAGGGGATGAAGATTCAATTCTCATGCTCGCACACCACACCTATGTAAAGCCACCATTTTGTCATGTGCAGGAGTTTTCACACAACAAAAAGAGCAAGGCGTAGCTTCCCTCCATGAATAAAAGATTGGTAAAGATTGCAAGGATTAATCCTAGGCACGTTAAAAGTATATTGGACAATTGTTTGTCAATTGCATGTTCTCAGGAAAGGAACATGCATTGGACAAGGCACTAATGGAAGAGGTACATCATCTCAAAATAGCAAGAAGACTCGAGGCTTTCAATTTCTCATTGGACGTAATCTTCTTTAGTTCAATGTTCATGAGTTCTTCATTAGCCAATTCCAGCTTGAAATTAATATTGCCTTTGGATCTTTCTTCTTGTCTCTTCTGCGATTTCTTAAAATCCACTCAACGATATAAATATGGATGAGCTTTTACGAAACATTTGGATGACAAAGGACCACAAATAAAGGAAAAGAGAAAAAAAATTAGCAGCATAGTATTGAGGATTCCCTTGTCAAGGTTGGGGTAATGTAGGCGAAAGAGGCTCGGATCCCATATCAAAATTTCAAACATTGAAATTTTTGTATTATATAAACAAGTATAAATAGCTATAAAAATTTTATGAATTTGGAATTTATGATTTCCATATAAAACTAACAAATAACAAATAGAATTCTAAAAACAATAATAAATAAAAAACAACCTATATATGTAGTAAATGATGGAATATCTAAAATTCATAGAGGTTCCTTTGTATGAATATGTGTGTGCAATGAAATGTGCTTTCAAAGGAATTGATTTGCCAAAATAACTCAAAAACATAAAACAAGGCAATAATCGAGACTAGACTAAACAAATATCAAAACATAAAGAAATTAATTGCAAACTAAGTATGATGATCTCCTTGTCAAGTAGATTTGCCCAATACGATCAATTTCAATGTGTGCTCATGAAAATTTGCCAGCATAATGGTGCTCTTAGGGCTTGGATGCATTAGATTAGAAAAATAGCTAAGTGTTAGTAGTATGAATGAGGGAGAATGGAATGGAGAGCTAGGATGCAATTTTGGAGATCAAGGGTGGAGGATGAAAGGTTGCTCTCAAGCCATGAGATATTGCCAAGTGGCAACATGGGGGAGCTTGAGAGGTAGATGGTAGTTGAGGAAGTACCCTTGGGATATGGACAAGATCTTGCTATAAAGGCATTTCTTGTCCATACACTCCAAAGGCACGAGAGGGCAAGAAATGGAGGAGTTTTAAATTCTTTGATGTGACCTTTTGGGGGAGGGCCCTTGTGGGCTTCCTTCCCAAAAGGAGAAAGCCTTTAAGGCTGAGTAGACAAATGGGGTGGCAATTTATGGAAAAGAGTAATTAGGAGGGCAATTATGTGGGATTAGGAATAGGATTAAAGGGCAAGTGGGAAAAGATAAAGAATGTGAAATTTGGAGAGAGAAAGGTAGAGAGAATCAAATAAAAAATTTCATTATGTTTGGACGAAAAGGGAAAATGCAAATTAAATTAAATAAATTGAAGAGTTTATTTATTTTAATAGATAGAAGGGCTAAGGGTATTTTAGACTAGGTGAATTAATTGAATTATTTACCTTAAGGGATAGATCAAAAAATAGAAGAATGGGATAATTAATTAAACAATAGTAAATTATTTAATTAATAAGGATTAGCTGGGGGAGACAAATTATTGGGAGTTGAGTTGGTCATTTCTCCCAAAAGATGCATATATTCAAGAAATTGCTACCACCCTAGTTAAGGATCTCATATGAAGTTGTTAAACCATGTCACAAATCCCGAGGGGAGATGTTGGACACATTCCAACAATCTCCCCCTCAGCATTACCCAAGGGGATTCAAACCTATGACCCGCTCTAGTACCACTTGTTGGAGTTGAGTTGGTCATTTTCCCAAAAGATGCATCTATTTAGGAAATAGTTACCAACTCAATTAAGGATCTCACAAGAGGTTGTTAAACCATGTCATGGATCTCAAGGGAAGATGTTTGACATGTTCTAACATAAATAATGCAAGTAAATTGACCAAATGATAGTGGTCAATTTTAAGAATGTACACTACAAGAATGTCAATACTAAGAGTATCATGGGGGCTTCACTAGCTAGGCAATATTATATCATGTGCATTCATATTGGGGAGTTTAATATCCCACAAATGAGGGTGCAATATATTGCCTATCGATGAAAATAGGGGGTTTTTAATTCTAGCTATGAAAAAAATTAATATTTGGTGAAAATAGGGGGGCTTTTAATTCGGGATGTGTATTGGGAAGGGGTGACAAAAAAGGAGTTTAGGGCAATATTTTTTGAAAATAGGGGGATTCTTTAGTATGTCATGAATGCATATGCTATAACCCAAGTTCACTAAGTGAAGTCCACGTGAAGAGTGTGCACTAGGATTTATAGATTAAATGCACATCAACATGGTACTTAGCTTACACATTTAAGTCAAAAGCTCAACTATAGAACTAAGAAAATTGTATACAACCTAATTTGAGGCACCCAAATCACTATTTATAGCCACAATTCCAACAAAAATTAGGTTGTTCCCCAAAACAATAATATGAAATTAGAGATTTACCAAAGACAGAGTGACATCTCTAAAAATTTGGCTCCTTGGAGTCTCTTGTTGGTGGAGGATATCACTACACTTCGTATCTCCATCTAGGGAAATCCCTCTATTGTGCATAACATAAGATAGAAGATGGTAAAGTTGTTTGGTATTCAATGTTGGATTAGTTTCTACAATGGATTTTGCATGTGAGATGTGATAAACCCTTACCCAAATTCCTTTAGAAGTACAAGGTAGCATGTGGATGCCATGAAGGAGACATAAATATGAAAATTGTGCTACCATCATTGCTAAGATTTGCAATGGAATGCTTGTGTCTCATGGGGCATTAATTGAACTTTTGGTAGCATATTGAATGACACATGCTATATGTGATAGAGATTATTGCTTTGATTTTTGGGAACTCACAATATCACAATATGTGGTGTTCTAACATAACTAGCAAGTCAAAACTATTGGCCTAAGAAGATCCCACTAACCTATGGTATATTATTTCACCAATCAAAATGAAATCAACAATTCACATGGACCAATGGCAAGGCTTCCTAACTAAATTATCATTTACAATAGCAAAAAGCCCTACAAGCTATTAGATATTCGTCCTACCCAACATATCCAACAACATGTGCGTTGACACTCTTAGAACATTTATCAAGCTAGACAAAATGCATCCAAACTTCAAATTGGGGGAAAAGGAACAATTTTCTAATGCCACAAGGCACTATTCCTTGACATATACAACTTGGTCATCAAAAGATTATATAATCATTATAGCTAGCATATGCCTTTTCTTTCATGGTGCAATGGAGAAAGATGCCCAATGGGGAAGGGAGATGGGATAGATAAAGGATGAAGCCAACCACTCCAAAAAGAGGGTGCATATCAAATTTACCAAATAAATTTATGATTAAAAATAAAGCTTGTACCAAGTAATGGATGTAGATCAAGAAGGGGCCTACATGCCAAATACTATGGGAAAGATAAACTAATCTCTATCAATTGCTTCATCATTTCAATGGTTATCCCAGATAAATAAATAAAATGGCTAATCTAGGAAAAGCAATATATTGATTAGGAATAAAATCACATAAAGAATATGAAACAATAACAATTATATGATACCAGCTAAAATACAACTACCACATACCATGCAAGACCTAGCTAAAAAGATCAATTTGATCGTGGAAGTTAAAGAGAAATCTAAGGAGAATGATGTTTGGTTTGCTAAAAAGATGCATTTTTATATTTAATAAAATGGTCCTAGTCTAATGTAATAAATTTTGATGTAATATCTTGTCCATATTGTTAGTAGTGCTAATATACTTTGATTCAGATTGATAGTTAGTTTTGATAGGTTTCTCATTGGTTGTATCTAGATATAAAGGTGCTTAGTTTTTGTTAACTGTCCTAAGCCAACAATTGTAAATGGTTGTAGTAATAGTGTTATAGAAGAAATTGCTAAGCATAGCTATTAGATGAACACAACAAAGAAAGTGCCAAACTTCATGCTTAACATGAGTGGATGATTTGATGTGGAGCACCCCAAGGGGGGAAGTGAAGAGTAATGGGCCCCCCTCTAGTTTTAATGAATGAAATGGGAATAATCAATTGAAATCAATCAATGCAATTCAATAGATAGCTAGTTGGTGTTATGTGTGTTCACTACTGTGGGACTGTGTGTGAGGTGGTAATTGATGTTGATTTCTCTAGTGCGACCTATGGGTAGTAGGGCTTACCACTCCCAATTAAAGAAACCAAATCATTGAACACATCACCCCTATTTTACCCATTTGTCAATCTATTAGGTGAGGCCTCGAGGCCCATTAATTGCATCTAGCCAAGGCCTTTGATCCATAAGAATTGCAATGGTGAATTGAACCACTTACCCCTATCTTCTCTCATTCCTTCTCACTCCAATGGTAACATATTCGAGTTGTTACGAGTATAAGGTAGAAACTAAGTACTTCAATCATGCACCCATGTTGACCTACTATTTCCAAACTATGTGGGTATCTAATGCACTTATCATTGCCATATGCCTATCCTCCTTCCAACCAACTATATCCAACTACCCACCACTTAAACTAAAACTTCCTCCCACTTGAGAGGGGATTATAATGGTTAGAGGGAATAATAGAAAAGGGTGCATAGGCTTCCTCTAACCTATGTAAGTTATTCTTCTAATGGGTTACTACCCAGGCACTAACTACCTAAGTGTCACTTCTCTTTTCATGGGATCAACAAGTTTAGATGATTCAAATCACGTACTTCGAAATACTATCCATGAAAGGATCAACTCAACCACTTCCATCATTAGATCATACATCACATCTACATGTCAATTGAGTAAATTGAGGATTGACTTATTCATGACATTGCTTTATTTTGTCAAACTCACTTCTCCCAAAAAATTATTGGCTCGATGGTGATCGATGTCTCCAAATCACTTCATCATTTCACTCCAACCATCGAGCTTAGTAAGGGCCTTTAGAGCATTCATGTCCCTCTCTTGCCCTATCCATAACAACAAGGCCCTTATCCACCCCCTCACTATAGAAAAGGTGGAAAGGGGGGACTCAATGACCTCTAGGGTGGGAAAAACCTTTAAGAAACCTATTCACCCCTCCACTATAGAAAGGGTACATATTTGTGTGGATTGTTGCTCATTGAGCTAGTTTTGTAAAATTTATTCTAATATTAAAAAATAACCACCAGAAACACAAGTGATTCTAACCTAGTTCAATAATAATATATCAGATATCAAACGCAATAAATATGATGCAAATAAGAAATATGTACACACCTTCTAAAGTTTCTTCTGATAGCATTAGAGATATTTCCATTGTATCCATGATGCTCATACTACTAAATTGATGCTCAAAACTATCTCTATTAAATGGCTTTGTAAAAATGTCCACAAGCAACATTGAACCTACAATACTTGACTTTGATTTCATCGTGTTCAACCAACTCCCTTATGAAATGATACCTTATCTCAGTGTGCTTACTTCATCCATTAAAGACTCAATTCTTTGTCAAGGTTATTGATGATACACTATCACAAAATATGGTTGTACAATCCTGATCTTGTTCTCCTTTCAAGTCAACTAGGATTTTTTGTATCCAAATAGTTGGACACACTGCCGCATTTGCTACTATTTACTTGGCTTCAACTATGGAAAGATAAACAATGGGTTATTTCTTGAAAGCCCATGAAATGACTCTTGATCCCAAATGGAAAATATATTTCTTGATGTACTATTTCTCTCATTTGCACTTCCTACCCAATCACTATACATGTATCCAACCAACCCTAACTCATTTGTTGTACTATACAAATTGCCAATGTGTGTCCTTTGGTGTCTCCATAAGTTTTGAAAATCAAACTTATTGTGTGCATTATATCAGCTAGTTGTTGTAAGATATTAAACTTCCAACCAAACTTTTGTACATAGTTGAATTCACATTGTTGTTGCAATCTTTCTTGCTCAATTCTAGAGCTGTTGGTGTTGATGTTGGTGTTGGTGTTGGTGTAGGCTTGCTATTTTGCATTCAAAAATTTCTCAAAATCTCGGCTCCATACTTTTCTTGAGAATAAAAATGTCATGTTTCATTTCTTGTACTTTTATGCCTAAAAAATAACTTTAACATATCTAAGTTTATCATCTGAAACTCTCTTTCCATGACCTCTTTCAAATCAACAATGAAGAAATCATCATTCCTTGTGAAAACTAAACCATCCACAAACAAGATAACTACCAAAATCTTACCATCACCTACCTTGATAATAGAGAATTGGCTCACCATCACTTTTGCTAAATTTATTACTCAACAAATATAGGTCCATTATGTTGTACGATGTGCATGGTGCTTGCTTCAACCTATACACTTTGCTTCCTTGCCCTGAAACTCCATAACTAAGTGGCTACTTCACATAAACTTCTTTTTTAGCACTCCAATCTAAACAGTTGACTTCTCATCCATTTGAAATCCTTTGCATTTATGTTGGTATTGCTAAGACTGCATGCATGATTTCCATCCTTGCAATGAGAGCATATGTCTCATCGTAATCTCTTCCAAGATGTCATTTATATCCTTTAACAACTAGTCTTGCCTTATGTCTTTCTATTCTTCTTTTGACATTGCTCTTGATAATATAGACCCACTTCACTCCAATAACTTGCTCATCGAGAGGCAGATATGTTGGCTCCAATGTTCTATTCCTTTATATTATATTTATTTCTTCTACCATGGCCTCACACAATTTATTTCTTTCATAGATTTCTCAAAATAAATTGGATCACTATGAGAAAATAATGAAAAATTCAAATCTTCCTCTAAATCTTCATCATAACCTTCACTTTGATAAATCTCTGGTAGACTTTTCCCCTTTTTTGGCATTAGGGAAGCAAGAGTGTGGTCTAAACTCTCATTATTAATATTTCTTTTTTGTGCAAAACAAATTTTAAGTTGTTTGGACTTTGTAGTTATGGATTGTGTAGGTCTAAACTGTTTTGGAGGACTGTGTAATTTAACTTTGCAGTTGTCTACATCCAAAGGTTTTTGAAGTTGACTGTTGGGCTTATACATGTTGTAGCATCAACTTGTTGCTCTTCATGCCCTTCATCTTCATCATCAAGAAGCACTCTAATTGAAAAACATGAAGAGATGTCCATTGTGCCATCCCATGACTCATTTTCGATGAACTCAACATCCCTATTGATTACTATTTGCTTGGTCAAGAAGTTATATAGCCCACATCCTTTGGACCCTTCACTATAGCCCATGAAGATGCATTTCTCACCCTTGTCATCCAACTTTTTTTTTTTTTTCTTTCGGTACCAATGCATATGCTACATACCCAAATACTCTAAGGTGCTTAACACTCCACTTGCATTTTGTCCATGCCTCTTGTAGAATCTTATCACAAATAGCCTTTGTGAGACTTCTATTTATCAAATAAACTATTGTTGAAACAATCTTACCCCAATATTTATTTTAGAGTCCCTTCGCTTTCAACATACTTCTTGTCATCTCCACAATGGTCCTATTCTTCCTCACAACCACACCATCTTGTTGTGGAGTATAGCTGATTGTCAACTCCATTTTGATGTCACGATGCTTGCAAAACTTCACAATTCATTGGAGGTATACTTTCCCCTTTACTTAACCTTAGGACCTTTATGGAGTGTCCACTCTCCTCAATCTAGGCTTTAAAAAATTTGTCACTTCTCAAAAGCTTCAAACAATTGATAGTATGATACTTCACATTTACTAGTACTATAGACTCTACAATGGTTTGTAAACCTCTAACAATAGCCTTCTTGGACAAAAGACTCAAACTAGAATAACCTAAATGTCCATATCTTAGATGTCTAAGTCTAGAGGGTTCTTGAATGACAATCTTGAAGACAAAATGGTGTTGTATTTCTCATGCCTGGGAGGTACAGCTACACGTTGGGTTGATAAATAAGTTTGTGTCTTCAAAGGAAACACTCTATTCTTTGTCATTGGAACCATTGCTACCATGTTCTTGCTCCCATTCTTGTCAAAGATAACATATTTACCTTACTTCATCAGCACTTTGTAACATTTTTAGACTAGCTATCCAACACTTAAGAGGTTGTGCTTTATCTTTGGGGCAAAATGCACATTCTCTATTTCCTTCTCAGGTGACATCATGACTAATCTTTTGCCCACAATTGAAACTATTTCATTGTTCCCCATCTCAAACTTAACATTTTTATCAATAAATGCAAATATACTTTCATTTTATGTGGTTGTTGCAACTGTTGTCCAAATACCAAACTTCAGTGCTACCTTGCTCACCAACGTTGCACATGATGAAAGCCTTTGATTGATCAACTTTAGCTACTGTTTCATCAGCCACATTTGCATCCTGTTTTGACTGATCTTGTTGCTTTTTCCAACGCTCACTTGCATAACGACCATACTTGTGACAATACTAACATTCTACATTTTTATCATACTGCTGACTTGAAAGGTTGCTATTTTTCTTAGCTCTAAAGGTGGAATGAGAGCTGCTTGCTCCCTCTTGATTGTCCATTCATCCAAATTTGTCTACTCCCAAAATGCCCCTTCTAGAGCTATTTCTACCTCTTCCCCTAGCTCTTGCATTGATATGAGTTTTGAAAGCTTACTTTGGGAGGGTGTAGACATGTTTAGGTGTTGCTCATAGGTTTGAAGTGTACTAATCAACTACGAGAGGTCTTTGGTCTCTTCAATAACAATGACTATTGCATCAAACTTAGAAGGCAGGTTTTTGAAGATTTTCTTTACAATCCTCTACTCTTATATTGTCTCACCATTATTCCTCAAATGTTTTATCAAACCAGAAACTTTTGAATGAAATTCTGAAATGGACTCATCATCCTTGATTTGGAGAGTTTCCCACTCCCTTTGTTGTTGGTTTGGAGGATTTCCCAAGCCTCCTTTGTATAGTTAGTTGCTACTATTTTGGGGAGTATTCTGTCTATCAAGGCTACCTCTATCAAACTCAATGCTTTAACATCTTTAAACCTTTGGCTCTAATACCAATATAATGGAAATAAAAACCAAAACTACAAATAGAGAAAGCTCTAATACAAGTTTGATTGATTAAAATCCAAAGTAGATGCCCCAAACTACAAATAGAGACAAAGCTCTAAACTAGTTTGATTGATTAAAATCCAAAGTAAATACACAAAACACAAGCACAAACACAAAGACTATTGCTCAAATCAAATTGAACACAACGGAGGTAGCTGGAGCAAAATAAACTATTTTCAATTCAAGATAAAAATGACATTTACAAAATATTTCATAATCAGATTACACTGTTTACAAACAATTCTGCCCAAACAGCATAGTTCTGCCCGCCAAACAGTTTAGTGATTAATATAAATTTATCATTTGTCTCCAGTAAAAATTAAAAAATAAAAAAAACTCATGTTAAGCTACAGCTCATATAGACTAGCTAGGACTTGAACCTAGGACCTTCCAATTGCTAGTGGAGCACTCTACCAACTGAGCTATTTGCCCTTCTATAGCCAACTCATCATCAATCCAAGTCTGGGTTACTTCCAACACCCACTTAAGCCACACTGCAGGTGCTCGGGCCTCATAGCCTGACTTTGATACAACATGTTGAGCTACAATTCATATGGACCAGCTAGGAATTGAACATAGGACCTTCCATTTGCTATTGGAGTCCACTACCAAGCAATTGGCCCCTCTATAACTAGCCAATCATTGGTCCGAGTGTGGCTTATTTCCAACAAAATATAGGGGAAAACAGACATAGACAAGAGAGGTTTAACCAGAGCTAAGGAAGAGACGTGTGAATATTTTGGGACTGGCATGAAGATTGAGCAATCCCTCCAAACTAAGAAGCGTGATTGCCTTGGAATTTCAGCCAGAAAAATGGAAATCAAGAGTTAAGTGCTTGAGACTAAGGAAATCACCGGGATTCGTAGATCCAATCAACCCTTGTCCCGGTAAGTCAAAAGCACCAAAAGAAACAATTTTTAACTTCTAAATGCATTTGCGAAATTGGGTAAGATAATCAACATATGAGCAAATCATTATCAGATATATTTGTTGATGATCGACCATTCCCTTCTTTCATTTTCTAATCTGTCTGTTGTTTTTTGGTGATATAGAAGGTTACTAAACTACAGGTATAAAAAACATAACCCCTATTTAGCAAGTACTGCGGTTCATTCCTGGCAATTGCCAAATGTCAAATACTTGTAAATTCGTAATGATAGAGAAGCTTCATTAATGGAAGTGATTAATTTGAATGCAACTCTAGTGTCATAGCATGAATCCATTTTTACTCACGATAAAAATTGAAGATTCATAAAACTTAAATCTTAACTAATTATAAAAAATAATCATTATTTAGAAATTATGTATGATGCATTCTCATGATTTTTTTTCTTAAAAGGCTCATCTCTAGGTCAAACCAAATCATAGAATTATTATGTGGGATTTTTTATCACGGTATGCAAATGTTCAATTTGGAAAAATAATCAAGCAATAAGAAACTGAATACAGCAAACTTGTCCTGATCATACACTAAAATTATGCTCTGCAGCCATCTCATACAGAACATATACATGAAATGTAATATGAAAATATATTGCAACCGCAGTCTACAGACTTATTGAATTATCTATATATAGTTAAATAGTAATACCAATGCTACTGACTTCAGAAAGGGAGGCCGATGAGAGAACAGCATCACACTCGACACTTCATAATAAGTCTATGCAGAGAACAATAGAAGCTAAAAGGAAAATGGAGTTCTCAACTTAATGTCCATCTGAGACATAAACAGGCATTTTATTTATCCTCCTAAAATGATCCTTACAAAAAATATCATGATTCTTACTGTTTAAAATACCTGTAAATACATTTTACAGACATTACTCCTATCATTTGCTTAAAGCAATGCTGATTCCTGCTTGCCCTGCTTACAGATGCCTTTTCTGAAGTAGTCTGTTGAATTCATTCTAATTTCTAATATATAGAAAATAAAGTGTATGAATATCCTTTGCTGCCAGTGATAGAATTGGGCAGCCAAAGTAATCCTGAAGATATAGAGGTGCTCAAGATAATCTAACATTGATATCCTTGAAGGGTCTCAGGCAAAAACGTCTTATCAACTGTGGTGAAAACACATATCCAGCTTCAATAATATGGTTTTAGAAAAATTCGTTACGAATGCACAACTTATTAAATCAAAAGAAAACAATGGATATAAAGTATCTAAATACATATAAACAAGAAGAAATCATCAAAACCTTGAAGATAACTCCTCATCTTAAATGAAGCAGAAGATGCTCTGGATTTTCAATCAGAAGCTTCCACTTGTTACAAAATTTTGCTACAGCTGCACCATCTATGACTCTGTGATCAGCGCCAACTATAACCTGCAGATGAAAAACAAAAAATTATTGTGTGCAAACGTTTGAAATTTTCATCATTGGTTAGAAACTTCTAGACCTTGGTGTGTACACCAAGTACCATTTCTCTTGAAAAACTCACAATTTCTAATTCACCATTAATCGTGCATTTGATGAAAGCAAACAAGTAATATGATAACGAGATTACTAGAGGAGTGATTATGAAAACTAAATTGACAAAGTAACAACGGCAAACAAGTAATATGATAACGAGATTACTAGAGGCGTGATTATGAAAACTAAATTGACAAAGTAACAACGGTTAATAATTAATTCCTCGATGATTTGACAGAATGACAATGCTAAAACTAGATGATTTGAATGAAGAGACATTTTTTTGAAATCCGAATTTGGATAGACAACCAGAATCAAATTGATTTTTGATGAATAGAATGGAGATTTATAATTAAAAATTATTAAGTATCTCCATATGAGAGGATAAATAGAAAAATTAAGAATGAAAAAAATCGAGATTTATCCCCACATAAGAGGATAAATAGAGATAATTAATGAATAAAATTTATTAAATATCTCCTCATAATAAATAGATATTATGGAGAATTAATAAAATAAAATTTATTAATTATCTTCATTTTAGAAGAAGATAAATATGATAAAATAATAAATATAATTTATTTATTTACTATTCATATTTATGGGTTAGGTAATTAAATAAAATGAACATATTTATTTAATTAATAGGCAAAAGGGGCAAATAAATATATAGTAAATTTATTTATTTAATTTTTAAAAGAAAGGCTAGTTGGAAAAGGGGTTTGTTTCATTAAATAATTAATTAAACCTAGGAGGCAAATAAGTCAAACTGATGTCCAGAGCCCTCAATTTGATCAAATTGAGTCTTTAATTGAGTGAAATTGGGAAGAATTGGAAAGAAATGGAAAGAAAATGGGAAGAATTGGGGAAAAGTAGGTTAAAACGGGTAAATTGGGTCAAAGCAGATCAAAGGAAACAAAATGGGATCGAAATGACACCATGGGATAGGAAATGAGGTCAAAATGATGTTATGAGATTGAAATTGGGAGAAAATGATGCCATGGGACATGAAATGGGATCAAAATGATGCCAACAGGACAGGTTTTGGGACAAAATGATATCATATGACATGAAATTGGGGAACTAATAAAATTATCTAATCAAGACATCAAGAGATAGAAGAACAAAAGAATGACATAGAATCGATGAATGGTGAAGATTATACGCATGACATAAAGACATATTAAAAATAGGAGAGGCAAGCGTTGACCATTTTTTAGTGTCTACAATAGGCTGTCCTCCATGAGAGCACATCAAACTATTTTAGAGGCAGCCTTTATTTTATACATTAAGCCTCCTATGCAAGAGTAAAATTCCTTTTTAAAATTCTATTCATCTTTTGTTATGAGAGCCAAAATGTCTCTTTTTATCTCTCTACACTACATTTCACATGAAATAACAAAAAAAGGTTCTCTATTTTAAAAAATATTATACTAATTTTTTATTTCATGAGTTTTTCTCACTCGAACCCTAGTAATTGAATTATATTTATATTTTTGCCACACCATTCCAATGTCATAAATGGAACAGCCCTATACCATATTATTACATATATGTATATAATAATATATACATATGTATTTACAGAAATAAAAACTTTAATAGCTTATCTTCAGAAAATGACCACACATTACAATGAATCAATGGCTGAACAGAAATTAATAAATAGACGCACATATGAGAGATGAAGGGAAAAACAATACATACATTCATAAGTGAAGCAGGATAAACTGTCCCATCTTTTGAAAACCGAGGAAGCTTTTGGATTCTGCCAATTGCTATTATAGAAACCTCAGGCAAGTTTAAAAGAGGAGACCCAAATTTACCACCAATGGCCCCAAAGTTGCTAACTGTTATTGTTCCTCCAGAAACGTCATCTGAAGACAGCCTGTTGTTTGAGGCTCCTTGAATAAGGCGTTGAAGTTCCTTTGTAATCTATGAAGTAACAAAGAGAGTTATTGCAAGCAATCCAGAGCAACCCCTTTTAGATTAAAAAAAAAGATGAACATTACTCAACAAAAAGTGTTTTAAAAGAATAAAAGTAACTTGATCTTGCACAAAAAGCAGACACACACACTTTCTAGATATTCTTTCATTCAAAATCTGTTCATCCTGCACATATTCATGGAGGTGAATCGGCAGTTTCCTAGTATGCATCAATTGGATTGTGATACCCTCCATGGAAATGTGATGAGTGGAGGTTAGACATTGTTCGCTCCATAGGCATCTTTTTTCTTCAACTTATTAAGACTGGATACTCTATTTTCCAATCCCAAAAATAGAAACATGGAATTTATATTAAATACAAGTCTCACATTCATAGATTTTTCTGTAAAATTCAAGATTTAATATTCTGATAACTGAAATAGAAAATGAAACTGTAAATTTATTGTGACAGTGGGAATATTGTAAGGATTGCAGAAAATGAAAAGAGAACAGAAATAGTCACCAAACAGGTCTCTACAGGAATTGTTAAGTAATTTTCAATGCCAAATCAAATAAATGCAGAGGCATTACAATGAGTGAATTTCTAATCCAAAAAGATACAGATGAGGAGTCCCTCAACTCAACATTATGGACAGCAACATAACATATGCAATATCAACACAAGTCATGCCTAAACTAGGCCAAGGAAATAACAATGCAAGCAACAGTTTGTGGGCCACAATTTACAACTTTGAAAGAAATCAGATTACCATTACACTGAATGAAAATTATGATCACATATATGGCATGCTAGTTGGTGGAGACAAATGAGAAGGATGATGCACTCTTGTGCCCAAATTAAATTGCACAAGTTTAATTGAACTGTTAATTCTTAAATTATATCTAAGGCATGATCTCAACCCTCTAAAACATTTGTCATACTAAACAGGATGGATTATTCCTCATATCCACTTGCTTTCCTCATATGATCTTTACTGCAATCTTATGCCTAAATCTTGTAGCCCAAATGTAACTTAAGGGGTGATCCGTAATACTTAATCCTTGCATTATGTCAAAGGCATGGCCTCACACCCCTATGACCAAGCTAGATAAATCTTGCACCCTGCACTTTGCTTGTTGCTATAAGCAGCTCTAAGGACATTATAGTAGTTTATGGTTGAAAGGGAGAGAGAAATTACAATGATTACAATAAATGCTTGTATAAGCATAACGATAAACCCTATATGAAAGCCCTAAGTGAGGATAAGATTAGATCATGACGAGTGTCCTCATCCTATTCTATGAGGCAACATGACCTATGATTAGCTCAATCTGAATATAGAAAAGCACTCCTAAGTTTAGTTTAAGTGTAATAATGTAATAGGGGATCTAAGTAATTAATGATTGATTGATTAACTAATTACGCTATTATCCTAACTACTCCAAAAGAGAGAAAGAGTTGGGCACAGATATATTGTTGTCAATCCAACAAATAGTAGCAATGGCTAGAAGAATGTTCTTCAGCAAGAGAAGAGAGATCCTATTGACTTCTTAATTGAGGTCACAATTTAAACCAGTTTAAATGATAAAATCATGAAAATAGCATGCTGCCTCTCGACCTCATTGAGGGCTCACCCCCCAAACCTCCACTTGCTACCATTCCCCCACCATCCCCAAATCTAGATCCTTGGTTCCCTCATCCCCAAGACCTGACCCTTCGTCCCCCTGTGCAGGTAAATTGACAGCTGAATATCACAGAGCATATTTCAAGAATGTTTTCAACAAATTTTATCTCAAATTCAAGCCTGAATTTATGAAGAACTCTGGCATGGTTATTAAGGTTCCACCTCCAAATTGATTAAATAATGAGAACCCTGTTATTCAAGAAATATCAAATGATGACTGGAACAAGGCACCTAATGAATTCTATAACACTCTTAAATTAATCTCCCTCAACAAGCTCTAGTTTTGCAACAATGCTGTGATATTCATTATTCATATAGACAAGTGTCAATTTGTTAAGCTGAACAGAATTGAGCAGACTCTTCATTTCGGTTAAGCAGGGGAAAATTTGAATATGATGAACTGTATGGAGGCAATTTTCCTTGCTTCGAATAAAGCTGCTGAAGCCTTTGTTTGAATTGAGACAAAGGTTGGGAAAGAGTAGTTATAGTTCTTCCTCTGGTTATCGTGGCACCTTACCTACTGCCACCTCTACTACTCCTCTTTTTTTCACTAGAGGGCTCTCAGTTGCAGTTGGACCCAGGTATAATAGCAGGCTCTTTCCAATATAATCCAGTCCACCATAAATGAGCTACAGCTGATTTACTGATGCCTTGGAGCCTAACCATTTCTCTTCTGAGTCCCAAACTGTCATTTCAAAATCTCTCTCCACTCCACCACCCAATGAACAAAAATTGTTGGCCCCCTATCCTTTCTTCTCTCCACAATCTCCTCAGTTACCTTCAAGATCTACCATGATAAAGGATCCAACCATAGTTGCAAAATTCACAAGTACTCACAACACAAATTGCCTAGTAAGTTACTCTCCAACAAGTTTTTCACAGCAATTTTAACCTATAAAACTTGTGAGTCAAACTCATCCAAATCCAAATATAAAGCTTTTTCTTACCTGCAATTAAAAAAATACGATTTTCACTTCATTTTCACATGCGACTGGCAATTTAGGACGTGCAGTCAGTGGTGATTTGGGTCATGATTTCATATGCAAATCATAGTTTTTCCTCTTTATTTTTTCTAATATTTTCTCTGTTGGCAAATGTTGCTGTGATGCACATCTTTTCTCAACTTTTTCGTGGAACAAAGTTTTGCTAAGATCTTTTCTTTACTTTTTTTCTGCTCAATTATTCTTGTGTTGGACATATTGCATTTGTTCTAAACTTCTAGATGCATATTATGTAAAGGATCAACAAACAATCCATTATCCATACTTCAAAGTTCAAAGTACCATACTTTCTTTTGAAACTATACCAGAAAAAATAGCAATTCTTATATGCCATGATTCTGTAATGTCGAGAAAATGACCAAACTATTTAGCCCAAAAAAAAAAGATCTTAACAAACTAACTTTGTTCCAAAAAAAGGAATCTCGTTTTTTTAACTTCAAATCAAAAAGTTTATTTAAAAAATTTCAAGTTGAAATGACTGGCATGCTTTAATTTCCAATATGAACAAAATTTTAAAAATTCATATAATTTTCAGTCTTCGCAATCAACATTCTATTAAACAACCTACAAGCTTGAATTTTCAATTATAACTTGATGAGATCCAGACTTATAAGAAGGCCGAGTGGGCATTATTTTCTTCACTTTTTGTATTCGGGAGAGCCACTTTGCAGCCAGGTAAAAAAACATTTAATTTTAAGTTTACTAAAATCCTTACTAAGTTATAAATGGCAATTGTTATCCTTGCAGATTTGTGGTGGGGAGATTATGGTGCCACAATGCCTAATCTCCAAAAGCTTGTCATTCACATTTTATACCAACCTTGTAGTGCTTCTAGTTGTAATCACAACTGGAGTATTTTTTAGTCCATTCACGGAAAGAAACAGAATAGGTTGACTATTTGAATGACCATATCTATGTGCAGTACAACCCTTGGTTACATGAAATGAAGGTACAAGGACAAGGTTCACATGAAGCACTTGACCTTAATGACGAATGAAGGTTTTGGGTATGGGGACTTGAAAGAAGAATATGCTGTTGATCCAAATTTCAGCCAAATTATTCAGGCTCTCAACGATCCAGGGCTTGCAGCTAAATGTTTTTATAGAGAATATTTGTTAGCTAATGGACTTTTGTTTAAAGAGCTCCAACTTTGTATTCCCATTGAGTCTATAAGAGAAAAGTTGATTAGAGAAATGCATTCAAATGGCTGGGAGACCTTTTTGGTAGAGATAAAACTTAAAGCTTGGTTAATGAAAAGTTTATTCGTCCTCAGATTAGGAAGGAAATCAATAAATTTGTTTCTACATGCAGAATTTGTCAAGTTTCTAAAGGTGGAAAACAAAATGCTAGTTTATATGAATCCTTACTAGTACCTAAAGAGCCACAGATTGACATTTCCATGGACTTTGTCCTTGGGCTTCCTCATACTCAAACAGGAAACAATTCTATTTAGTTTTTTTGTAGTGGTGGGTCAATTATCAAAAGTAGCCCATTTTATTCCATGTGAGAAAACTAATTATCCAAGTACGATTACTCATTTGTTCCTAAGGAGATGGTGTGCTTGAATGGGCTACCCAGGACAATCACAAGTGAACGTGAAATGAAGTTCCTTATTTACTTTATGAGGACATTATGAAAGGAACTTAACAGAAAGCCACAGTATTGTTCAGCCTATTACCCACAAATAGATGGACAGATGGATGTGGTGAACAAAAGTCTGGGCAATTTACTCTGGAGCCTAGTTGGTGAGAATCTAGGCCAGTGGGATTCAGTTTTGGTGTAGGCTGAGTTTGCTTTCTATTCCAATGTGAACAGATCCACAGGTATGTCTTCTTTCTAGGTTGTCTTTGGAGACAATTCAAGAGGGATGGTAGTTCTAATTAATCTTCCTGAGGTAAGACAAGTTAGTCAACTTGTTGAGGATTTTATAAAGCATGTATTTGATGTGCAACAAGAAGGCTGAGGCTAAAAATCATGGATGAGAACACTGAGAAGCACAAAGGAACTGCAGTTCGATATCTAAGTACAAAAGTGTACCAAGAAGATGAACAAGATATGATGTATCTTCATAAAAAGAGAACCCCTATGGGCCAAATTATCATAAACAGAAACCAAATAAAATTGGCCAATGTAGAAAAACCAAGCAAAAAACTGAGAATTCTTATTTGGTAGGTTTGCCTGAAGAACCTGACATCACTCCCATCTTCAATGTTGTGGGTATATATCCTTATCAGGCAGGTATAAAATAAGTTCAAGAAGAGAATGTGCATGAAGAATAGACATGACAGTTAACATAGAAAAAATGGGAGCACATTTACAAAGTAATGTACACTATGCTCACTGCTACAAGATTGAAGAATTATTAAAAATGTACTTAGGAAATCCAACATCAACTGGAACATAGAAGAAAATTCATAAGGTTTACTGAACTAGATTCCTCAGAACCAGGAAGTTAAGAAATTTTTAAATTGAGGGGAGGACAATGCATTGCCCCCTCGTGAATGAGATCCTGACAGCTGTTGAATGTTGTAATAAGGAGAAAATAAATGAGGAAAGTGTCCTTGCGAGATGCAAGGATCTTCTCCTACTAAAAATAGAAGTGAGTTGTAGACTAGTTTGCATAGAAATAGAAATAAGAGAGTTGCTGTAGTAGACTTCATTTTCCATTGTATAAAGAAATTATTAATTTCATTCTGCTGAGATTAAAAAAGAAAGGAGTAATTCTACTTGAGAATTGGTGTTCTGTTGATTTGTTTTGCTGCTGGTAATTAAATATATTGTTACCCATTTTCTCCTCTCCTCCCTGTCCATTCTGCTGTGTTTTCTTTGTGCAAGTATTACCACAAGGAATGATTATGGGAGTGGAGCAGAAAAAGAAATATTCTGCATCAATTTCCAAATGAACATCTCAAATTTGGTCATTTACAACAGAAGAAAATAAAGAAAGAAACGGAACTTCCCGGAGAACTCAGTTATCATAAACATCAACTAACTTCATGACAATCTCAATAGAAGAAAGCCTCAAAAGAATTAGTTAAAAAACCCTCCAATTCAGGCTCAGAGGGACCTGACCTCCTTCAATGTCCTGTCATGTTAATACATTCCTGGAACTCAAGTGACCTGGGAGTTGCAAACAAGCGAGATTTTTTATTTAAAATTATCTTGTTTTCAATAAATAACTAAAAGATACTTAGAGAATCAGATGCATAGAAAAACTAGTGTCCAATATTTTGTTCACTCTACATATCCCATCCAATAAACAATTCTACATTTCAGGTTGATATGGGCAATTAATTAATCTCTTTTCATTGTAATGTTCAATAAGGTATGTCCAATTAGTAATTTCTAGTGAAAGTGTTAACAAACAAAAGAAAGATTTACCTAATATTAGACTTTCATATGTAAGACTTAAAAACAATAATTCAATTTGTAAAAAATATTTTGAGACGTAATATAAAACCAATACATGGATTCAATTAATAAAATGTGTGATCTTAAAATTCACGAAAGAGCATTGGCAAGGAAACAAACCTCTAATATGGAAAGTGATTGAACATTCTTGATGTTAGGGACAACCAAACCATGGGGCGTTGCCATGGCAACTCCTATATTATGCGAACCTGCATGAAATCATTGTTAAGAAGCCACAAAGGGACCAAAACCAAACAAAAGTGAACCATACAAATGTGTAATACAATAAATGTTAGTGGTCCAAATTCAGTCATAAATAGATTAACATTTTAAAGGTATTGTTGGAGACAACAGTTTTGGCTTTCTTGTAAATGGTCAACCCACATTTTAATGATATCTGCATAGTTAAAAGGATATTGACTGTAAGAGACTTCCACAGAATATTTCTCACCTAACACAAAGGACATTAGTTACGCTTTCATTAAGCTATACCCCATTGATATAAGCAGTGCTACTGCTAACAATGGTTTAAGAATGATATTGAACAATGGAGACTAACAAAGATTACAACCTGAAACACTATGTACAGCATACTGAGACAAGTATGATATACTTTTCAGACGTGTCACTATATAGTTCCCAGTTTATTTCCAGTCAATCTTACAATTACATTTTATTAGAAAAGATTTTGAATTGGACTGCTTCTATTGTTTTCATTACATGCTCCATAATCTTGCAAAATTGTGCTTCTAACATTTGTAGTTGACATAAAGGAGTCACTCATAGAAACAATTAACAGCAACTCAAAGTTCAAACACTGAAACAGATTATCTCTAAGAAGTGAGAACACTCCTTGTATGGGCACTTGCAAACAAAAAACAAAAAGAAATTATTTTCAAAGATTCTAAAGAAAAAAAGAAAGGCCTAGGCCTAGTACCATATTTAAAGTTGGATTGATATCAACCTCAGTCTAAGCAGTTAGACTAAGCTTAGCTACAAATATGTCCATTAATTTTAGCTTGAAATACAAATTAAACATCTAGCAAACATGCACATTTGAGTTTAAATCCAATATCTTATAATTTCAACTTTGGTAAACATACCTTTATAAACGAGTTCATATGCTTCTTCATTATAAATACTGTTCATTGAAGGATGATCCATCAGAGCAAATGATAGAGACTTTATCAAAAATGGCATGTATGTATGCTTCACACCTTGGTCAGCTGTTGCACCTTGAAAAGATTTCTTTAACTCAACAAGGGAGTCAACGTTAATCTCTTCCAGATAATGGAAGTGAGGCACTTTTGCTGCCATGTTCATAGTTTTGACCATAGTACGCTGAAATCCCCTGAAATAAAAAATCTAGCCTTAGTCCTTAGTCCTTACTCCTGACTGAAAACATTTCTACGTAAGTACATGTACACATATTCCACAAGCTCCCTTCTCATTAATATATCCTCATTCTCAAAGCATAATGTTCAAAAACTTTTAATATATTTTATCAAGGAATTTAAAATGGAATGACATACTTTGCCATGTTTGTTGTTCTATCCAGTAAATATTTTCTCTGAAAAAAGATTAAAAAAAACCTATGCTACACCAAGTTTCCAGGGCAGGGATGGTAGATGAAGAGGGGAACATTAGTAAATTACATTAGAGCTGAATTGAGATTCTACATTAGAGTCAAAACACAAATTAACAAAATTTCATTGCTTTGATTGTCACAGTGCATATATATTATACAAAAAATTACAACAAAATGCCCAAAGGCTGCAAGTTTCAGCTACAGAATAACAAAAACATAGAAAATCTGCTACTGCCACTAATCAGCATTTGGTAATGCTACATCAAAATTGGACTCTAAGTTTGAGTCATTGCCACTATGAGGAACTATCTCTATCCAACGGAACCCCAACCAATCTCTCTTGTGCCTCCTTAGCCTGTGTCATTTTAAGGATCAACATCCCAACATGCCACTAAATTCTAACAATACTCAGGAATCCCATCGTGCTTCATAATTTTACTTGGCCATATCAATTTTGCCTTCCAAATTTGAAGCATTTATGATAATTGCATGTGTTTTTGTATAGTTCATTAAAAATCTTAGGTAAGTTATTGTTGATGTCCACCTCCACCATACTTAAGGATCATGAAATACAATCAAAAATTTGCATTTGCAACCATCAACAAAATTGTCTTTTGAATTCTTTTTAAGTTCTATTTTAAATACATTTCCTGTAATCATTTTGAAAGAAGATATATCATTGTTTAAGTCTTGATAGTACAACTAAATTAAGATTAGATACCTTAATTTAATGATATAGTTTATCGTAGAGATTAACTATCTCCACAAATAAAAAATTAAGAACTTGAGACATGTCAACATATTACTTAGCAACTATACTGGTTAGTTACCCATTTACTCCAATGAGATGGCATGGCAACCATAGAGAAACTTGTGTAATTTTCTTAAATCTTATTTGATAGTTTTGTAGGGTAAATAAACAAGCACTTGATGAGAAGCAAGCAACAACAATATTATTCAAAAAAAAAATGAAAGAAAAGAGGAAACCAAAACAGAAAATCTCACAACGAAAACCCTTGGACACTATTGGATAGTAGGTGACAGAAAAATTAGATTTCTTACAGATCACCTACTAACAAAAAATTTGTAGTGGTGAAAACCCTCAAGTGCCATTAGGCAATAGGTGGTTTGGAAATCAGGTTTCCAATAGACTCCTACCAAAAACAAACATCGAAAAAAAACTAGAAATAAATCAAACATCATGCAATATTGTTGTTTCTGTGCAGCTATCACTCACAAACTATACCATTTCAGACTTGCAGCAGCATCTTGTAGCGACCTCTTCAAGCTATCAAAACTTCCTTATACTGCAAGAACTTCCTTTTTGTATCAGGGTGTTCAACCACGATTTCACAATTCAACCTGCAGCGCATTTTGCTCCATACTCTAAGCCTCACAAGTATTTATTGGTGACATCAGTATTATCAATATATTCCCTTACCTTTCAACTCTTCACCGAATTGTGGAGGATGATAAAACTCAGCTGTAATTCTGGTCTGAGCAGAATCGTTGCTTTCCTTGGTAGCAAGGAAATTCACTCACTTTTTCCTTGGATTATTAAGTGTAATAAGTCGACTTTTTCCCCTTGGCTTGGATTTTTGAGCAACCATGTTGATTTTCTCAGCACCTATAATGGGAAGAAGGTGTGCCCCCCCTTGATTTCCAAATACACTCAGCAGCTTTTGCCTCAGCAACTGGAGTGTAAAGGGCTTGTGTTAGCCTTTTTGTTTATCCTTGGAACATTTGCTATTTTACTATGGAGAACAATAGGATACAAACAGATTTATTTCCTCACAAATCTAGATGTTTACATGCTGAGAGAGAATTTCAGATTTTTGTTGTTTCAGCTTAGGTTTTTGATAATTTTTTCTGCTTTTAGAGTTGTTATCTTTTCGGTGGTACCTCTTTCTTCTCTTCCATAAGTACAGCCCTGCACGGACTTCTTCTTTATATTGAAAATCTCAATTGTGGTTCTACATCACTCTCTTCTGGCCCCAGGGTTATCTACATGAATGTCGTGTTTTTTTTGTCTGATATTAGCTAGTTTTTAGATTTATGCCTTGCATCTTGTAACCTAAGCTTTCTAACATAAATAAAGTAATTGATTGTATCAAAAAAATGATACTAAATCATTAGTAAATAAATATTTTATATATTTATTTAATTATATATAATAATTAATTTATTATATTTTATATAATATATTGGTAATATTTAAATATGCTTGTTTATTAAATTATTTATTTTAAATATATTTATAATATTATAATTTATTATTAGTTGAAAGTTTACTTTAATATTTATATATTAAATTATTGTTTATTTGTATTTATAAGATTTATTTTACAAATTTTAATATTATATATATTATGGCCAACCCCATTTATACTAAACCTGGAGCAGATTTGGCAATCCACCATACCTAAAGCCTAAACCAGCAACGTAGGATATAGAAGTTGAAAAGGAGAAGAACCACAGAAGCTCAAACTTCTCTAATTGATCAAAACACAAATTGCATCACCCATGATATCAAGTGACCCCACAACCTCAAGGACCATTAGGGAAAGGAGTCAAAAGCTCACTTTATCTAGCCAACCAATATAAAAGTTATGATGTGAAAAACATTTCCTGAACACATTTAATTTTACTCTTGCAACAAATCAGGCTATTGGCTACACTTAAGAGAAACTATTGCCAACTTTTTTTCCAATAATTTCATAATAATATCAGCTCTAAGTTCATGAAATACATAAAATAAATTGTATAAAAAAGCATAAGAATTAGTGTACCTGAGGAGAATAGTCTTGTCTTCATAAACTTGATGAGCTGTTATATGTTGATTAGATGACTCATCTGCTGGTTTTAAATTCATAACCTTGGCCTCTGAGGTTTGCGAAGGGTGAGAAATATGAGAAAAATTGTTCCAAACGCTCTCCTGCTTCGTTACGTATTTCAAGACATCCTCTTTCAACACCCTGCCATCTTTACCAGTACCAGGAATATCCTCTAAATTAATGCCATATTCCTTTGCCATCTGACGAACTGCAGGAGTAGCCAATACTTTTTCCCTATTTTCTATGCTATTTGGAGACTCTCTACAATGTAAACCAGATTCCTGAGACTCTGTGGAGGGCCCCTGTATGTGTCCCAAACTTACTACAGTCTCATGCTTTTCATCTACAATTAAATCTACCAAAGTTTCTCCAACCTGGTAAATAAAGTAAGCATATTATAAAGAAGTTCCATATGAAACAATCCTTTCTGAATTTTACGAGATCCACAAAATATAAAGGCACAAGTAAACAATTAAAGTTGTAATTAACAAAGTGACACATTACAGAAGTGAATATCGTTAGAACAAAATACACTTCCATCTCAAACATCTTTAAGATTCTTGCATTGACAAGAAAATTTGCCAATTTTGCAATTGCTTCTCATGCAAATCCATCCATAAAATCATTACAAAGTGAACTGCACAGGGTCTACGGTACAATTACATTGCTAAATTACATTTTAGAGAGACTAGTTGTCTTGAATATCTTCATAGAATATACACTATGGTCGGTTCATCAAGTTATTTTTTTTTTTAAAAGCCACCAATATCGAACAGTCAAAGCAAATTATACACTGCATTGACATGAAACAAATATTGCACTTAAATTTACATAAGAAAGCATGCTTTATGCTTTGAAATTATTTCAAAACATTAAAAAATCATCAACTGGATCAAAATAAAATTATTTGTGCCAAAAAAGAGGAAACAGGATCAGTTTTAAATCAGGCACAGTTTTGTTGGACAGAGAGTTCTCGGATTCAAGAATGCTTAAGATGAGCCCTCAACATGCAAGTTGATATCAGAATCTAAGTTTGGGTTAATGAAAAATTTGGCATGCCTTGTTATATTCATGTTATTTGGATACAAGAATTACTTTGTATACATGTTATTAAAACAAATTCCCAGCAAACCAAAAAATGACAGTTGCACACTTAATCATGAATTCTTGATAGAAAAGTAAAGGGGATTAGAAATTCACTTTTTGAACTTTGAAGGATACTATAGGAATGGACAAACACAAATAATATAGATTGTATGACAGGATTATTCCTCAAAATTCCCAATGAATTTATGATAAAAATGAAAATTGATTTAGAGATCATCAAAAGTTAAAACTCAGCAATATGAAACAAATATGTAAGGAATATAAAAGATGTATGTTTTTTATCTTAACATCTTATACTTCCAGAATGAACTGTCGGCATAAATACAGCTACTATATTAATTTTACTTTGGTAGGTTTTCTAAGTTACGTTTAGTATTTAGGACATGTGCACAATGAATAAACATGTGCATCTATCATTTACAAAGTTAACTAACATCTTAAACTAATTGGTAGGTGACCTACCTAATTTGGCATCTCCACAACCACCTCCATTTGATACAGCTCATATCTTCAAGTTCTTTATAAACAAGATGATCATAGCCATTTGGTGAGAGAGCAAGAGGATGTAGCAAAAATGTAGTCTTGAAAGGAAGCTTGTTCTTCCCATACTGTATGTCTACTTCTATTTTGTTTATTAAATACTTTCATTTATAAATACATGTTTTAAGTGTTCTTGTTTGAGCTAATTCTCAAAGTTGTCATGCCTTGTATCTGTAAAAAGCATTTAAACTCTAATATGGTAACAAAGCATTAACAAGCTACCTCTGCGGTGTGCTACAACATTTTGTTGTTGTTGTGGAGATCATCTCTTAGATATACAGTCATACAAGCTCCATTGATCAAACTCAAGTCCACCATTGTGTCCAGACGGGTCCAAAACCTCAAAAATCTCTACCATTTCACTCAAAAAGGAGGTATGGAGATTCAAAAGCACTCTGAAGTTTAATTCTGGATCTTAAAGGCTTCTTTTTTCTAATATTTTTAAATTATTATTCTTTAAAGAATATCAGCAATAAAAGTTGGAATATTTCAGAGTTAGGGGAAACGTTTTGAATATGCTTTTTTAAATTGCTTTTTTTGGCAGGGAGGGTGAGACGGGTGGTTCCCTTCTTTTCTTTAAGGAACTATTTTTAAAAAAATTGCTGAAGCAAGGCTACTTCTTTGATATTTTTAGGGCTTAAACTTGGGGGGCAGGCAGCAGGCTGGTATTTATATTTATTAATTTTATTCAAAACAAATATTAAAAATAGAGTAACCAAACACAAGCAATTGGCCTCCCACACCTAGTCAGCTTATCTATAGCCCAGTCATCCTCCTGATTTCCTATTGCCCTTCCATTTACGCTGCACTACTTTCTTTCTGATGTAACAGCCTTGAAATACCTAGAGGAGCTCTGCCCTCTTGGGCTCATTGTAATAAACTCCTCTGCTCCTTAACAAAAAGATCATGTGCATGATTGACATCTTGGCTTTATGTTTTGATTTTTTTGCACAATGATGGCACTAAGTAGTAGCTCTAAGTTTAGCTATGCCCTTTTTAACCATTATTGAGACTTCCACAGTCCAAAGCGACATGGTTAGTTATGCTTTTTTGTCACATTGATGCATGTGTCCCAGATCAATGTGCCATGGCAATTACTATTAGTTATGCTCTTCAAGAGCATCATTGAGAATTTCCCACACCAATCCTTTGTTGGATCCGTAAATGACGTTTGACCAAATTTTGACTCCAAATGTCAACAACAAGCTTGCCACACTTTGTAGGAAGCCAGCACAAGTTGTAATATATCACATTGTGCAATCAAAACTGATTGACAGGTTGACATTTCACCTTCTTCATCCTATTGCTAACACCTCTGGCAATAAAATACAAATGTTTTACCAGCTTTGACATTGGAAATAAATAATAATGCACTTCTTTCTGCCTCAACATCAGTGATCAAAATAAATAATAATGCACTTCTTTCTGCCTAAACATCAGTGATCATCATATTCCATCTACTTCTCAAATATAGACTTTTATACAATCAAATCTACCATAAACAAACTACACCTCCTTTCAACAGAAATGTTATTTTTGGAATAGTCTCGTGATAACATTATTACGGTTGTTGACTAGGGTTGCTTATTCACAAAACCTTAAGATACTCTTTGTGGTAGGTTGTAATGTCCCCTTTCAGGATGATCTTATATCTTGCCCTAAAATCACAAGTTCAATTAAAATAAGATATGTAATATGGTTATCAACATAAATCTGGGTTTATGTTCTACAACCATGTTAGATAATATTTAAAATATAATTCTAAAGACAATTCATTTCTACTAGGGTTAGGCATCCAAAATATAAATGCATATATATGTCAATAATCATCTCAACCCACTTAGATAAACCATGCAACTTGTTGATTTTAGAAATCAAGCATAAATAGTTCCATTTCCCCTAATCAACCATAGTAGGGTTTGGAGAGGAAAACCATAAAGGGTGCCTGGAGACTATTCAATGCAATTAAGCCCAAGAGCATCCAACATCCAACTATGACAACTCACCCCTTGGCCCACAAGCGGTAGGAACATCCACCTTTGATGATTCCATCCCTTGGGGTGGCCTGCCTAATTCGAGGTAACCCAGGTGATTGAGGAAGACTATTCAGCCCAATTAAGCCCAAGAGACCACAACATCCCCTTGGCCCACAAGCAGTAGGAACATCCACCTTGATAATTCCATCCATTGGGGTGGCGTACTTAATTTAGGGGAACCTATGTCTACCACCTCTCCCTAATGTATTTCCCTTCGTTTCCTCAATGATTGTTTATGGGAAGAATAGACAACTTATCAATTAAAGAAACATACTAAATTTACAAAGTTTATTAATAACTTGGTAAAGGTATACATTAAAGATTATAATTGCATAATAACATTGTGTAATGTCCCCATTTTTGCACCTTCCTTAGCATCAGTATTTTTCAAGATTAGCCTATCTAATTGGTCTCTATAGGCTAATGAGTTGATTTGGAGGCCATTTAGGGTTCTTCAACTAACACTTTGAGTGTCATTTTCTTGTGTTCTCCTTTCCGATGTATTGAGATATTTGAGATTTACCTTCTAGGGGTCATTTAGGCTCTATTTAAACTCACTATATTTAGCAAGTCACATGGACGTTGGGCTAGACCTTACTATTTATAGTAAACCTTCTAGATGGTCACCAAGCACTACGGTTACCCCTGGGGTGTTGGTAGAATTAATTAATTGTTTTTATATTGACTTTAATTGGAGTTTATAATTTATTTATTATTATTATTAAATTAATGACTTTAATAATATTAAATATTAAAAGCGACTTATAATTAATGGTGTTATAAGGGCATTAAATACAAATTCATTTAATGATATAAAAAATCATTTATTAAAGCCAAGAGTGGGAGTCAACATATGGAGGTATAAGGATATTAGAGTGACTTTATATTAATAAAGAAATTATATGATGGATCACTTTATTATTATTTCCCATATGCAAGTAAAATATTAAAATATTAAAAGTGAGAATCTTAATTAGGGTTTCGGAAAGTTCATGAGAGGATTATAAAAGGAGATTTGAGGAAGTCATTGCATACTTTCTTATTTTATTTTCCCCTTTGAGAAGTTTGGAGCTTGGCTTTCAATGTAGGAAATCTGAGGACAAAAACCCTTGGAGTTTCTCGGTGGTTTGGATGGAAACCCAAGTCCGTCTTTGGCATGGATTCATCCAGGAATCACCATTGCGCTTTATTATCAGATTGTTGGAAGTTTCAACTGGAAATCTCTCTAGAGGGTTTGACAGGGCATATTCTATTTATTTCATTTTTAAAAAGCTACAAGCAAGAGACTTTGGATGCCATAGTTGATGAAATATTATATATTGGACATTGTTATTGTTGGAGATTAATAACTAATGCATTGAAATTGTGTTTGGGTGCCACGAGCCATCGCTTGGAATTTGTGAGGAAGAAGACTTTGTGGAGTTATCTCGCAGGCCAATATATTCCTAGTTGAGTGAGGTCCTTCTCAAGCAGCGTGTTACTTCCTGTAATGTCACCTTTTATAAAATGCCCTAGTCTACCCTGAATTATAATTCTTAACTATTAAGGGTGGGTTAGATAGTGTTGATTTTCCCAGGTTTTATTGGATGTATTTTAATGTATATATCTGATTCAATCTGATACTTGCATTCTTGGAATTCTATATGTTCTCAAATTGAATAACATTATACTATATATAACGGACATGTCTCTCCTTTAATTATAATAATTTAATCAATATTATAATGTTTCATCAATCAATTATTAATTTAGAATAATATAATAGATTAATGTTGAAAATTAAATTTTATATGATTAATAATAATATAATAATATAACATAATAATATATTATTATTAATCAACATATATTATATGTATTCTAAATGATCATTTGACTGAAGCTACAAACATTAACACTCCCTCTTAGCTAGGGAGGATGATCAGACAGGATGTGTAGTGATCTCCCATGTCAACACTTATGGCCCTCACCATAGCTACACAAAACATAATTAACACTCCCTCTTAGCTAGGGAAGATAAAATCAATGCAAATGCATTAAGTCTAGATTAATTATGGAATAGAGAAAATATTATCTCACTATCATATCAGGAAGTATAGTGTAAACAAGAATATCAAGGCACGTGATATTCACCATAACTCAAAAATATCATCTCATGATATTGGGAGTATTTGCATCAACCATATGATGCTCATCACAGGGGACCATAGTCTCAAGGTGTGAATTTGCCTCCGTTGGCGATTCTATTCACAAGCTCTTGCGTGGATTGCCTCTGTCGGCGATTCTATCCATAAGCTCTTGTGTGGATTGCCTCAGTCGGCGATTCTATCCATGAGCTCTCACGTGGATTGCCTCAGTCGGCGATTCTATCCATAAGCTCTTATGTGCATTGCCTCAGTCGGCGATTCTATCCATGAGCTCTCACGTGGATTGGCTCAGTCGACAATTCTATCCACAAGCTCTTACATGGATTGCCTCAGTCGGCGATTCTATCCATGAGCTCTCATGTAGATTGCCTCAGCTGGCGATTCTATCCACAAGCTCTTAAGTGGATTGCCTCAATCAGCGATTCTATCCACGAGCTCTCACGTGGATTGCCTTAGTCGGCGATTCTATCCATGAGCTCTCACGTGGATTGCCTCAGTCGGCGATTCTATCCACAAGCTCTTAGGTGGATTGCCTCAATCGACGATTATATCCATGATCTCTCACGTAGATTGCCTCAGTCGGCGATTCTATCCACAAGCTCTTAAGTGGATTGCCTTAGTCGGCGATTCTATCCACAAGCTCTTATGTGGATTGCCTCAATCGACAATTCTATCCACGAGCTCTCATGTGGATTGCCTCTGTCGGCGATTCTATCCACAAGCTCAAGTTATTGTAAGATCGTCACCTTCCAATAACCTCAAAAATACTAGTGGAAATCATTTGGAAGTCGTCACTTCCTTATGATTTACATAGGGCCCATAAGGCATTAAATGATTTCATTAGTATAATAATCAATTGAATCAAGTTTTACCTCATAAGTGTTTCACCTTCAATAGTGAAAATCCCTCTCAATTACTATGATCGAAATTGTCACAAGTTGACTGAACCATTTGCTCCCTCTGAAGCTCAAGTTCTTGTTCTCTTTTGAAATGTCAGACTCCCTCTGCATCTGGTCTCAATCATCAATTCATTTATAAGCATCAATTTATTTCTCCCTTTAATTCAATTTTATTGTGCTTTCGTCCTGAAGGTATGTCAGAGAGAGATTACAAATAGCTCATAAATTATCTCGAATAGAAATACCAATGATAGAAGCATACAAGATTTTACTAGCCAATATTATAGCATAAATTACAAACTCAATAATTCATGTGCCTTAATAAAACATGGAATACTTATCTTAAGTTTAAAACATTTCCTTTCATAAGGTGATCCCATATAAGAAATATCACGCATGAATCATCTCTCATCATAATTCCCTTTGAATGATGTAGAACATTTTCATAATTTTGATCAACACTTTCATTATGATCTGCCACACACAGTCGTTAATAACTTTTGCAATTTACCAAATTTATCCAATCTCTTTGGTGAGATGTTAGAAAATCTAATTACAAACATTTCCTCCAAGTTATAGCCAGATCCAACGGTTAAAACAAAAGTTATGACATTTTTCCCAAAACTGCTAACCCTAGGTAGGGTTTCAAGTGACCTGCACCAAAGTCGTCATATCTTGCACAAAACTGAATCAAATTTGATGAGATAAACATATTTGAAAACTAGAAACACAGATCTTTCCATCCATATATTATAGTCCTCATTTTGAGGCCAACCAAGGCCGTACAATGGCATATTTCAGACTGAAAATTCTAGAAAAAACTGAATTCTCCAACCCTCTCCAACCTCCAAACTAAACTTCACAGGCTTGAGCTCTGATACCATGTTGATTTTCCCAAGTTTTATTGGATGTATTTTAATGTATATATCTGATTCAATTTGATACTTGCATTCTTGGAATTCTATATGTTCTCAAATTGAATAACATTATACTATATATATTCCTTTGGAGAGGCATGTCCTTGAATGGACATGTCTCTCCTTTAATTATAATAATTTAATCAATATTATAATGTTTCATCCATAGTTGAACTACTCGCGACTCGGCTCGACTCGCCAAGCCCCTGGGAAAAAAACTCGGCGAAAACTCGAGAAAAACTCGGAAAAACTCGGCGAAAAACTCGGCAACTTAAAAACACGCTTAAACTTAGAAAAAAATGCATTTTTTTTGCAATTTTTAATGAGAAGATGCATCCAATGAGTCAATAAATGATAACACAAAAGAAACAAGCTGATTCTAGATATATTTAAATGCAAAGTGTCTACAAAATCGCATCCTCATGAGGAATGCTGATGGCTGGAAGCCTAAAGCAAAATAGTAAATTACTAAATAGTTTTTGTAAAACCAAAAGTAAATACATCATCACAAATTACAATTACAACTTCCTCTTCCCAGCTCTAGCAAAAACATGGGGAGAGGTAGAACTAGAGGGTCTAGACTGTCTAGTCGTATAAGTCTGCTGTGGGACTGGGCGTGACTGTGCCTCCTCGCTCGGTATGGTTGATTGAGACTCATCCTCCATCCTGGATGAAGCTATGTCTCCACCTGCCTCTGGCACTGGCAATGAATCCTCATCCTCATCCTCCTCAATGTCATCCAGCCTGAAACCAAATCCACCCCCCTCCTCCATAGCCTGCCTCTCCAAATCAGTGATGTCAGTGTCGGAAAACAATGGAGGCTGCTCCTGTGATGTCCAATCACTGTAAGGATCTATATCATCCAAGTCAATTGGACCACCTTCTAGTTCCTCTACCTTCTTTACGCGCAATCGAAGATTATATTGCACGTAGACAAGGTCATTGAGCCATTTCTGCGCTAACTTGCTCCTCTTCTTCGTGTGGATTGCTTCAAACAAGCTCCAATTGCGCTCACAATTGGATGAACTGCAAGGCTGACATAAGACTCTGAGGGCAAATTTTTTGAGATGTGGGGTGTTTCCACCCCAATTTTGCCACCAAGCATCTGCAAAATAAATAAAATGGAAAAGTTAGAAAGCAAAGAGAAAAGAGAAAACATAATTTATCAATCATTTTAGTCTTTAGATCCCAAAATCCAAATGGCAAATGTTATACCTGGGGTTTGAGTGGTTCTTCCTCTCCTAGCCAGCTCTAAAGAGAATAGCTTACCCCTTCCTCCCTCATAATTTTGGAGCTCACTCACAATGAGGTCTCTCTCCTCAACATTAGGTACCATCCTCTCAATGCATGTACTGAGGCCCTCCATGACTTCTCCATTCGAATCTGAGTAAGAACCCCCGAACCTAAAACGAGGGTTGAGGAAGTACCCTGCTGCATGAATGGGTTGGTGGAGCTGATTGTTCCACCTCCTATCAACAATTTCCCAAATGGGATCAAATTTGAGCCTATCCCCCTTGTAGTAATTTTTGATAGACTCTTTGGCCCTATCCTTGGCCTCATAAAGATATCCCATTGGGGTTTTATCCCCATCCACCAAGCGAAGAACTCGAACCAAGGGCTCTGACACCTACAATTGAAAAATACAAATTACAAAAAGATCAAAATTTAAATAATGAAGTTACAAATTAGTAATGAGAGACTTGAATCAAGAATAACTAAAATTTAAAAATTAAAGTTTTGAAGTAACAACCTTCACAATCTCTGCAGCCCTTTGTGCAAATTGGTTGTCGAAGACTATGCATGCGACAGCCTCTCCTTCAGGCTTCTTTGAATAAGGTGAGTTAAGCCATTCTCCACTCACAAACATTTGTTTCAAAGAAGTCAATGCAGCAAGAATGCTTTGCAACGTCAAGAAAATCGTTGCAAACCTTGTGACACCAGCTCTCACCAAATCTTTCCCTTGCGTGTGTTGTCTCATCAAATTTAGGACCCAAGGGTGATTGTAGATATATTTGGTGATCCTCCTTGCATCTTCCACAACTGGAGTCACCCACTCAAGTTTTCCTATGTCCTCCAAAAGAAGGTCAAGGACATGTGCTGCACAAGGTGTCCAAAAAAGAGTGGGGTGCCTCTCTTGGAGGATTCTTCCTGCAAAAGAAGAATTTATTCTTAAGAAATATGCAACCAAGTAAAACAAAGCCCACAACAAATGAGAATATTGCTAATGCCTAAAGGTGATAATTCAAAAGGATTCTACCTGCTGACACATATGCTGCTGCATTATCTGTGATGATTTGCACCACATTCTCTACCCCCACCTCCATGATGACACGCTCCAACATTCCAGCCAATGTTTCTTCATTTTTCACCTTGTTGGAGGCATCAACAGATTTCAAGAACACTACATTGTCCTTGCAAGCGACCAAAAAATTGATGATGGTGCGGTTCTTGCCATCTATCCACCCATCAGAAAGAATGGTGCAGCCATAATTTGCCCAATCAATTTTTTGATCCTCCATCACTTCTCTTGCCCTAGCAACTGCATTTGTGAGCAACCTATAAGTGCAAAGTGAAATTAGGTATTAGTACACAATTTTGATTTAATAAACAAGAAATCTAAAAAATAATTAAAAATGAAATCAAGTGGACTATGTAGTAATTTACTAACCTCCCACTCAAATCCCTGCGAGAAGGGGCCTCGTACCCCTTTCCTGAAACTGTCATAGCAGTCACCAAATTCAGCCAATAAGCATTCTCCGCCACATTGAATGCAATGTTGTTGAAGTACCAAAAATCAGCAACTGCAATGTCAGTTTTCTCATGTACCTCCTTATTCCATCCACTAGCCTCTAATGATGGTTGTCCTCCAGGTGTGTTTCTGGGCACAAAATAATCACCTATCGACCCTGATCGTTGTGATGGAAGTGGAACAGGGCCCCAGGCAGGTACTCTACTAGAGGAAGCAGAAGCAATGGGCGAGCTGATGGTCGGTTTGCGGATACGTGGGCCACGCCGAGAGCCCACTATGCCCTCAAGTGCTTCTTCTTCCTCTTCAAGGTCAATAGAAACACCTTGAGATTCAGCTATGGCTGATCTCATGGCTAGTTTTGCCCTCTCCCTTTGCAATTTCTTCTCTTCCCCAGCTGCAAGTAGGGCATTCATTTGTCTTTTTATTTCTTCATTGGTCCCAGGGCATGCTCTAGCATCATGCCTATCTATTCTTGCAAGGTGGTATTTGAGGCGGTTGATGCCTCCATGAAGTATTCTCTCACACTTTATGCATATAATTGACCCAGGATCGGGTCCCTCATAGGCATACCTCCATGCCCCATCTCTAGCACCTCTAGGACGGGTGCCTATAAATCCAGATGGGCATGGATTTAGTGGCCATTGCTCCCTTGCCAAGATTAATGATTACTTAACCTACACATACAAAGTGCAAAAAAAAATTAACATTTTAGTTAAACAATTTAGCACTAAGCAAACTATCTACATTAGTTTAAATAAATTTAGACATCATTCGAAGTTTTTTTTTTTAAAAAGTAGGGTTTGAATTTTTTTTTGAAAACTAGATTCTTCAAAAAAATTGTGAAAATTCGACAAGACTTGTGTTAAATCTTGTGTAAATAACTTAGAAATGATTTAGACTACCTAGGAATCATTTGTAATCAATCTAAATGCAACAAAAAATAAACAAATTGTTTTAAAAAAGCATAGAAAAAAAAATTAAAAAACTTACCTGGAATCTAATTTTCCCTTCAAATCCCCTTCAAATCCACTTGGAATCACTCAATAACCACCCCAAATCACCTTCCAAGCCTTCCAAATGAGTTTCCCCCTTCTCAGCCCAAAACATAATTGGAAAACAAAAAATAAATGAATTTTTAAGCCGTTTTTGGTTGTAAAGGAAACACGAGCGAGTTTTTTTCAAAAACTCGCCAAAAACTCGGCGAGTTTTCCTGGCGAGTAGAAGTCATTACTACTCGCCAGGCCCAAAAACTCGGCGAGTTTTTGTCACTCGCCGAGTTTTCGGCGAGTATGTCATCTATGGTTTCATCAATCAATTATTAATTTAAAATAATATAATAGATTAATATTGAATATTAAATTTTATATGATTAATAATAATATAATAATATAACATAATAATATATTATTATTAATCAACATATATTATATGTATTCTAAATGATCATTCGACTGAAGCTACAAACATTAACAGATAGGGAATATCTTTGTCTCTTTAATAGAAAAACCCAACAGTATCGTCTTATCTCTCTGATGGTTGCAGATTTGATCTGTTTTTTATGCTCTCCCTTTTCGAGATTATTCGATCCTCAAACACCAATGCAATACTTAAAGCATTGATCAATAATTAATTACCAGTACAATACTGATCATAAACAGTAAAATGTTATTAGTCGGTAGTATGCAGATATAAACAGTATTCATTATGCTATGTATGGGGAACTCATACCACAACCACTATATAGAATTGAATGGTTGTATATTTACTTTCTTATAAATGCCAAATCTCATCTCCTCCGATGATGCCTTGAATTCATGGGTGTTGTCATCTTATACTCCATCAGGCTTGGAGCATTACAACCTTTCTTCAAAGTGGTGACTGTTGGAATGGGATGGTTCCTTTGCTACTAACCGTATGTCTCTTCATGATTTAATCACTCTTTTTAATATATTGTTGTTTATTCTAACTAATCCCTCATTCTATACTACAGAAGATCTCTGCTAGACGGAAAGACGATCAGTTCTTATCTATATATCAAACCTTACCATATCTGCTTTGCAATATCTCCGACTGTTGAGAATAGACAATTGTAGCATGTTCTACAATCAATGAAATTGTGAAGTCTTACTTGCGTAAGACAATTTCATAATACGGTTAGGATCTGTTTACTATTTTGGTCTAGTGTCATGGCAGGGACATGACAGTCTATATTAATATTACTATTAAATACTGCATACGAACATGATCAGGCTTCATATATTAAGCATACATATTAAACGCATCCCCATGCATACCACCAAGAACAAGAATGTTACTGCATGTAACTTAATAACAATTCTGATCTGATCTGATCAATGGTGATGTCACTGGAGGCTTTTGATTCCTTTCCTTTATATCTCTCAGTGTGAGGCAGAGGTCACAACTCTTCATCATGTATGCCCTTTGGCAAGAGACACACCATTTCACCATTAGCACCCTTTGAAAGAGTGCAACTGTTCATTAATTTTGCCCTTTGAAAGGGACACAACCTTTCACAATCAGATCTGCACTTCTTATTTAAATCTGATCTGCACTTCTGATTCCCAAATTATCCCCCCTTCAAATGAGTTCACTTCTCTCTTTTATACCTCATATTTGGTGGGGGGGTTGGGGGGTGGTCACAACTTATCATTTCATGCCTTTTGACCATTCATTAACTTAATTAAATTTTAATTATATTACTTTATATTCTAATTTTAATTTAATATTTATTCTTTTGCATTTTAATTTTATTATTATTATTTACCATTAAATTCTATTTCAAAGTGGGGACATTACAGTCTGCCCCACTCAAGATTGTTTGTCCTCGAGCAATGATTCCTAATATGAAATGGTTTTAAATACACACATGGAATAAACATACTGGAAACACACTAGGCATGAACCAAACACGGAGCATACACATGGATATATGCAACATGGAGCATACACACAAATACATGTATTGTTAGATTCCTCCTTATTGACTAGAATGATTCATTGATTCGTGTTTACCCTGCAAGATGGCAGGATCAAAGCTTTGATACCAATTATAATGTCCCCATTTATAAAATGCCCTAGTTTATTTTGAATTATAATTCTTAACTATTAAGGGTGAGTTGGCGAGGGAATATCTTTGTCTCTTAAATAGAAAAAACCCAGAGTATCATCTTATCTTCCTGATGGTTGCAGGTTCAAAATGTTCTTGTAAAGTGGAAAATTGGGAACCTTAGCCAATTCTCCACATGGAAGAAAGGTGGGAACTTAACTAAGGTTCAATTTTCACTTGGGGAGACTTTAAATTCAAAAGAGAAAAATGAATCTACTAGATCCAATCCTAGAGGATGCAAGGATTGAATACTAAGCAGATTAGAATGGAATTAACCCTCTTTTGAAAGTTGATTGATTGAATTAAGACAAAGTGCTGAAAATGGAGACAAAGTATGTGAAAACAGTGAGCTACAAATTCGGGATTCAGCTGTGCACTTGGATCTACAAAGTTTGAGATGATTCGGAGCTACTCGGTGAAATCCGGCAAAAATTGTAGGGACCGTGTGTCCGCATAGGGGTGCCCTCCTATCGGTCCTCCAAACTTTCGGCGCGTCGAAAAGGATTTTTTCGTCTCTGTGAATAAAGCTTAATTGCAGAAGTACAGTTGCGGACCTGTTTCCTACACACAAAAAGAAGGGGAAATGTGTTGGGAATAGGGGTTTGTCTTCAAATCAAACCCCGATTTCGGAATTAACCAAGTGGTTGAAATAATGTAAATGAAATGACTGAAAGTAGAAATCCTCCTCTTTGAGGGGATGTTGAATTGAATGAAATTGAAATGCTTATACCTCCTTGTGAAGTTTTGTTTGCCTTCACATGGAATTAGGGTTTCATGAAGTAGAATGTTGATCTCCTCTTCAATGCTTGAAATCTTGTCTTTATTGCTGCTCCAAAGCTTGAAGGAAGACTAAAAATGCTCAATTGCTCTTGAATACTTGAATGCTTGATCTCTTGAATGCTTGGATGCTTTATTGAATTTCCTAATGTCTTCAAATGAGAGGGGAAATCCTTCTTATATACTTGCTAGTAGGTTTAATTGACTAATTTTCCGACTTGGGCCAACATAGGAGGGAATTCCCGCTTCAAATTTGAGTTAGGTCAAAGGGTAAGGATCAAGGGAGGTCCCAAATAGGGGATCTCAGGGCGCCACGCCCTAGTCGCAGTGGATCCTAGGGTGCCACGCCCTGGTCCTACCCTATTTTGGGGCAGGATCAAGGTGCAGGTAGAGTGCAGGGTTGAATTGCAATGTGTTTTTGATGTGCATGAGCATATTCAGGTCTCTAATCAAGCCGAGGGGCGCAAACACTAAGGCAAAGACCCAAATGTAGTCAAAAATTGCAAGGGGTGCAATTTTAGGATGTTACATTTAGCCCCCACTTTAGCGGGAGTATGAGCTTATGCAAATACCATCAGTAAAGTACAAGGAATTCAGATTGAAATACTTTCACCACATCAAGGAGGCAAGATTCACCAAGCCCCCAGTGGACTTTAGGATCTTACAACTTCAGTGATAAGGTAAAAGGGAAGATCATGAGAGAGAGAAAGAACCATGACTACAACTAGTAAGGTTCTCTTACTATGAGTCATGAAAAACATACCAAAAATTACAAAGCAGAGACAAAGTTCGCTAAGTAACTTAAAGTATCAAAAGAGAGAATCATGAGCGGAGTGTATGCCGCCACGTTAAAGCGATTGTGTACGCCTTAATGGGAGCAATTGCTTTAAGGCAGGATACACCCAAAGAAGACAAGCACGTTATCACAATAATTTAGCCCCCAAGAGAGGACAAATCAAAAGATAATGAACACAAAACACAAAGCACGAGGTGGTTTCACCTAACTTTGGAGTCAGTATGCTTTTTATGATAACTTACGTATATCATGTATATGTATACGCATAGAATCCTCTTCATCCCCCAAAGAGAGGAAATTGTTAACTTTAGTCTTTTAAATTAATTCAATACTCAGGAAAATAGAAATTTAACTTAATTTCCAGATTAATATTAATTGTTGTTAGTACTTAGGAATTTCCAGAATTAAGTAAAAGTAAAGAAATGAACAAAATGAACACACAACACACAAGTACCCTGCGAAAACCTCCTAGGAGAAAAAACCTGACAAGAAAGATCCTCAGATTTGATTATGCTTTAAACACAAGATTCTGATTACAACACTTATCTCTGATTGTTGTCCAAACAACAAGTTGCCAAGGTGATGTAGAGTGATGCCCTAGTTGTAGATGATCAAGACATCCACCAGCAGAAGATAACTTTGACAGGCTAAAGCAGCATGTAGCTACATGTTCTTGCAGTTCACCAAGGAGCAGATTCGCCAAGTGTAGGAGGGCAGATCGCATTTAGGCAGATCGCATTGTGTATGTGATATGAATTGCTTTACTTCATTTGATGAACCCATATATATATATATCTTCCTCTAGATATAAACCTCTAAAGTCGGCTTTAGCATAAATAAACTTTATTTATTATTTATTCCTTAGCATGTTTTATAAAGCCACATCAAGTGGCGTGAGGATAGGGTCTGCCCTATTTGAGTTTGGCGTGAGAGAGAGGAGAAGGGCCCAGCCCTAAGAGTGGCGTGTGGGAAGAGAAGGGCTCAGCCCTAAGAGTGGTGTGTGAAGGGAAAAAGGGCCCAGCCCTAAAGGGTGGATTCCAATGTTTCCTTAGGCAATTGGAATCCGCTCTTCACCCTAATTACAACTAACAGAAACCACCACAGAAGAAGGGAACACGTGTCTTTTGAGTCAACATGGGAAAGACCAAAAGAGATCTCAACGCTTTGCATCGTCCTCAAGTAGACAACACTAGGGACAACAAATAGAAGAATAGGGAGAACAAATAGAAGAATGTCACAAACAAGCACGAGAGAAGAGAGAGAGAGAGAGAGAGAGAGAGAGAGAGTCTACATTGCTAATGGAGCTAATGGAGCATGTCGTTGTCCCCCCAATCTTGTTGATCATTATTTTGGGAAGGTGGACATCAAGCACAGTAGATGGAGCTATCGCAAGTTCCAAACAAGGACCATGCTCTAATGATAAGTCACTTTGTTTGTTACTAGGAGCTAGGATTAATGTTTTAGAAAATTTTGCAAATAAGTCATTGTCAACGTCAACATATTCATCATTAGAAATATCAGGATCAACATTTTCATCATTAAGAACATTTTCACCCATTTCTTCATCAAAATTAATAAGAATAGGAGCTCTAATAGGAATAGAACTTAAACCATCATTTGTCTTAAGCATTTTGCGTCTTGGAGAATTAGGTGGAACATCTTGTTTAGGAGAAAATGGAATCATGTCAACAATTGGTGTTTTAGGAGAAGAAATGGTTTGGGAAGCAACTTCATGAGCTCTAGCACAACGTCTTCGTTGGCATTCTCTCGCACAACGGTTTCGTCTAGTCTTGGCTAAAGGTTGGGGAGGGTTAGGTTCATTAGGTATAGGCTTCGTCTCTTCTTTTAAGGAAGGATGAATGGGTTGAGGTCTTTTAAGTTGGACAATAGGAGAGGTCGGTTGCTTCTCTCTATAAGATGGAGGAGGAGGAACCGCACCATACAAAGGAGAAATGGGAGGTTTAGGAAGGATACCGGGTCCATCATGAGGAGGGATAGGTCTAACTTTAGGAGGGATAGTTTGTTTTTTAGGGGGAAGAGTTTTTCTACCTTTGGGAGGAAGAGGAGACTCATTCATAGGGGAAGGAATAGACTTTTCTTTAGGAAGAGGAATATCTCTTTTCTTGGGTGAAAGGATACTCTTCTCTTTAGGAGAAGGAATAGGCGCCTCTTTGGGAAGAAGACTATTTCTTTCCTTAGGAGGAAGAACAAACTTATCCTCAAGAAGGGGTATATGATCATCAAGAGGAATGCTAAGTGTTGGATTTCTAGGTTTGCTCAAGGATAAAATCATTTCATTTTTCTATTTCTGATATGATCTAAAAAGAACATCACTTCTAGGTTCAAGAGGCTTGAATTGTTCGGACCAAAAATAATCAAGACAAACATCTCCACATCTCATTGTAGGTTGAAATATGCGATGATTAACAGTTACAATTTTACCATTATGAGGAAATTTCAAACACTTGTGAACAGTAGAAGCGATTGCTTTCATGGAAGAGAGCCAAGGATGTCCCAACTTCACACGAAATTGATCAAATGTAGGAATGATAGCAAATTGAACATTTAAGCATTTAGTGCCAACATCAATAGGAAGTGTTATAGAACCAATAACTGAACAAAAGAAGCCATCAAAAACTTTAACTATCACATTAGTATCATCGTACATCACTTGATGGAATTGCAAAGTATAAAGAAATTATGCAGTTATCACATTAACCATGCAAGCAAGATCAATAAGGACTCCTCTAGTGGGTATACTTTTGATTTTTGCACTTATGTATAAGGGGCCATCGGGCACCTTAATGGTCTCACTAGGATCAAATGTTATGCACAAATCCTTAGGAGGTTCTTGTTGATCTACAAGGTTCACCACGTTATTAGTTTCAAGTGTCACGTCATTGGGAGAGAAAGCAAGATGCTCAATTTCAATTACATTAGTGGAATGGGATGCTAAAGGATCAGTGAAAATTTGAAGGTTCTAATTAGGAGGAGCTACGGATTTGTTTCCTTTATCATTCACACCTGCCACAGATATAGTATTGTTGTCAATCAATTCTTGAGTCTTACTTCTCAATGAAAAACACTTTTCAGTATCATGACCAGGTTGATGATGATATTGACAAAAAGATTTAGCATTAAAATAAGGGGAAGTTGTTTTAGATGGATCAATTGGTTTGATTTGGGAAAGTTTTAGGACATTCTTTTGTATTAACTGAGACATAATGCTATGCAAAGATTCATTCAAAGGAGTAAATTTTTTTTCTCTTTTAAAAAATTTAGACAAAGGAGGCACACCTGTAGCACCTACAAACTGACTGTTGTTGTTGTTGTCATTGAATTTGATGAATCCTTTGTTTAGTTTGAACTTAGCAAACAGTTGTTGAGCACTATCACCCTTATCACTTGGAGCCATGGAAGAGGATGATTGTTCCAATTGACTCACAGTCAAATGATAATTGTGAAGTACTACGCACAATTGCGGAAAGGAAGTAAACTAAGCTAAGAGAAGTTTATCCCTACTGTCTTTTTGTAAATTAGCAATGATAATCTTTTGAATATCTTGATCAGGCACAGGAAAAGAAATCTGAGAATACAAATGCTTATATCTACCAATAAAATCAGTCACTTTTTCTTTAGCACCATGATTACAATGCATTAAATAAGTCAAAGTAACTTTAGGACCAATGTTATTGTGAAATTGTTGAATAAAAGCATTAGCCAGTTGTTGAAAAGAAGTAATCGAATAAGGAGGCAAAGAACAATACCATTGCAAAGCTCTATCCCTCAATGTTCTAGTAAGCAATTTTGCTAACAACCTTTGATCATGAGCAAAGTCACTACACAAAGTTTGGAATGTTTCAACATGAGTTAAGGGATCACCTTTTCCATTATAAAGTTCCAATTGAGGGACTTCTACATGTTTAGGAGGGACGGCTCTAACAATGTCATGAGATAATGGGCTCGCTACATCAAACGTGGGCACATTATACTTTGATTGATTCATAGAAGCTATTTGTTGTTGTAAGGAAGACATTGTTTGGGCAAGACTATTGATTGTAGCTTCGGTAGAAGGGTTGAAATGAGACATGTTGGAGTGCTAGAGGGTGGAGTAACATTGTTGAATGAAGGAAGAGATTGAGAATAAGATCGAACACTATGATAAGTGGGTAATGGAGACAATTGGGTATCACATGGAAGACTCATGGGATGAATGAAGGAATTGTGATTAAAGGAGTTGCCCCCTTGACTAACATTTATAGGTGGTGACTATGATTGGGTAACAAGGGGAACACTCATGGTAGGAGGAATGAAAGAAGAGGTATTTCCCCCATGACTAACATTTGTAGGTATGACATTTTGGGTAGAAGTAGCCATGATGTTTGATGTGAAGGTAAGGAACACTAGTCATGGAAGTTCTCAAAGGAATAGCATGATTAATTTGTCTAGGAGGTTGTGTATAACCTAGGTTTTCAGCACAACTCTTCATAGGCATGATATTAGAATCAACAATATGAGCAATACCACGCAAGATATCAACACCATGTTTATCACTTTGAATCAATCTTTTTAATCCTTCAATCAATGGGAGAGCTTCATTATCCGGGTATTCTTGACTAATCCATTGTTGAAGATTGTCAAATCGATTGTCCATCTTCACCAATTGGTCAATGGATACTCTACTCAGTGATTCTTCCTCATTGTAAAATTATCAAGAGGATAAACAAGAACATCTCAAGGATGGGAAGAAGCAGCAATATCCTCAGTGAAAAGAATTAGGCTCCATTTCCTCGGTAATTAAACCTTGGGTGACCTTAATTCTACAACTTTTTCCAATGAGGATACTATAGGTATGACTGATAGCAGTAAAACTCATGCACTAGGGAAAAGAAATTGAAAATTAGGGCTTTAATTTTGAAAGTTTGAAAGGAGGGAAAATCAAAATTAAAATTAGGGTTTTCCAAATTTAACCTCTTAATTAAAATTTTGAAAATTTGAAATGTTGAGATATTGAAGAAAAATGTTGAGATATTGAAGAAATCAATTTAAATTTAAAAATTAGGGTATGCGTAGTGAACCACTTAATTTTAAAATTCAAATTGACAATGGAAATGTTGAAATTCAGATTTGTTCTCGACTTTAGGGTGACCTAAAATCAATAAAATTTCACAAATCTCTGGAATTGTGCAGTAAAATACAGTCAAAACAAGCTCCCAAAAATTTAGCAGAAGAGGTCGAGACCAAGTAGGTAGCGACTTGCTCCGAACACATAGTTCGACCAACTTTTTTCCAAATTTTCGGGGAAGCAACATATTATGATTTTAACGTGAATTCCAGAAGGATATGGGAATTGGAGATATCGAGATATGCAAAATTAAGCCATGAAGGTCGAAATAGGACACTTAGGATGTTTGATAAAAGGATTAATTGAAGGACAACAAAAAGGGCACACCTGAGGGCCAACTTTTTATGATGTTTAGAGGGAAGACAAGAGGCTTTAGATTTGAATCAATTAAGTGCTTAAAGGAAGATTTGAAATTGCACAAGGTTGATTGAATTTTAAAAATTGCGGTTTGTTGCATAAACCACTTAATTTTAACAATTTAAATTTGAGATTTTGAATGTTGCAAGGAGGGAAAATGAATTTTTGAAATTGAAACAAAGGCCAAATTCAAGATCTACGCAATCCACAAGGTCAATTTTAAAATTAAAAATTAGGGTTTTGTGATTCAACCACTTAATTTTAAAAAAAAAATTGAAAATTTAAAGTGTAAATGAAAACTTGAATTGCAAAATTGAAAAGTTCTCAGATCTAAAACAATCAATCCAATTTAGACAAATGACAAGCTCAATTTTGAATCTAAAAATTAGGATTTTTGTGAATTCAACCTCTAAATTTTTTAAAATTGCAAAGAAATTAAGACTGTAAATGAAAATTGAAATTTTAAATTGCATGCATTCGAATCTGAAAACAAAAATCAGAAGCAAGCATAAGACATGTCAGGTTCACCAAAATGTAAAGTGGAAATTTGGGAACCTTAGCCAATTCTCCACGTGGAAGAAAGGTGGGAACTTAACTAAGGTTCAATTTTCACTTGGGGAGACTTTACATCAAAAGAGGGGGATGAATCTACTAGATCCAATCCTAGAGGATGCAAGGATTGAATACTAAGCAGATTGGAATGGAATTAACCCTCTTTTGTAAGTTGATTGATTGAATTAAGATAAAGTGCTGAAATTGAAGACAAAGTATGCGAAAACAATGAGCTACTAACTCGGGATTCAGCCGTGCACTTGGATCTAAGAAGTTTGAGATGATTCGGAGCTGCTCTACGAAATCCGGCAAAAGTTGAAGTGACCATGTGTTCGAACAGGGGCGCCCTCGTATCGGTCCTCCGAACTTTCCGCACGTCGAAAGGGTTTTTCCATCTTTGTGAATAAAGCTTAATTCTAGAAATACAGTTGCACACCTGTTTCCTGCACACAGAAAGAAGGGGAAATGTTTTGGGAATAGGGGTTTGTCTTCATATCAAACCCCGGTTTTGGATTTTAACCAAGTGGTTGAAATAATGTAAATGAAATGACTGAAAGTAGAAATCCTCCTCTTTGAGGGGATGTTGAATTGAATGAAATTGAAATGCTTATACCTCCTTGTGAAGTTTTGTTTGCTTTCACATGGAATTAGGGTTTCATGAAGTAGAATGTTGATCTCCTCTTCAATGCTTGAAATCTTGTCTCTATTGCTGCTCCAAAGCTTGAAAGAAGACTGAAAATGCTCAATTGCTCTTGAATGCTTGAATGCTTGGATGCTTGATTGAATTTCCTAATATCTTCAAATGAAAGGGAAAATCTCTCTTATATACTTCCTAGTAGGTTTAATTGACTGATTTTCCGACTTGGGCCAACATAGGAGGGAATTCCTGCTTCAAATTTGAGTTAGGTCAAAGGGGAGAGGATCAAGGGAGGTCCCAAATAGGGGATCCCAGGGTGCCATGCCCTGGTCACAGTGGATCCAAGGGCGCCACGCCCTAGTCCTGCCCTATTTTGGGGCAAGATCAAGGTGCAGGCAGAGTACAGGGTTGAATTGCAATGTATTTTTGATGTGCATGAGCATATTCAGGTCTCTCATCAGGCCGAGGGGTGCAAACACTAATGCAAAGATCCAAATGTAGTCGAAATTTCAAGGGGTGCAATTTTAGGATGTTACAATTCTTTATGCTCTTCTTTTCGAGATTATTCGATCCTCAAACACCAATGCAATATTGGAGTTGAGAAAATACAACACCACAGGAGCCCAAATGATCTCTGCAAGCTGAAAAACCTGTTACAAGGAGAAGCAAGGAAGCAAATCACAAAATGAAACAAATACACAAAAAATATGCTAAAAAAGAGAGAGCTCAATATTCACAAAATGTGTAATGTGATAATCCTTCTTCTTCCAATGAAAAGAAAGAACTCAACCTTTAATAGGTCAAGAAACCGTAAAAAGAAAAACCTAGGTTTGCACATAATAATTAATAAAAGAATTAATTATTATGCACTTAAAGTTAGCTTAAATGTAAAAGAGATAAAGGGAACTTAAATAATTAAACAAATATTGTTTAATTAATCAAGTAAATACCCGAATACTCTAACACCCCCCCTTAAGCTAGACTTAGGGAGAAGCTAAAACCTAGAATAGCTACTGAAAGCAGGAAAGATGGGTCCCGGCAACAAGGCCTGATCAGTTCCCAAATACAATGAAATCTCTATGAACTGAAGAAATAGAGAAAACCACGTGGGAAAAAACTCTACTCCAAAAAGAGATGGAAAAGAACACCACTGAAGCATGAAGAACCTGCAAACAATGTCGAAGAATAACTGTTGATCTAAAGAACCTCCACTGAAATAGAACATGACCAGGTAGAGAAGACTGTAATCTGTATGAGTGCCCTCAAATGACACTACTTGAATCAGATGGCAAACAAGGCAAACAACTGAAATCGAAGATACAGATGGCATGAAAACACCAAAGCCTGAAGAGCTGATCAATCGAACCACGGAAGCATTAGAACCAACAAGACAAACCTCCCCATAATGCTGAAGAGGGAGAGGGACAGGTACACTGAAAAGAATAGCCAATAAGAACTGCACGACGAAGAACCAGGAACATCGAAGGCGCAAATAAAGTACATGGTGTTGTGGAAGGAACACTCACTTGACACACATCATGAGGCGAATGTCGTGGAAGGAACACTCACTAAACAACGGTAGATGGCAAACAAGGCAAACATCAACCCCTCATGGCACTTTATAAGTAGTGCAATGTACAATAAGACACAAGATATGCAAGATCCCAAGTAAACAATGCATGATGGCACGTTATCTCAGTGCGTTTGCATAAACACAATGCTACAATGATAAAAAGACCGGAAATAGAAAGGAGAACCAAAATAGAGACATCGTACTCAGAGAAGAGATCCCAGGACCTAAAACAACCAAGATATCCACCAGAGTGCTGAAAAGCAAAAAACTAAATAAAATATGCATGGAGCAGAATCTGGAAATAAAACTCATATGGCTGGAAAGTACACAACACATGCTTTCCAAAAATATAATTTTTTCAAAAAACGGAGTTCGGATGCTCATTCTACGTCTCCTGGAGTGCAAAAAAGAGACCCCACTTTGACTGGAAAAAAACACATTCAAACAGCAAAATTGGAAAAAAATACCAACATCATGAGGTCCGGCTCAAAACCAACTTTCTGACGCCTATTCGTTTTCAAAAAAACGACTCCGTATGCCCAAGATATGGCTAGAAAACCAAACCCCCCTTCAAAACAAGAGGAAGGGGTAGTCTGGTGGCAGGAGTGGGCGGAAATGGCCAGTGGGCGACGCAGTGGTGGCGGACAGGTGGCATGACGGTGGTCGGGCGGTGGGTTTCGGCAGCATGAGCGACGACCGGGAAGCACAGGGAACGGCTGACAGCTGAGCGGTGGGGAGCTACGAGGGTTGGCGAGGGCCGGCGAGGGCCGGTAGAGCGGGGTCGGTGACGGGCTGCGGGCAGCAGGGCCGAGAGGCGGGGGCCGATGGGTGCTGCGGTGGCGGCTAGAGCCGGTGGTGGCCACAGGGAGGCCGGCGGGGGCCGCAGGGAGGCCGGCGAGAGCCAGAGCCGGTGGGGGCTGGAAGGGGCTGGAGGGGGCCGGAAGGCAGAAGCAGGTGACGGGGGCCACAGGGAGCTGCGGCAGCCAGGAGCCGGGGAGCTGCGGCGGCGGGGGCCAGGGAGCTGTGGCAACCGGGAGCCGGGGAAGCGTCGGTGGAGCTGCGGGCGGCAGGGCCGAGGGGCCGGCGGGGCCGAAGGGCCGGTGGGGGCCGAGAGGATGGGGCCGGCAACGACTAGCGGGAGCCGACAGCGACTGGCGAGGGCCGGAAGAGACCAGCAGACAACAGCGCGGGGCCCGAGGCCAGGGCTGGCGGCAGTGGCCTGTTGCAGTACCAAGGGCCCCACAGTACCCTGCGTACCGTGGGAACCCCCAAAAAATGATTTTTTTTTTTTAAAACAAAAAACTTTTCCTTTTCACCTTTTACAATATTTGTAAAAGAGATAAAGGGAGCTTAAATAATTAAACAAATATTGTTTAATTAATCAAATAAATACCCGAATACTCTAACATGCAATACTTGAGCATTGATTAGTAATTAATTACCAATACAATACTAATCATAAACAGTAATAGGTTATTAGTCAGTAGTATACATATACAAACAGTATTCATTATGCTATGTATGGGGAACTCATACCACAACCATTGTATAGAATCGAATTGTTGTATATTTACTTTCTTATAAATGCCAAATCTCATCTCCTCCAATGATGCCATGAATGCATGAGTGTTGTCTTCTTATACTTCTCCATCGGGCTTGGAGGGTTACAACCTTTCTTCAAAGTGGTAACAGTTGGAATCCGATGTGTTCCTTTGCTACTAATTGTATGTCTCTTCGTGATTTAATCGCTCTTTTTAATGTATCGTTGTTTATTCTAACTAATCCCTCATTCCGTACTAGAGAAGATCACTACTAGAAGGGAAGACAATCGGTTCTTTCATATAAATATTATTTACCATATATCATATCTTATCATATCTGCCCTGCAATATCTCCAACTGTTGATGATAGACAATTGTAGCATATTCTACAATCAATGAAATTGTGACGTCTTACTTGTGTAAGACAATTTCATATTATGGTTAGGATCTGTATACTGTTTTCGTCTAGAGTCATGGAGGGGACATGACAGTATATTAATATTACTATTAAATACTGCATAAGAACATGATCAGGCTTCATACATTAAGCATACATATTAAGCACATTCCCATGCATACCACCAAGAACAAGGATGTTACTGCATGTAAAACTTAATAACAGTTCTGATCTGATCTGATCGATGGTGAGTTCACTGGAGGCTTTTGATTCCTTTCCTTTATATCTCTCAATGTGAGGGAGAGGTCACACCTCTTCATCATGTATGCCCTTTGGCAAGAGATGCACCATTTCACCATTAGCACCCTTTGAAAGAGTGCAGCTCTTCATTAATTCTGCCCTTTGAAAGGGACACAACCTTCCACAATCAGATCTGCACTTCTTATTTAAATCTGATCAGCACTTCTGATTCCCAAATTATCCCCCGTTCAAATGAGTTCACTTCTCCCCTTTATACCTCATATTTGGGGGAGTCACAACTTACCATTTCCTTTTGGCCATTCATTAACTTAAATAAATTTTAATTATATTATTTTATATTTTAATTTTCATTTATTTAGTATTCTTTTGCATTTTAATTTTATTATTATTATTTACCATTAAATTCTATTTCAAAGTGGGGACATTACACTTCCAGATCTGAGACAAATTTCTATGAGCTGGAAACTACTTTGAATCAGATTTAGGCTTCTGGTGTGCAATATCTGTATGCAGCAACTTCTTCCAGAAATTGGTTAATGTATTTCTGAAGCAATTAATGTTCATTCACAAATTGATACTTGCATATTTATAAGGTCAGTTCTTGTCACTATTCTTATCTGCCATTTGAAAGAAGTTAACCTTTCAGCTGTGTATGTTTGGTAAAGTGATCCTGTTCATTGCAAGAATATTAATTTTGAAAACCTTAAACCTGCATGTTTGGAAACTCAAATCTGCAGTAAGAAAAGTCTGATCATACATAGGAACACTAAAAGCATCATTAAAATCAGAAGCAAACTCTGTTTAACAGCAATTTGGGAAACTGTAGCAGCTTGTATGCAAAGTGATTGTTATAATGTCTGAAGCTAATCTGGGAAGAGTTTAAAGCAATAAACTTAAAAGCGGCCATATAATCTTCATATCTTCAATCAGTAACCTATCACCAGCATTCAAACCAACTGTTTGACATAATGCCTGTGTACTAAATTAGGGAAAAAGTAGCAAATCTTCTGGATCAATTTTGGGGTGGGACATTACACATTGCCCCTACTGCATACCAAGTACTTGTTAATATACAAGTCTGCTGTTTGCCTTTATTAATCTGATCTGCTGTTTATACCCAAATGTATATGTGTATCAAAAATTCTCTCCTATTTGCCCCTCCAAATTGATTCTTTATTACCCTTTTATATCCCCATGTCTCTATGAAGAGATGTATCTCTTTGAATAGAGATAACCTTTTAAATGGACATGTCTCTTTGTTACAAATGCTGCCTTTAAAGTAATAACTACTGCTAAAACTGATCGTTGCCCTTTACTTCCTTACATTAATTACAGTTGCTGCCTTCTACATGAGATTAACTTGGGTGCCAAAATAATGAAGGTTGGCTTGACTTTATCTTATGTTAATTCCTGCGAGGTTAATGGCCATGCCAAGGGAGTCGGCCTATATTATTAAACATTTTCATAAGAGGTGAATCCTTAGAGGGGTTGGCCCATGTAAGAGACATAATTTAATTTATGTTATCCTCCCCAAGGTGGCGCTGCACAAATGACCAGTCGGCCTTTTTAAATAGTCGTAAATCCCTTAAACTGGTCAGCTCATCCTGGTAATAAAATGTTAATAATTAACTCTTTTATCCTTGTATCTAGGTCAGCTATAATCACACTTTCTTGGACGGCCTCTCACATGGAAAACTATCATTTTTATATTTCAATGCCTAGGTTTTACTTATTAATGCTGCAATCTCTCCTTATAAAATCTGTAATCTGCTGTATTTATTTGTGGGGCATGACATGGGTAACCTCACAACTCTCCTTGTTATCATCGCATGAGGATGTGATTCCAAACCCGTTGATGAACAAGGATAAACTGACTATGGTTTAGAATCTATATTATATATGTTTGGTTCTTTTTTTTCCAATAATTGAACTAATATAAAAAGTACCATATCTAGGAATGTGATTGGAAAACAATAGAATAAAATATTATAATAATGCACTCTTCTAATTAATAAGAATTTAGGACAGCTAACAACTATTTAGTGGTTTCTCATTTTAGGAGCAAGATACTCTTCATGGTGAGTAGTTTCATAAAACCCCACTAAGAAACTTAAGGTGGCTGCATCAATGGAAGAGTCTCCAAATTGTCTAGTGTTTGATAGATGACAAATGTTTGTATTATACATCTAGTTTCAGGCACATACACCAAAATTTGGGCTATAAATTAAAACTAGAATACAATGCTAACATAAACTGTGGAGCAATCACTTAGATAAAGACATATGCATTAGAAAGGATCAGAAATGTCACTCATAATGATTGTTTATACTGAAGAGAACAAAAAAGTAACTAAATGCCTTGACAAAATTCTCCTGGCATAACACAGTTGTAAGGATTGCACCTTTACAATATCTCCAGGAGTGAATTTCACTCGTGACACTTTCCCCTGGTATCGACTCGTAATTTCAATAGTTGCTTTATCACTTTGGACTTCACAGAGTGGTTGGAACTCATCCACTCTGTCTCCCTGCAAAAATGAAATAACACAATCATATGTTGCAAGCTCTAACAAAATTGTAAGTTGCACACATTAGTCATAATTACTAATTAGTAATTGCTAATTTAACAGCGAGGTCTGAAAAACCACTGTACAATCTATTAACTCCACTTTTACATATTTTAGGTATAAGTTAGATTAATTTTCTTTGGTACGCAAGAGTAAAATTATGATAATGTATCTGAAAAACAAATGGATAAAATGACAATGCAACTCAAGAGTTGCTCTATGTTGACTAACTAAATTAGGTGTACAAAAAGATGAACTGATTACAGCATTAGTTAATTTTGCTACACTTCATAGATTGCATGCAAGCAAATATCTGTAGTTAGATCTTCAATTTTCCGTAAAGCAACCTAAGAGCTTGAGAATAGTCAATTTGTCAATTCTACTGGTTGTATTCAAACTGTGGACCTGGGCGTAGGAAGACCACCTTCCACAATCTTTTCTACTCCTGACCCAGACCTGAGAAGATTCACATTTTTAACAGTATTATTGAGGAGATCCATAAAACATATTTGAAAATCACTTGGACTGGGCACTTAAACATTTGCACCAAAATCACTACGCCATTTTAGTTTCTATCTCTAGATAGAAATGAGCTTGCCACCATTTTTGGGATACACCACAAAAGATATCTAACATAACTTTAAGATGTCCTTCACACTATCTACAAGTTTGATCCCATCTCCAATGGACCAAGACTGACCGCTCACTTCCTGAAGATCAATACAATCACAAATCTGTAGCAGGGAACAAGAGGTATGAGACTGAAGACCTTCAGAAATTCATTTTTTATTCTTTAGCGCTACAAGCTCTTAGTGAGAGTGAATTCTCCTGTTTGGGGAAAAGTATGGCCTGGCTGTGAGTAAAAAACAATATGCAAACCAATCGTAGAAGCACCCATGTTTTTGGGTTCCTTTAATACATGCTTTCAAAACAATTAATTAATCATTTCAGCAACTCTGACTTCTTGTAATTTGCATCAAGCAAACCTCATATTAAAATCTATACCAAATAGTGTAATTTCACAATTCTTTGATATTTCATATGTAATTTGGATCCTTTTGCAATAATGGGAATCTCAGTGCTGTCTCAAAAAAAACTAGAAATATAAATATCTACAGATTCAAAATCTTTTAGATACATAATGACCCAAAAGGGAAAAGCTCTTCCTATGCTCACCTCTTGCACAAACCATTTGAGGAGCTCACATTCTGCAATCCCCTCACCTGTTTGTGCCAATGGAACTCCAACTATTCCTCCCCCAGGTTCCATGCCATTTCCATGAGCTTGACTTGAAAGGAAACTCTTTTGAATTGCATATGAACACTCAAACTGCAACAAACAACATAATAACAATCATTTACAAGGCTGAAGAAAGAGCACAAGTTAAAAATTTATCACCTTTAATTCAATCTATAAAATAAAACATTATAAAAACTCAATAACAGACAACAATTCGGCACTAATTGTGATTAGTTACCATTCATTGGTAAGAGGCAGAAAATCTATATAAACTTGACTAAAAAGTAAAATGGTAAATAAGCAGTTTGTATATTTTGAAGAGAAAAATATGCATTTTTTTTGCAACTCTCACAAAGATAAATATTTTAACAAATAGTGATAAGAAATTTAAGCAACATAGCTCAAATATAAAGATGATAATATCAGAAGCAATGTGCTAGGGTAAAATGAAAGGTAAAGAGAATGCACAATGAAATGATCATAATAAGCCAATTGATTAAGAAGTTTGAACGGAAAAAGAACTGTACAAGAACTTATTTGCATCCCCCATTCCTAGTAATTCATAAGCTTTTTTATACAAGGAAGATATTTAGATCATCCTCAATTGCCAAATCAAGGTTTCAATTTTGATTGAGCATTAAAGGAAACAAGAAGCTCTTGAATCACTACCTTAAGCCTCCAGAATACTTGGTGGCACTGGATCTTTCTAGAAGTCATTCAACTCTTTCCATCCTCTCTCTTTCCAGGTCAGAGTTTTCTTTTCAATCCTCCATTTGTTGTAGTGAACTCTAGACTCAGAATGACTCCAAATGTTAAAAAAAATTAGGTTTAAATGCATATAGGCTGATGGGCCCAGAGTAACAATCATCAAGCAAATTCATTCAGATGTATGGTATCTGATTCAGACATCAGAAATATTTTTTTACCTAGAGAAATCTAGGTGAGAGATAGTAGAATTATTGGAAGGGGCACAGCATTCGATTTGCTCAAGAAATTAAGAGGGCCTTTAAAGGAAATTAGACAGCTGATGTCCATCATGTTAATGCTAAGGAGCTCATCAGATTTTTTGACATGAATAAGCTAAAGAGGAGGCAGTGAGGGCTTGCCTGGATGATCTGAATAGT